>NC_140592.1:92998455-93475955 GCF_964204655.1 Triturus cristatus
TTTTGGCTCCAGCGTCTGCCACCAGGCCTGACATTGCCATCGAGATGCATAGTTACTAATCCTTTGTTGCCACCACCGGCTGGTGGTCCACCTGAAGATACTGAGTATATTTATCCCACAGATGTGTCGCTGCCTGGTTTACAATAAACTGCAGTTGACCAGTCACATTTTTCATTTGACACTAACTCTATGGCTTCCAATCCCCCATCAAAAGTTTCTATTTTTGCTGCTTGGTTTAAAAGAAATTTTTTATTTCCCCCCTGGACTTACATTTGGCTGTTGCTCATAAGTATTTTTATGTTTATGTCCATTGGGTTTGTGGTGGTATGTTTTCGTCTTGTAAATGGACACTATCTCACGAAAGATCTGCAATTAGATCAATTGATGGAACTTTGGTCCCCCACTCCTCATCGCACATCATAAAAAGGGACCAGACTTTTGTGAATATTACTGCCTGGCCTGTGTTGGATGGGATTGTGTGGGATGCTGTTAAATTTCAAATTCATGGTTCCACAGAGGTGATTAATGTCCCCAATGTACTTCTATGGGGGATGTTGTGAAACAAAACATCCGCTCTGATGATTGGGACGTCCAGGCCATAGAGGCACTCTTTTCTGATTTGAAATATTATGCTGCTTTTGATGCTGAAGATTTGTATTTAGACACAGCTAATTATGGGGAGTTGTTTTGCTACCAACACTATGGCAATCATTTCCTACATAAAGCAAATACTTTTAGAAATGTTGTTAATTATACGCAAAGGGAACATTGTCCGGCACCCATTGAAGGCAGCTCCAAAACTCTAGTGAACAAATTTACATATTTTACTGATTTCAGCGTTTCTGAACCTGAAGTCTTTTATTTTAAAGTGGCAGCGGAGTCAGCTTCCAAAGTTAGACTGACCCACACTAAATTATTGTATTCCAAGTCCTTTGTGGATGAATTCGCTACTGGGGGCTCTGAGCTGTGGAAAGATACCATTGATCTTAAATCTGTTTGGGGTTCTAAAACATGGCAGGTACAAGGAACAGAGGTTCTGCATCGTGCTTGCCTTATCCCTGTTATTCTTTAATTCTACCGTTTTTCAAACCACCTGCTTTGGATTGGCTACTTCTAAAAAGATGAATTCCCCCTCTAGTCCTGATCTGGGTGCTTATCCACAATGGAATAATCACACAGATCTGTCCCTTGATGCATTGCAGTCATATATTACTAATATGTCCTTCAACATTTCTGAATTAGATCCTGAAGGATGGTTGGTATGGCAGAAGAGCTCAGATTCCTGTCAACATTGTTTTCTGGGTCTATACCCTGGATATACACAGTTTAGAGTGGACCCCCGCTTTGAATCTTCCCATTCGGTTACTACCTATTCTGTGGGGAAGTTATGTAAGAACTGGCTGCAACATTCCACCTTGGCATCTGTTAAACTTAATTTATCAAAATTAAATGACAAAGTAGATTTGAGTGATTTTGTTAAGGGTCCTGTGGGTGGCAGGTCCAAAAGATGGGTGTATGCTATTTATAAAGAAGTTTGGAAATTATCTCAAATTGAAGTTGCTTCCAGATTAAGAGCTATTGATCAAGCATATTTGGAAAAAATGCTAGCTGTCATCGATAATAGCATTAACACCCTTTCTTCCAGAATTTACACATTAGATAATATTGTTTCATCTGTTGTGGATATTGTACAGGATGATATGTCTGTTTTATACCATGGTCAAAATCAATTGCGTTCTATAATGCAGTTTGCAGGGACTTTGCAAACATTGAAAGCTGGGAATGCTCCCTGGGACTACATAAATACATCATCTTTATTCCTGCCGTTTAATCTGACTGCAAAACAACAGTTCATGTCCATGAAAAATGCAACATACTCATTACTGCATATTGAAAAGTTGGAACCTTTACCTTTCTCTGTGGCCGAATTGAACTTCGCTGTGTGGCTTATCCACGGGTTAATCACCTTGCCATTTCCTTTGTTTAAGTTCAGTTCATGTATGAAACATTATGCCCTAGGCAGATATGAACCATTAGGTACTGCTTTCCTGCATGAAGTTTGGTCGCTCCCATTTACATACAGATGCATGAGAGAGGGTAAAGAAGTTTATTTGAAAGGCGAGAATGCACTTCCACACCTGATCACTCAGTAGCCTGTAGGCACATCCAATTGCATGGTGCATGCAACGTTCAGGCACCGAATTTAGCTTGCGTTCTAAAGGGGAATCCTGTGCCAGCAATTACGCCCACTTTTAAATTACTAGCTAACGGTAGTTATTTGTTTTTGAATAATGAGGCTTGCTGCGGAATGCTAGTGGGAATTCCCTACATTGTAACTGTCTCACAACGAGTAGTCTGCTGTAAAAATGTCCTTTTCCCGCCCCCGCATGGGAGACTGGATGTATCCATCTGGCCTTCCATCCCAACCTTGAAAGCAGAGTTCAACAAGATGAGCAGAATAAGGGCTCTATTGTCTCAAAAAGAAGTCGCATTGACTTCCTCCCGGGAAACATTCGTCCTTCACGTAGCCAACACCCGCACCGAGGTGCACGTGCTTTTAAATATTGATCTCCCCCTTCATTTCGGTGCTCTGATTCATACTATATTCAATGCCTCGTCAACAACTGGCTTGGCGCATTTTTTCAAAGTTGTTGGCTCCGGCCTCGTGACCTCCTTCTGGACAACTTTTTGGTGTGATACCGGCATTTTTTCATTCTATTTTTTCCAGCGTCTTCGGCGGGCTCCAGTTGATTCTCGCCCTCACGGCTGGTGTGCTCCTGTTGGTCTGCTTGCTGCGCAATGGCTGCACGATATGTATCACACGAGAGCCTGCCCCGGCTGCTACAACTTCGTAACCGGTGCTTGAATATTATGGAACATTACCACTGGCCACTTTAAGCGTAGCCTATGGATTGTCCTTCCGGTTTTCCTACTTTACTTGCGTGCAACCTGTTTTTCATTGCCTAGATTGTCCTTTCGAATGGGCTCTGGATTTGTGCCTGTCAAACTCGGTGTCTCCTGCCCCGGATTATGAATGACTGATGAGTCCCTTAGTGGCTCATGAGTTGGACTGTTGTGGTATCGGGATTATGGCCTGTGGAGCGGCACATGGAGTCCTAGGGAATTGGGATGTCTATACGGCAGCGTATGACTTCATGCCAAGAAGTTATCTTGAAGAACACGCAAGTTGCCCTCTGATTGTGCTAGAGGCTTCAGTTATCGAGGAACATGTATGTTCTTTTACTTTGTTAGACTGGATGGCGGAATCCTTTACAGAACATTATAATGACTTCCTCTTGGAGGCTGTCGCTACTTATTGTGCTTACACGTTGATGGATTAACTTGGAAGTTGTCCATCTTCTATTAGTCAAACTACAAATGTTTGCGTTTGTTCCATTTTTTTTTTGACTCCACATCCAGGCTCTGCCGAGCATTTGCGAGATGTTACATATTTTTTTTCTTTCTTTTTCATTTTTCAAGCTGGTTTTTCGAACTTTCACTAACAATTATATGGATGAACAATACATGCACTTGGTTCTGTCTCTGTCGAACTTGAACTCTGCGTTCCTAATTTGTATCCCTATTTGTTTATGGTCCGATCAAGGGAGGGTGTAGTGGAGACGGAGTTCCAGGTACACAAATTGCTATGTTAGCATAAGCTTCTTAGATTTAAAAATCCATCTTGCCACTTTTGCTGCTTTTGCACACGACACTGCAGGTAGCTGTTATTATAAGAAAAATGCTTGCTTGCTTTTCCTTCACATGAGAACGGTCTTTTGTTCACATCCCTAGACGTGCACCGCGACCTTGGTCTGAACACTGTGTGCAGAAGCCGTCAGGGCCAAATAACAATGTATGCTTTTGAATTCATGTTGATCGTCCCACGCTCTAGCCATAACACGCACACAGCTGCAAATATCTGAAACTCGAGTGCCTTTAAGTTTGCATGCATGATTCAGACACTTTGGAAAAGACCTTTTACAGACACAGAGCAGAACTGATCCTGTGATGTGATTCACCTAAGCTGATATTTACGGTATGGGGTTCCCCATTCAAACCTAGAGACCTTCTATTAGTTTAATAATACTAGCTTACTAGTGAGGGGAGGATGGTTGTATTCCACTATCATTTGTAATATGATTACTCCCTTCATTTTCTATGGTATTGTAACAATGCTGATGGTTTTATTTTTAATCATTTGTCTGCTTATGTTAGTCAAAGTACTGCATCTTAGGGCACGTAGTTAAAAATAAACATTTTAAACTTTACTGTGTCTCTGATTACTCTTGTTGTGGACTGATATGAGAATAATAACGAAAAGGTGTTTCTGATACATACCATTCCTGAGAGTACTCTAAGTCGCTTGTTCTGGGTTGTCTAATCATTGGTAGCTTCGAGATGATACGGAGAACGAATGCAACACTGATGCTAGTCGGATAGGGGTTCTGGGTACTGAGGTGAGTTTTTGTACACCGCAATTCACTGAGGTCCTGGTTTCCTGCGCATAGTTCTGTGCATGAGCGGAATCCCTGCAACATACTTGAGGTCGCGAGTTACCGGTGCCAATCCAAAGTTCAGGCCGACTGCGATGGAAGGCAATGTGTAAAGTATTTGTGCAACACACACACAGTAACAATGAATACACCACAAAAAGACTCCACACAGGATTAGAAAAATTGAGAATATTTCTCTGAGAAAAACAAGACTGAAATGACAAAAACCCAATCAGTAGAAGTAAAGATATGAATTTGCAACAATGAAATGCAAAAACAGTGCTTATAAGTCACTAGCGGTCCAAAGATTAGTTGAGATCACGAGGGACCGATGCAAATCCAAAGGTCAGGCCGACTGTGTTTGGAATTCAGGCCGGCTACAGGACTCACGCAGGACCCGCTGAAAAAGTACCTTTGATGGAGCAAAGCGTCGATGCTGAGAGCTCGATGCTTTGATCTGCGTTGATCTTTTCCATGTCGTCAGCGAGCCGTGCACAGCATATTTGTCGGGCGCAGAGACTGTAGAACCACTGTCATCGAACAGCCTCTGTGTCGGAGGTGCGATGCGTCAGTTCTGACCTGAGTAATGGTGAGGATTCATTGGTTTTGTAGCAAAACAGCTGCAGAACCTACTTCTTAGGCACAGAACTTGGAGAAGGCACCACAGGCAAGGGTAGAAATCACAGATGGCAGAGTCCCGCAACACCAGCAGAATTGCAGAAAGTCTTTGGGTCCCTGAGACTTCAGAAAAACAGGAGGCAAGCCAGAAAGCCCTTGGAGATCGCTTGGAAGCAAGGCAGAGTTCAGCTCTCCTTCAGAAGAGTCAGGGAGCTTACAAGCAGCAGAGCAACAAGCAGGCCTTTCAAGTCAGCACAGCAGTCCTTCTGACAGAGGTTCAGTTCAAGATCTAGAAGTGGCTACATTTAGGGAGTTCGAGACCCACTATTATACCCAAAAGTGCCTTTGATGTACACAGTGACTTTAAAGCAGCTCTCTGAAGTACACAAGGATCCCTTTCAGCTCAGTATTGTCTACCAGGCCATCTGTGGGAGGGGGGTACATCAGTTCTTTGTGTGTGGACAGGACACTACCTCTTGTAGTGTAAGTGTCAGTGGAGTGGAGATTGTTGAAGTGTGGAGAGATATGGGGCCATATGTAGGTGGGCTAATACCGGTCGGTAACGGCTGAAAATCGGTAAATTTCCCGATACCAACCGGTATTCAGCACTTTGCGATGTAGGAGACTGGATTTAAGGATTCGGTAATTTACCGATTCGTTATTTTAAGGAATCGGTAAAATACCGATTCCTTAATTTAAGGAATCGGTAAATTACCGAATCCTTAAATCCTATGTAGGGAGCACTCAAGTGAGTGCATTTTTGGTTTAAGGATTCGTTATTTACCACCAACTATGGTTGGTGGTAAATACCGAATACCTTTTAAAAAGCAATTTTGTGCTTTTTTAAAAGTGCCATGTGGCAAACATACATGCCCTTAGGGCAATATGCTCCCCCTATTACCGAATCGGTAATAGTGAATGGCTTCCCATTCATTCTTATGGGCCTCCAGGCCCATAAGAATGAATGGGAAGGTGTTCCTTATTACCGATTCGGTAAATACCGAATCAGTAATAACGAATATTACCGAATCAGTAAAATTTACCGATTGTTTACCTACATTCTATTTACCGATTCTTAAATACTGAATCGGTAAAATTCGGTATTTAGGAATCGGTAAATAGAAATTACCTACCTATGGCCCATGATTATTTCGCAGGATGTTCAGGATTGAGACTGGTCGCAGACGTCTGTGTGGTTCAAAGTCAGCGTAGGACATTGTTAGAACTGGGGGTCTCTAGTTGGCAGAGGTGGGTACCTTTGACCAAATAGAGACCCTTGATTCTAAGTCAGGGAAAGGGGATTACACTACTGGATAACCCCTGCTAACCCCCTTGGTAGCTTGGCATGAGCAGACAGGCTTATCTCAGAGGCAGTGTGTTAAGCATTTGTGAAAACATACAGTAATACAGTGAAAACACTACAGATGAACACCACACAGGTTTTTATAAAAATAAGTATTCTTTATATAGACTTAACACAAGACCACAAATGACAAAAAACCACAATACTGTACTCAAGATAGACTTAAAGATGGTAGAAGTCACTTAGTTCAAGTTGATGATAAATGCAACACAGTTCTCACAAAAGTACCTGGATGCGTAACGCAAAACAAACAAAAGGTTTGCAGGGATGGAGATGCGTCGGTTCTTTGCTTTTGGGGAGATGATGTGTCGCGCCTCAATGCTTGTGCAGAGTAGGGGATGCGTCTTGGTCCTTACCGGAGGGGAGGTAATGCATTGATTATCGTACTGCATTCCGGTTACGATGCCACAAGATGGCGCCTCGATGCGATGCGACAATCCGATGCGATGCGATAAGATGGCGCCCTTGATGCGACGACGTGAAGCCGATGTGTGCACACCCGGCAGCTGTGTGGCAAACTCTGTAACTTTGGAGCCGCGACAGGCCCTGTAACCAGACACACAATACACAACCTAGCAGAAGCAGGTTTGGACAGTTAGGCCTACCTTAGGGGTGTCTGATATGAAGATAAGGGAAGGTTTAGGGACTCCAAGTCGACATGGCAGTCAGAGACTACACACAGGCTCTGCAATGGCAGGCCCGAGACACACTTTACAGACTGCTTCTGTGGGTGGCACAACCAGTGCTGCAAGCCCACCAGCAGCATTTGATTTACAAGCCCTGTGCTCACATGGTGCACTCTACTAGGGTGTGACAAGTAAATCAAATAACCCAATCATGGAGTCACTAATCAAATACATCAATTTAACATAGGGAGCACTTGCACTGTGGCACTGAATAGCAGTGGCACAGTGCCCAAAGCATCTAAAACCAGCAAACAGATCAAAAACAGAGGAGGCAATCAGAACAAGCAGTGGCATAGCCAATAGGTCTCGCCGTTGGGACCTTATAAGTGTTTAGCCATGCAACAGTTGCATAACTAAATACTTATAAGGTCCCAAAAGCGAGACCTATTGGCTATGCAAAGCGGCCGTGCGGCTGCGAAAGTGATGCATAAGATCTCCTGTTAAAAGGCCTTAAGAATAAGGTAGATAATGGAAGCTGAAGTCCAGCACCATCCACCTCAAATATTCTGGAAGTAAAATGAGTGTTCTGGTTATTGTATAGAATTTAGCACAGAGATTTGTTTTCTTATACATTTTGGATTTTCTAGGCACGTACTTTTTTCCTCTCATTGTTTTGAATGTAATGTTCCATTTTATTCATAATGCTAGGAATTTCCAGCCTACTATTTAAAGTGACTGCCAGTCAGTGCTACGATTACTCATTCCGTTGATTTTCAATCATCTTTACACAGCAGTTTTTACGTGTAATTAGTAACAAAACCTCTGAAGCAGTTTAGTAGCAGTTCAATCGGATGCTGATGTAAAGCAAAGGCTCCTGCTTAATCCCGGCAATGCATAAAAAAGTAAGCAAATAGCACAGCAAGCAAGGGCAGCAGCCAGGGCAATAGAAGAGAAAGCCGACAATGGGTCACACTCACTTTCCCAGGAAGTCCCACACAAAACCCCCAAAGTGCTGCGGTGCCGGGACAGACACCTGAAGCTCGGGGTGCAATTTGTGAGAAGCGTGCTTTCTGAAGAAAAGTATTTCATTCAAAAATGTTTAAAAACACATTGGAAATATACAAATGGGAAGGCAGGCTAAGGAAACATTTGCTTTTCAAAGGAAAAGATACATGCGCATCACACAACACTATTTGGCAAACACACTAAATGCAGCACAGACTGCATATCAGAGACATGAGCTAGCTTAGTAGTTGTTATGAAGCAGGGCTTTAAGTGCGGATAATCTTGTGGCGTCTCAGACCGACAGTTATTAAAAACCAACTATGAAACAGCTCTGTTTTGATGTCTTTAACTTTACAAGCTAAAACACTGGCGAATTTCTCAGTAACTGTAAAAACTCTTAAAGTATTCCATTTCAGGGGCGAAAGTGAAAGTGATCGCGATCACGATCAAACATCAAAGCGGCCGTGCGGCCACGAAAGTGAAAGTAATCGCGGTAAAGCGCGCGCCCGCGCACATGCACTGTAGCGCTAGGCTGGCCTGGTAGCACTTCTTGGAGCCCTCTCAATAAGCCTCGCCAGACCAGCGCATGCGCTGCGTCAGGCGAGACCTAAAAAAGGAAAGGGAGACTCACGCCAATGGTACCAGGTCTAACACGTATCCCCTCCAGCTGAAAGGTGGGGAGAACTACCCTTCCCCTTGGGAGTTCTCTTCACTAAGGCGGAAAAATCTGGACAGACCATCAGCATTGGCGTGTTCTGTACCGGGGCGGTGTTCCACCGTAAAGTCCATCCTCTGTAGGGAAATGGACCACCTCAACAACTTCGGAGTCTCACCCCTCAACTGCATCAACTATCTGAGGGGTCTGTGGTCTGTCTGAACCCGGAAGTGAGTCCCAAACAGGTATGGTCTCAACTTCTTCAGTGCCCAGACCACAGCAAATGCCTCACGCTCAATTGCACTCCACCTCTGTTCCTGTGGAAGTAACCTCCTACTGATGAAGGCTAAAGGTTGGTCTAGGCCCTCCTCATTAATCTGTGATAGAACAGCCCCCACACCATGCTCTGAAGCATCTGTTTGAACAATGAATTCCTTTGAGAAGTTGGGTGCCTGAAGCACGGGTGCTGTGCACATGGCAGTCTTCAGGGCGTCAAAAGCCTTCTGACAGGTGTCAGTACAGTTCACTTTCTTGGGCTGCTTCCTGGAAGTCAACTCAGTCAAGGGTGCAACAATGTTGCCATTTTTGACAAACTTCCTGTAGTACCCCATGAGTCCTAAAAATGCTCTCACCTGTGTCTGAGTCTTTGGGGGTTCCCAGGCCAGGATGGTATCAATCTTGGGTTTCAGGGGCGCCACCTGGCCGCTCCCTACCTGGTGCCCCAAGTACACCACGGAACCCTGCCCGATCTGGCACTTACTCGCCTTGATCGTGAGGCCTGCCTTTTGCAGTGCCATCAACACTTTCCAGAGGTGGCGCAGATGTTCTTCCCAACTGGCGCTGAACACTGCAATGTCATCCAGGTAGGCAGCACTGAAATCTTCCAGTCCAGCCAACACCTGGTTGACCAACCTCTGAAAGGTGGCAGGGGCATTCTTCATCCCAAAGGGCATAACCCGGAATTGGTACTGCCCATCTGGATTGGAGAATGCTGACCTCTCTTTGGCCCCATCAGTCAAGGTGATCTGCCAGTACCCAGACGTCAAATCAAACGTGCTGAGGTACCGTGCAGCCCCCAACCAATCAATGAGCTCATCAGCTTTGGGGATGGGGTGCGCGTCAGTCCTGGCGAATGAATTGAGTCCTCGGTAGTCCACACAGAACCGGAGTTCAGGTGTGGCACCAGGCGCGGCAGCCTTTGGGACCAAGACCACTGGGCTGGCCCAAGGACTGTTAGAGGACTCATTCACCCCTAAGGCAAACATCTTGGAGACTTCCTCCTTGATGTAAGCTCTGACCTTGTCAGTCACTCTGTAAGCCTTGTGCTTCACAGGAGGACTGTCCCCAGTGCCCACATCATGGACGCACCACTCAGTCACACCAGGAATCAAGGAAAACAAATCAGAGAATTGTCCTAACAGTTGGCGACAATCTTGCTACTGATCAGGGGTCAGTGTGGCAGAGAGGCTGACACCATCCACTTACCTATCTTGCTCTGTTGCAGACAGGAGATCCTCCTCCATTCCATCATCTGCCACTAGGAGCATGCCCACTTCGGACCTTTCTAAGTGGGGCTTCAGGCGATTAACGTGCAGGACCCGTAAAGGGTTCCTTGGAGACCGCAAGTTCACCAAGTAGGTGACATCACTTTCGCGCTTCATCACCTCAAATGAACCGGTCCACCTGTCCTGGAGCGCACAAGGCTCTACAGGGGCCATGACCCAAACTTTCTGTCCAGGTTGAAGCTCAATCAGAGTGGCATTCTGATCGTACCACCGCTTCATTTCCTCCTGGCTGGCCTCCAGATTTGCCTGAGCGAGCTGTCTGAAGCGCCGAGTCTGGTTCCTGAAGGCCAGCATGTAACTGTATACATCCTGGGGAGGTTTCCTGGGAGATTGCTACCAACCTTCCGTGACCAGACTTAAAGGTCCTCTTACCGGGTGTCCATACAGCAGTTCAAAGGGGCTGAACCCTAGGGACTTCTGTGGCACCTCACAGTAAGCAAAATGAAGGCATGGCAAGAGGACATCCCACTTACGCCTCATAGGTTCCTCAAGACCCATAATCATGCCTTTAAGGGTCCGGTTGAATCTCTCAACCAGCCCATTAGCTTGGGGGTGGTAAGGAGTCGTGAACTTGTAGGTCACACCGCACTCCTGGCACAGGGACTTCATATAATTAAATATGAAGTTGGTATCACTGTAGAACACCACCTTTCTGGGGAACCCCACACGGGATAAAATCCCCATTAGTGCATGTCCCACCACGGGGGCCGTCACTGTCCTGAGCGGGATGGCTTCCGGGTACCGGGTAGCATGGTCCACCAAGACCAGGATAAAGCTGTTGCCCATGGCTGTCTTGGGGTCCAGTGGCCCCAAAATATCAATGCCCACCCGTTCAAAGGGGGTACTGACTACAGGGAAAGGTTAGAGAGGAGCCTTTTGCTCCCTTCCACTTTTCCCACTTGCCTGGCAAGTTTGACATGTCCTACAATGAGTGTCTGAACTCTTCCGCATCTGGGGCCAATAAAAGTGGATGACAAGCCTTTCAAAGGTCCGGCCCTGCCCTGCCCTGTCCTGCCCCAGATGTCTAGCTAAAGGCACATCATGAGCCAACCCCAGTAGGAAGGCTCTGAAGCGCTGGGGTACCACCAGCACACGGGCTGACCCAGGCTCAGCAACCTTAGGCTCGCTATACAGGAAGTCGTTCTCCCAGTAGATCCAATGTGATCCAGACTGATCACCTGCTGCCTGGTTTGTGGCCTGTTGCCGCAAACCCACAAGAGAAGGGCACTTCTTCTGTTCTGCACAAAATTTCTCCCTGGAGGGTCCTCCTTTTTGCTGCCAATGGGTCAGCCCCTGGAGGTCCCCCAGTTCAGCAACTTGCTTCCCTGTAGGTTCCAGGGCATCCCCCTCAAGGTCTGCCTCCTCCTGGACCGTGGGAACAATGGGGGCTGGTTTCTCATGCCCCCTACCTCTTCTCTTTAAGGCAGGTTCCTGGGCCATACTTTCAGGCTCCAGGATCTCCTGTACACCCTTACTGGCTGCCATAGACCGAGTGGTCACACATGCCCACTCAGGCAGACCCAACATCTCCAAATGAGCCTTCTTCTCCACCTTAGCCCAAGGGGAGTTCTCTAAATCATTGCCCAACAGACAATCCACAGGCATGGCTGGCCTCACAGCTACTTGGAGAGTACCAGAGACCCCCTCCCCACTCGAAGGGAACCTGAGCCACCTTGCAGTGGCTCTCTGTGTTGTCAGCGGCAACAACTGGGAAGAATGCATTGGGGACCACCTGCTCTTCAGACACCAAGTGACACCTGACAGCTGTCACACTGGTTCCGGTGTCTCTAAGAGCCTCCACTCTACGGCCATTGATGGTCACCCACTGCCAGTATTTTTTTGTGTTATCGGGCAGCTGGGTCTAGGGACCATCTCAAAGTCTCCTAAAGAGACAAGGGACATTTCTGCAGGACCCCTCCCACCTTGGGCACCCATCTCCTGCCCTTCCAGGGCTACACTGGCCATCTGATATGGTGGTGCATGGGGTGTCACATACTGACCCTTTTGGGGACACTGGGGATCATACCAACGGTGTCCCACTTGCTTACACGGAAAGCATGTAGCGGGCCCCCTGTGAACAGGTTTACCTGTCAGGGGCTCTGACTTTTTCTCAGGGGGAGGCTGGGAACCCTTCCCTTGGTTCCCCTGGGAATTACTTTAGGGCCCTTTCTGGAACTCCCTCTGTTTATCCTTGTCCCCCCCCACTCTTCTGCTGGGGACCCTGCCCACCCTTGGCTGAGTCTCCTACATGACCCTTGTGGACCCGGGTACACACCCAGTGGTCCGCCTCCTCAGCAAGCTTCCTAGGGTTAGTTAACCTGCTATCAATAAGGTGCTGGTGTAGCTCTGGAAAACAATTAGCAGACAAGTGCCCCCATGCAAACAAATCATAGAGCGCTTCAAAAGTATCCACTTTGCTACCCTTCACCCAACCATCCATAGCTCTGCAAAAGAAAGATACATATTCTACCCAAGTGGTTCTCTCTAGCTTCTTGCAACCCCTGAACCTCTGTCTAAAGAGTTCTGGGGTCAACCTAAACCTTGTCATCAGGGCTTCCTTCATGTGGGCATAAGGCATCCTGTTCTCACTGGGCAGGTCTAACACAGTATCCCTCACCTCACTCACAAAGCGGCCCCACAACCCAGCTCCCCAATCCTTGTCAGGGACCCGGTGGGCCAACATTGCTATCTCATAGGCTGCAAACCACTACCCAATATCCTCATGCTTGTGGAAATCTTTGATGACATCCTTGGGAATATATACTCTGCTTTCTGAAGGCACATATGGTGCGCTGCCACCAGAGGGAGCGATTTCTAAGCCCTTTGCCTTGATCTCTAACTCCCTCAACATCCTCTCATGCTCCATTCTCATTCTCTCTCTCTCCAAGGACAATTTGTTATTCTCTATTTCCCTCTGACCCTCCATCTTAAGCTTAGCCATCTCCAGCTTGTGTGCCATATTTCTCTCCCTGTCCTCCCCTGGTTGGAAACACTGGCCTATCCAGTTGCCCATCTGCATCCACCAACTCAGGGGCATTTCTTGCTTCTACCCAGGCCCTCAGCGCCTTTTGGTAATCATCCTTTTTGGAAATGCCTGGTGTAGCAACTTTTAATTTCTTGCAGAGATGCTTGAGCTGTTTCAAAGTGTAGGTTTCCAATCTCTCTTCCTCAAAATCTAGATCCATAGATGCAACAGATGCAGGTCTCCTCATGGCCGTAAGAGTTGTCTGTTCTCAGGAAAAATAACAGTCCAAGGAGAAAAAAAATCTACCAAATAAGTATGTGGTCGCGTTTGGTCTGAACTCACTAGTAGTGTACACCAATGACTGTATATGAGTCACAAATGCAGGTCCAAATCCTCACCGCTGACTACCAATGTTAGAACTGGGGGTGTCTAGTTGGCAGAGGTAGGTACCTTTCACCAAATAGGGACCCTTGCTTCTAAGTCAGAGAAAGGGGATTACACTACTGGATCACCCCTGCTTACCCTCTTGGTAGCTTGGCACGAGCAGACAGGCTTATCTCAGAGGCAGTGTGTTAAGCATTTGTGAACACATAGAGTAATACAGTGAAAACTCTACAGATGGACACTACACAGATTTTATAAAAAATAAGTATTCTTTATATACACTTAACACAAGACCACAAACTACAAAAATCCACAATACTGTACTCAAAATAGACTTAAAGATGGTAGAAGTCACTTAGTTCAAGTTGATGATAAATGTGACACAGTTCTCACAAAAGTACCTGGATGCGTAACGCAAAACAAACAAAAGGTTTGCAGGGATGGAGATGCGTTGGTTCCTTGCTTTAGGGAGATGATGCGTCGCGCCTCAATGCTTGCGCAGAGTAGGGGATGCGTCTTGGTCCTTACCGGAGAGGAAATGATGTGTTGATTCTCATACTGCGTTACGGTTACGATGCGACAAGATGGTTCCTCGATGTGATGCGACAATCCGGTGCAATGCGATAAGATGATGCCCTTGATGCGACGACATGAAGACGATGCATGCACGCCCAGCAGCAGTGCGGCGAACTCTGTAACTTTGGAGCCGCAACAGGCCCTGCGACACGCTTCTCTGGTGATGCGGCGGGTAACAGCTTTGACGAAGGCACGCTTCTCTGGTGATGCAGCGGCGACCTCTGTGGCAGCGACACGCTTCTCCGGCGATGCGACGGCAACAGCTGCGACTGAGACATGCTTTTTCTCATTGAGTCGCGCTTTCAGCTCCCAGCGACACACAGGCTTTTGCAGACAAAATTCCCAGCAAGGAAATTCAGAGGGGAGCTGGTGGTGAAGCCTTTTGTCCCTGAGACTTCAGCAGGAGGCAAGCACAAGTTCAAGCCCTTGGAGTAAAATTCTGCAAGATGATGAAAGTCCTTTGAAAGTTCCTTCTCTTCTCCTTGGCACTGAAGACACCACTGTAGGTCAACCCAGCAACACAGCACACTGGCAGGAGGACAGTCTAACTCCTACAGCTTCCTTGGTTCTTCTCCTTGGCAGAGATTTGTCTTGTTGTTCCAGAAGTGATCTAAAGTCTTGGGGTCTGGGTCTCCATATTTATACTACTATTCTTTCTGTTCTCTGAAGGCAGAGAGGTCTGGGCCTAGTCCAAACCAGTTCAGATCAGTCTTGGAGCACTTTGTTTACAGGACTCCTTCTTTCCTTTGACAGGGGAGGCTAGGGACATCAGACGCACCACAGGAGGTGGAGCCAAAATTGTGGAGGAAAGGCACAGCCCTATTCAGACCCAGGTGTAACTCCTCCCACCCATCTACATGCAGATCTCTCTATTCAGCCTTGTGCTGACTCACACTGTCTCCTAGAATCCTCCAGCCCCTGTCACTCACAAAACCAGACACACAATACACAACCGAGCAGAGGCAGGCTTGGGCAGTTAGGCAAGAAAATACCTGCTTTCTAAAAGTGGTATTTTCAAACACAGAAGGCAAAGCCAACTTCACTAAAAGATGTATTTTATCATTCTGAGTTTAGGCATACTAAACTCGAATTTCTACCATGTTCCCTGTTTCAGTTAGGATTATAGGATGTTATAATCAAACTGCCCATTCTGGCCTATGGAGAACAGGTAGCCTTGCAATAGTGAAAAACGAAAATGGCTGTAATTCACTATTAGGACATGCCACACACACCAGGGCATGTACTACCTTATACTTACAATGCACCCTGCCCTTGGGCCTACCTTAGGGGTGTCTGATATGAAGATAAGGCAAGGTTTAGGGACTGGCAAGTGGGTGCACTTGCCAAGTCGACATGGCAATCAGAGACTACACACAGGCTCTGCAATGGCAGGCCTGAGACACACTTTACAGGTTGCTTCTGTGGGTGGCACAACCAGTGCTGCAAGCCCATTAGCAGCATTTGATTTACAAGCCCTGGGCACACATGGTGCACTCTACTATGGTCTGACAAGTAAATCAAATAACCCAATTATGGAGTCACTAATCAATACATCAATTTAACATAGGGAGCACTTGCACTGTGACACTGTGCCCAAAGCATCTAAAACCAGCAAACAGATCAAAAACAGAGGAGGCAATCAGAAAAAATGGAAGGGAGACTCACGCCAATGGTACCAGGTCTAACAGACATGGACTGGGATTTTGTTTGCAGAGTGACAGGGAGTCGGCGTTAATGATATAGGTGGTTAAGCTTCCGGTGGGATTGCGCGGGTTCTGGCATTGGGTGTGGGATTAGTCCGTTTCCATGATGCTGTTCCAGCTGCGGCTGTCCTGACCTGTAGTGGTGTGTATCTTGTGGTGAGGGGAGTGGATCTGAAAGAGGACAATGTCATGGTTGGTCCAGGTGAGTGGCATGACTGCAGTGACCTTGATGCCATTGAAATAGGCGAAGATGTTGTCAAGGATAATTCCGTTGCTGTGTGTGGGCCTGATAGCGTGTTGTGACAGCCTGCGGTTTCCTAGGCTATTGAGGAATGTGTGAGTGTGTTGAGGTTGGTCCGGTCTTCCTGGAGGAAGTTGAGGTCACCTAGGAGGATGTAGGCTTCGAAGTCAATGGTGAGGGGGCGACAAGCTCATGGTCTGGGCGGTCTCTATGCTGAAGTTCCATTCAGGGTGAAATTTGCTGAGATTCACAGTTTTAAGTGCAGTTGCTTCTTATAGGGGGTCACATTTGGAAGGGGGGTTGTGGAGCAGCTGATGGTTTTCTTGAAAATTATGGTGCTCCCTCCTCTGGGTTGGTGTTGGCATTCTTGTCTGGCAATCTTGTATCCAACATGGATGGCCATGGCATTGTCGGGTGCTGACGTGGGGGTCAGCAATGTTTCAGTGAGGAGGAAGAGGTCCGGGTCATCGTTCAGTAGGTCCCAGATTTCCGTGGTGTGCTTGCTAATTGAGCGGTTGTTGAGAAACATGCATGACAGTGTGTCTCGGGGTGCATGTCTGCCGGTGGGAGTGGGTGGCTTGCTGGTTGTAGGCAGGGTGTGTTTGTACTTGTTCTTTGTATGGTGGGTGAGGTGCTGAACACGAAGCAGCAGTGGGTGCAGGAGAAGGCTCCTTCAGTGTTGTGCGGTGTGGCAACAGTGTGGATATGGGCGTCCAGGGTTGAGAGTACAGAGGAACATTGCTGATTACCACTGGGGAGCACTTGGACCAGGGTTTCTGGTGTTGGGGGCGGTCCAGGCATGGACAGGCTTGTATTTGCCATGCTTTCGGCATGCCAGCAGTGTGTCTGCACTGCAGCCTCCATTAAGTAGGTTCTGAGAGGGGGCAGAGCACAGGGTGTGTAGAAGAGAAGTTAAAGAGCAGGGTGCGGAGGCAGAGGAGTCAGGAATGGAGCGGGGAAAAGGACAGCCAGGCAGGTGGTGTGAAAAGAGGAAAGAGTCACATAAGATGGCACACTAAAGCTTTACAAGGTAGCACAAAAGGTAATAAGAGGCAAAAGATTGCAAGAGGAAAGAGCCACAAGGAGATGGCACAAAAGCGGATAAAGTCGGCACAAAAGGAAACCAGAGGTAAGAGTCACTAAAGGTGCAAGGAGTGACAGAAAGATGAGAGTAGAGGTGTGAGGAAGAGGCACTAAAGGTACAAGAGGCAGTAAGAGGCACTAAAGTTTTTTTTTTTAATTCTTTTTATTGATTTTCAAGATAAGGCACTTCACAAAACCGCCGCGCAGGGCGGTATACAAACAATCACAACAAACAAAACAGACATCCGACTGTGATTAACCCCTTCAGTGCCCATGACGAGATGGTCTCGTCATGGGCCGCGGTTGCGCTGTGCCCATGACGAGACTATCTCGTCATGAACCCCACCCACTAATTCAACGCCCGGCACAGGGCGTGGAAAGGGCGGGGCACTGAAGGGGTTAATAACATTGTGCGTTTCATACAGTAGACGAGGTATGACCCTTTGTTTACAATACACAAGGCAGGACAGATATGTTACATTAGACTGGTTCCTGGTCATCAGATGTGGGTTCACTGGAGGAGTTCGCTGGTAAATACCGCCGTAATGGTTCCCAAATGTCCTTAGGCTTCGATGAAGATGGAAGTTCCTCCCTATACAGCTCGAGGGTCTCCTTACAATAGACCATGGGGCAGATTTATGAGCCCCTTGCGCCACTTTTGCGTCACTTTTAACATGGGAAAAGTGACGCAAAAGTGGCGCAAGGGGCTCATAAATCTGCCCCCATGTCTTTTATCCAGTGGTCAGTGCGCGGAACTAGGGAGCTCTCCCAGGTCAACGCAATTCGTGGTTTTGCTAGTAGCAGAGCAATCCGCAAGAATTTCCCCAGGGTACCCTTTACCTGAGGCACAAAGCTCAACAAACAGACTGCAGGTACACATTGCAATTGTTGGGTTGACAAAGAGGCACTAAAGTTATGAGGAGTGACAGAGAGATGTCACTATAGGTGGTAGAAAAAGGCAGAGCAAGATACATGGCGAAAGAGCAAGAGTATGAGAGAGAGAGAGGGAGTGAGTGAGGGGGAGAGAGGGAGTGAGGGCGAGTGAGAGAAATGAGGCGTAGGAGCCTGGTCCGTGAGGGCCTTGACCGGTCGTAGGACCAGCCGCAGGTAAGTCCAGAGAGATGTCACCTGCCAAATGTGGGTGAGTTGACGTACACCCCTCAAATACTTTAGGGTTCAAAGTAGGGGGCAAACTCCTCCCGAGAAGGTGAAGTGCTCATATTCAGGGGAACAAAGTATAGTCAGACTCAGCCATAAACGAAAACAAGAAGATTACAAAACTTTATCAGTAGGCTATATGACACGACCACGTTATCTGTGTGCAGAACGATACTCCATTTTGTTCATGTTTCTTTTTGAAAATATGGATTATGTTTTATTCTAGCCCCTATTAATCACAAAGGTTTGTAGATTATGCATGGAAAACAACGACACTTGTAGTTTTCTAGGAATACTCACGTGTACATCTTGTGCCTGCAGAATTTCTGCCTGTTGTAGAATTCTGCATACCGAATACCCAGAAATATTTCTCATATTTTTATACTTTTATTCTTGTGTAATCCTTTGACCTATACCCTCAAGCAGTATAGGGTTGTTCCTCTCCAGTCTCAGACTTTAAGAGCACTTGCAGCATCCCTTCCCTGGCGAATATTGGTAAGATTTAACAGGGTCAATTCCCAGAAGCATACAGGTTTGTGGGTGTTGGCCTACTTACTGTCAGGTAACAGAATGCAATTTTGAAATATATATTGTTTTAAAACCACTTACGGTTTCTGCCGCCTCTCCCCCGTCTCCGCTTCTCTTCTCTTCTCTTCCTGACTCCAGTCTGGAAGAAGCTGCAGGAAGCACCCGGGCACACAGGCTCCCCTGAGCCAATCACAACGCAGCAATGCAGCGTTGTGATAGGTTTGAGTGCAGTAGATCAGCACTCAGATGGGCACAGGGAGTCTGTGCATATTCCCCACCAGGTTGTTCATTACAGCCTGGTGGGGAATATGCAAAGTGTACATGACTGTTAGGCCAGACCAAGACGGCCGGCCAAGCAGTCATGCGCACTTAAATGTGACAAACCACTCCTCCTTCTTGGGCCACAAGCACCGCCCCGCCCTATTACAGCCCCGCAGTAAAGACAAATAAAAGGATAATAACGTTTTTATTATCATTTTCCCCCCTTTTTCACTGCTTAAAGCAAAGTGGGGCGATGCTCCTCCGCCTTAGCAGAGGAGCCGCCACTGGTTCCTAGACACAATTAGAATATGCTTATAAAAAGACTTGAATGCTCAAATACGGCCTCAAAGGCACAGACAGAATGTCTACATGCAAAAGCAATATATGCTCAGGCATACTCTCATATGCCCAGTGATGTCTCGTAAGAAAATAATCATTAAACAGAGGGTGCCCCTCGGTGGAACACAAGTGCAGGCCTCCTCCCATCACAGAAAGCATTTACACAGACTCCACAGATTCTGTCCCAGGTAAATATGGCTCACTACAAATTCACATACTCGTCCCACATACAATTTTCAGTTCTTTGCCCTTAGTATGCCACATCTACCCGCCTGTCTGTACAGGAAACCTGGATGCCTTTTCTGGGAGGGGCATGTTTAGTTTATTAACAGATTTGTGTGGCCAACATATGTCCAGGAGTTTGATCGCTGCCAGATTTTAAGAATAACAAGCGACTCTCTGAATAGGTTGCATTTAGAATAATTCCATGTAGTTATGTTTTACGTGACTATCATAAACATTTGTTATGCATCTGGTATGAGTCTAGCCTGCATGGATCTTTCATGGACACTGTACTCTAATTATGTTACCCACATATGTAGCACTCAGTCACGTCTCACACGTTAATCACCTGCACACCCAACTCTTCCTCTCTCTTACTGTGTGCAACTACACCCCTCTCACTTGTGTGCACCTTACTTACTGGCACCCAAGTTGACAAAGCCACATTTCCCTTGTGTACATGTGCTAGCCTTATGTGTGCCCCCGTAGGTAATTCTCTACATCGCTCCTGTGTGCACCTACCTGCCTCTCACTTGTGTATACCTTGCATCTATTAGCTGTGTGCAACTCCTTATACCCCTTACATCCAACACCACTCACCTGTGTGCACATAGAAATTGCTCACCTATATGCACCGTAGTCTCACCTGTGCATAGCGCTTTTTAAAGCTTCAATAACTAGCATGAAAGAATAATCCTTAAACATGACAATCTATGTACATGTTCTTTTCTTAAATGAATGACATCACTAGGCTGAACAAATTAAATTATTTTACTGAACTAGCCCATAAAAGCAATCTAAATGAGTGACACGCTGGGCAACATGAATTATTTTTGTCCAGTAATCTCAACAGTGACAGATGAGAAAAATGTTAGATGAGAGAGAGGGAAACACCAAAGGAAGAATGGGGAGAGTAAAAACGAGGGAATGACTGGTAGGACGGGACAATGATGGAGATAGAATGGAAAGGGGGAGGGACAAACATATGAGAAAGAGGTGAAAATAAGAGAGACTGGAAAGGAGAGGAGAGAGACAAAGGGAGAAGACTGAGATTTAAGAAAAGAGGAAAAACAAATGATACAGAGAAACAAAAGGAGAACAGTAGGCTGACTTAGAAGTTTGAAGAGAAAATGGAGGAGAGAGCAAAAAAGACAAAAGACCCAATTTAGAATTTGACAGACAGTGGAGGACATTACCTCTTCCACCTTGATAAACTAAAATCCATTATATTTAGAAATCGCATTCACTTATAGGTCGTCTGTGTACAGTGTAAGAAACTGCTATCACAGCTGTTCATTTCAATGTACAAAATGTTTGGTGGATGGCTGCCATCAGTTTTGATGGGCATCCACCAAACCTTTTTAAAAAAAACTTTTTCACAAGCAGAAGTTTATTTCTGAAAGATCTAAATAACTGTCTTAGTGGTGACAGACAAAAAAACGTAACACTCTAAACAGGGCAGGCTGTGTAATGTCCTTCCTTTGGCGGATCCTACACAATTGGCTCAGTGGACAGAAAACTTAAGATCCACCCGTCTCAGGTGGGCAGGCTAAGGTTTGGCAGACAGGGTATTCTGTGTTTGCGATGGCGGTCTGTCCACCGGACTAAAGGGCTCATTATGATGGCAGGAGGACCGCCATCGACGGGCCGGCGATGGCGGTCCTTCCACCATCATACAGAAAATTCCCACCGCCAAATGAGGATGGCAGTGGGAATCCCAATGGTTCCGCGTCGGGCGGAAAGTCCGTCTGCCTTGGTTCCGCAAGGCAGTCCTTTTCCGACCGCCCTGCGGAACCCGGAACCAGGGCAACATTGTGGTGGTGCCGTGCAGGCACCATTATAGGGATTACGGTATCCCTTTCCACCTGTATTTTTGCGGCGGATATTCTGCCGCAAAAAGACAGGCAGAGGCCCGTTGCGGGTGCCCTCTGTGTGTGGGGGGCTGCACTTAGGGGTACCCATGGTATCCCCCTGAAGTTCCATGCACCAAGTGGCAGGCATCGCGTGGTGCATGCCACGTGGTGCAGGGAAATGCGGTGCAAGAACCTTTAACATTGCGGATGGTGCTGCAACCAGCAGCACCGCCCGCAATGTTAAAGGCCCAGAATGCGCCCGCCAGCATGGCGGGCACATCCTAATCGCAGGGGTGGGACAGCTCTGCTAAACTCTTCAAGAGCACTTTTGAGTACTTTTATGTTTTTTACATAGTAGTAATTTGGAAACATTTAATTGCCATTCGTTATTATTACGGGACATTAAATACTCATTCCAAAAACACACGAACTTGACTAAGCATGAAAAGAGAATTTTAAACTCATTGAGACAAGACACAAATTAAAATTTTCAAACAGCTGACAAAGGAGGGGCAGTTGTTGTAATAGATAAAGCCTTCTAGAACCAAAAAGTGGATGAGCATGTCAATAATACATTCACATACATTCAGTAACCATCAAATCCTACTCAAGAATACATGATGACTCTTTCGCAAATATTGCAACGTGCTGAAGATATGGGATGGATCAATAACAACACAAGACGCGTCTTACAAACAGCCACCCCACAAATACCCCATCTGTACATGCTGCCAAAGATGCATATGGATCCAGTGAACCCTCCATTTCGCCCAATTGTGGCAGGATGCGGATCTATACACGTATCTATTGGTCGTTTTATTGACTTCCATTTGCAACCAATGGTTCAATCATGTAGCTCTTACGTAAAGGACACTACGGACTGCTTAAACAAAATAGAACTCATCAAGCACCATTGTAAAGAAGATATACAACTATGCACCATTGACGTGGTGGCGTTATACACTTCTATTCCCCATGGAGAAGGTTTGGAAGCAGTTGAGTGGAGAATACTCAACACTCATCAAGATGACATGAATGGAGTTTTCATACTAGAATTATTGCAATTTTCATTGTACCATAGTTACGTCACTTGGAATGGAAAGTTCTTTTTACAAAGAACGGGCACTTCTATGGGCTTTCCAGGAGCCCCTTCGTATGCAAATGCATACATGGCATACTTCGAAGACAAACACATATTAAAGAATGAATCTTGGCAAAGACATCTAATTGCCTATATGCGATGCATAGATGACATCTTAGTAATTTGGAAAGGTGAGCGCGCAACATTGGAAGAAAGCATATTGAAATTGCATCAGTGCAACTCTCGCATACAATTCACCCATAACATCAATGCGAACAAAATTCATTTTTTGGATATTGAGATACAAAAAACAGACTCTGGCTTATCAACCTCAGTATACAGAAAACCGACAGATAGGAATAATGCTCTCCATTTCAGCAGTTTTCATCCAGTTTCATTAAAGAAACACTTACCCATCTCACAATTCATCCGTATTAAGAGAATCACATCGAATGCTACACTAAGTAAGAAATTAATTCATGAACAAGCTGAAAGATATACATTAGACGTGGGTACCCACCAAAAACTCTTGAATCAGCCAAAACATCGGTCTTTCACATGAAACGTGAAGATCTACTTCATCAAGTATCAAAATCACAAAATCAACGCGAGGTGTTTGTCCTAAAACACTCTGAACAAGCAACAAAAATGTAAAAAGTCATTATAAAAAGTTGGGAAATTGTTGAGCAAGAAACAGACTTTACAATGGTTTTCATTGATAAACCTATTTTTGCTCACACAAGATCAAAAACTTTAAAAGAATTGTTAAAAACTCCATTATCACTCACTTCTGAGGCATGAGGAAGTGTTGGAATTGTGGACCATGTGGAAATGTAATTACTGGAGATACGTTTCATCATTCCCACACTGGTAAAAAAATCGTCTTAAACATACATCAGACGGTAATACCGAGGGGGTCATTTATGCAATCCAATGTCCCTGTGGACTAGCAGACGTGGGTAGAACAGCTCGAAAAATTAAAACAAGAATCATCGAACATAAAAGCATGATACGCACGAAAAATCGTTGTTCATGTCTAGCGGTTCACTGGATAGACACACCACACACGATACCTCAATTAAGATTTACTATCTTAGAGAAACCTATGTTGCGCGCAGGCATTGAGAGTCACACGCAATTAGCTCAACATGAAACTTTCTGGATAGAGTATCTAGGGACTCTAATACCGAAGGGTCTTAATGATCATTATGAAATGCTTTGCTTCTTGTAAATATGTTGTTGTATATCCGTTGGATTTATACATATTATTCTTGTACATCTGTGTTGGCTCTCACTTACCATGGTAATCACCAATTAACACTGGATCACGTCTTTATATCACCATCACGATAATTTCTCTCATCATTCGTTTGATTAGAAATGTTTATAATTTTTTATACCTTCGCTTGAACTTTTCTCGACATTTTATCATATTTCTTTCGTTACATTTTTGACTAGAAGCACTTACATTTAGCGAGTGCAATATTTCACAAATAGATAGGTTTTAATAAACTTTGCGTCCTTTGAACTGGGGCATTTACGTTCCAGCTTCTTAGGCAGCCGGCATGTTGATGACTCTTGAAGTCATGTGACTTACCACGTTCATACGTCAGACGCAGCAAATTTAATTTCTTAAACACCGGGGGTGATCACATCTAGTTTATTGCGGTGTGGAATTGCACTCACTTTGTCTTTTCTCTCACGCATCATAGCATACGATAACGGACTCCAAACCGGAAAATAAAGATCCCAAGGTAAGACTAATCGGTGAAGGCGGATTTGTGACACGAAAGACAACGGTGTGGAAGCCAGAGTATGTTTAACTGATAGATTGTGATGCTTAATTTTTTTAGAAAGTCTAATCCGGCCCCAGAAGGGTAAATTTCAGTTGCGCTATGTGGCATGGAGACACCCTATTTTAATTTTCATGGCAACGGTACTTACTATCCGCTGTTGTTGTTTTCAGACACTTCAGCTATATGTAGAAACATCACTTGTAAGAACAAGAACCCTCTCTGACTTTCTGGAAATGGTTATTTGGCTATGGCAGGTAACGCAGGATTAATATATCTTGATTCTTCGTGAAGTTTGAGCACACGTTTGATTAATTCATTTGATTAATTCACTCCTTACATTGCACCACTTATCGGGTACAGCGAGAGCTAACACAGATATTGAAATAGATTTTGAAATAGGTTTTGTACTTGCGCTATATTTCACATATTGTAACACATTCTTATGTTTTTTAATGTTTCAGCAGGAGGCTGCCTTTGATATGTAATTGAAGATAGCATCTGCCCCTGACGAAGGGTGTAACAACCCGAAATGAATTGGGCTTGATGGAATTGAATCAGCAAATTATTCAGTTGATGTATAAGCATTGCGCAAAACTTTTGAAACTGTGCAAAATATTTTGATTTATTGATTATGTACTGCATCTGTGTCATCAAAAAGTTCTTTTTCTAATGAAATTATTTCAATTCACATGAGTACATTATATTTAATCCAGTGGAGAGCCAGCCAGAGTCCATCCGGGGATGACAAGTCCTGCTGAAGGGAAGAGTACAGTCTGCAGCCTTGTCGCCGTGTCATTGGTCATCAATCCGGAAGTGGCAGTCCATGTCGCTGTCCAAGGTGAGTGCATCGGAGTGTAACGTGTGTCATTGGATGGTCATGAGGCCAAGTGCGGGACCAAGCAGAAACAGGCCAGGTGGCGGTAATGAATGCTAGTGTCTGGTCCTTCTGACCACAGTCCAATCCACGTCCTCGTCCCCGGGTGTGTGCCCTGCCCCACCTGTGGGTGTTGCAGGACCGGCTGCCGCACTGTGTGTCACTGACACATCAGGGGCCTGAGTGGATCCGGCTGCCACACTGTGTGCCACTGACACATCAGGGGCCTGAGTGGATCCAGCTGCCGCACTGGGAGGCACTGACACACCAGGGGGCGGGGATGTGAATGGTGGTGGGACAGCAGCATTCATCAGCGTCACGCCTTGTGGCAGCAATGTCATGGTGGAGGTCTGTAGGGCATGATAGATCCCAGCTACGTTTCGATGATGTGCAGCGGTGGCTGCCATCCTTTCCATCTCCATCCGCACCATGTCCTCCATGAGCCTCCGTATGTGTGCCAGCTCTCGGCTGGCATCGCTGGAGTCACTCTGAGCAGACAGCTGTTCTTCTAACCACGTCAAGACTCCAGCGATGTCAGTCAGGGCTTATTGGAGACCTTGGGGAGGACATAGACACCCAAGGATGACGTCCAGTTTGGCAGCCATGATGCCGAAGCCCACCCGCACCTGCTCAGTCGTGTTCATCTGGCACTCCAGCACACGGCGTTGGAAGGCCATGTGTTGTTCCTGGAGGTCTTGGGAGGGTACCGGGGCTGTGGATGCCTCCTGCTGGGTGGTTTGGGTCTCATCGATGTAGCTGGGCTGTCCTGAGCCTGGAGGTGAGTGGTGGATGAGGTCAATGATGTCTTAGATGGTTTGGGTGTCGATGCTGGTGTTGTCCTCCTCGTCATCTGTGAAGAGTGGCTGGGACTGCTCTGCAGGAGGTGTTGATGGTGCCCCTGCGATGTGAAGGGGAGATGGTGTATTACAATGTGTCCACATGTGTGTAGACGCATGGTACAGGTTGACATTCAGACAGCATGGCATTGTACATTGTGACAGTCTGTAGATCTGGGAGATGACCCAGAGTCATTGTGGGTGTGCACTGTGCTCTGCTTGATTGTGCATGTGTGCCATTGTGCCCATCTCCACCCGTCCCCCCAGTACCTAGTGGTCACTCATCTTGTTGCGGTTGTGTTGTGTCCTGTCGAGCAGTGTCCGGTCCCCCGACTCTGGCCACAGTATCCACACTGATGGCTGTTGACACCAGCTCCTCCATGTCATCCACTTCGAGCTGTGGCGCTGGCCCCCACCTCCGGTCTGCATTGCTACCTTCTAGTTGGCGGAGGTTTTCTCCTTGGTCTTCCGCTTGATGCCATTCCATCGCCTCTTGACCTCGTCCGTTGTCCGCTTGTGCACTCCGACGGCATTCACCTGTCCCGCCATATTGCAGTTTTGGTGCCCAGGGACACGTTGGAGGTGACGAAGAGTTGTTGATGGTGTTCCATCACCTCCGTGACTATGATCCTGTTCGCCTGAGTACTGAACTTCGTCTTCCTCGTCTTCTTGTCCTTGCCCTTCCCTGTCCCCGCTGTCCCAGGCTGGTCGTCGGGGGTGCTTGTGGGGTTGCGCTCATCCTCTGCGCCTGCTCCAGCTGACTCCATGGTGCTTGGGTGTAGGTCAGTTTGTGTGTGGGTGTTTTTTCTGCTTTTATCAAGATTTTTCCCACCTGACAGGTGTGTGTTGCAGGCCTGGCGCTGCTTATTGCTGATTTTCTCATCACACTTTGGCCCATCGCAGGTTTTTTGGTGTTGTGGTTTGTGTTTTTATCTCCATCGAGGTGGTTTTATTGCAGACATTGTCCGCGGTTCCGGCAGACTATGGCATTCTACTGCCTTGTGTTGTCACGGGGTTATTTTCCCGCGATGGGCTGCGTTATTGAAAGTTGCGTTACGCTACTCTTGCGGTAGTTATCACACGTTCTTGTGAATATACCCCACGGTCTTCATTCACTTGACAGAGATTGTTAGACAAAGCGGCTTCAAGTCTGTCAAATGTTGTTCCGCTGAAACCCTGAGCGAGCAGGTAGCGTAGTTTGAGGGCACATCAGCCACATTTCGGGTGACATAAGTGATGGCCAAGGAGGTTGGGCCATGAGTTTTAAGCCCCACACTAACAAGCATTGAGAGATGTTGGAGGCTTTTTAACAAAAATAATAACTTCTGGGTCATTCTTGATCTATGAAGTTTCTCGGGTAGTAGTTTCACCTTTGAAATGACCAGGTGGCTTCCCCTCCGCACCTGATTGTGTCAGTTATAGAAGCTGAGCGGTACAAAAGGGGGTGGTGATGGACGGAGCATCAGAACCAATCAAACACTCACACCCAGTCAACAGATCTGGGTTTGATCCATCACCGTTCTTTAGCCACCCCAGTTCAGACATGGCCATATGCAAATCAGTCTGACCCTGTGCCTCATGGGAACAGTCCAGCCCGAACTGCCAAGCCATACCTTTCCTGGACCGGAAACAAGCTTCCTAGAACCGGTTTCTGGCATTTCAGCTGTCTTCAGCCAGGCTTGCTTGAATCCAGTGGCAAAGTGAGCAAGGGACTCACGTCTGAGCATACCCTGCCAACTTATGGCGAACAAAGCGGTACAAAAGGGGGTGGTGATGGACGGAGCATCAGAACCAATCAAACACTCACACCCAGTCAACAGATCTGGGTTTGATCCATCACCGTTCTTTAGCCCACTCTGCCACCCCAGTTCAGACATGGCCATATGCAAATCAGTCTGACCCTGTGCCTCATGGGAACAGACCAGCCCGAACTGCCAAGCCATGCCTTTCCTGGACCGGAAACAAGCTTCCTAGAACCGGTTTCTGGCATTTCAGCCGTCTTCAGCCAGGCTTGCTTGAATCCAGTGGCAAAGTGAGCAAGGGACTCACATCTGAGCATACCCTGCAAATTTATGGCGAACAAAGCGGTACAAAAGGGGGTGGTGATGGACGGAGCATCAGAACCAATCAAACACTCACACCCAGTCAACAGATCTGGGTTTGATCCATCACCGTTCTTTAGCCCACTCTGCCACCCCACTTCAGACATGGCCATATGCAAATCAGTCTGACCCTGTGCCTCATGGGAACAGTCCAGCCCGAACTGCCAAGCCATGCCTTCCCTGGACCGGAAACAAGCTTCCTAGAACCGGTTTCTGGCATTTCAGCCGTCTTCAGCCAGGCTTGCTTGAATCCAGTGGCAAAGTGAGCAAGGGACTCACGTCTGAGCATACCCTGCCAACTTATGGCGAACAAAGCGGTACAAAAGGGGGTGGTGATGGACGGAGCATCAGAACCAATCAAACACTCACACCCAGTCAACAGATCTGGGTTTGATCCATCACCGTTCTTTAGCCCACTCTGCCACCCCAGTTCAGACATGGCCATATGCAAATCAGTCTGACCCTGTGCCTCATGGGAACAGTCCAGCCCGAACTGCCAAGCCATGCCTTTCCTGGACCGGAAACAAGCTTCCTAGAACCGGTTGCTGGCATTTCAGCCGTCTTCAGCCAGGCTTGCTTGAATCCAGTGGCAAAGTGAGCAAGGGACTCACGTCTGAGCATACCCTGCCAACTTATGGCGAACAAAGCGGTACAAAAGGGGGTGGTGATAGACGGAGCATCAGAACCAATCAAACACTCACACCCAGTCAACAGATCTGGGTTTGATCCATCACCGTTCTTTAGCCCACTCTGCCACCCCAGGTCAGACATGGCCATATGCAAATCAGTCTGACCCTGTGCCTCATGGGAACAGTCCAGCCCGAACTGCCAAGCCATGCCTTTCCTGGACCGGAAACAAGCTTCCTAGAACCGGTTTCTGGCATTTCAGCCGTCTTCAGCCAGGCTTGCTTGAATCCAGTGGCAAAGTGAGCAAGGGACTCACGTCTGAGCATACCCTGCCAACTTATGGCAAACAAAGCGGTACAAAAGGGGGTGGTGATGGACGGAGCATCAGAACCAATCAAACACTCACACCCAGTCAACAGATCTGGGTTTGATCCATCACCGTTCTTTAGCCCACTCTGCCACCCCAGTTCAGACATGGCCATATGCAAATCAGTCTGACCCTGTGCCCAATGGGAACAGTCCAGCCCGAACTGCCAAGCCATGCCTTTCCTGGACCGGAAACAAGCTTCCTAGAACCGGTTTCTGGCATTTCAACTGTCTTCAGCCAGGCTTGCTTGAATCCAGTGGCAAAGTGAGCAGGGGACTCACGTCTGAGAATACCCTGCCAACGTATGGCGAACAAAGCGGTACAAAAGGGGGTGGTGATGGACGGAGCATCAGAACCAATCAAACACTCACACCCAGTCAACAGATCTGGGTTTGATCCATCACCGTTCTTTAGCCCACTCTGCCACCCCAGTTCAGACATGGCCATATGCAAATCAGTCTGACCCTGAGCCTCATGGGAACAGTCCAGCCCGAACTGCCAAGCCATGCCTTTCCTGGACCGGAAACAAGCTTCCTAGAACCGGTTTCTGGCATTTCAGCCGTCTTCAGCCAGGCTTGCTTGAATCCAGTGGCAAAGTGAGCAGGGGACTCACGTCTGAGAATACCCTGCCAACTTATGGCGAACAAAGCGGTACAAAAGGGGGTGGTGATGGACGGAGCATCAGAACCAATCAAACACTCACACCCAGTCAACAGATCTGGGTTTGATCCATCACCGTTCTTTAGCCCACTCTGCCACCCCAGTTCAGACATGGCCATATGCAAATCAGTCTGACCCTGTGCCTCATGGGAACAGTCCAGCTCGAACTGCCAAGCCATGCCTTTCCTGGACCGGAAACAAGCTTCCTAGAACCGGTTTCTGGCATTTCAGCCGTCTTCAGCCAGGCTTGCTTGAATCCAGTGGCTCAGACGTGAGTCCCTTGCTCACTTTGCCACTGGATTCAAGCAAGCCTGGCTGAAGACGGCTGAAATGCCAGAAACCGGTCCTAGGAAGCTTGTTTCCGGTCCAGGGAAGGCATGGCTTGGCAGTTCGGGCTGGACTGTTCCCATGAGGCACAGGGTCAGACTGATTTGCATATGGCCATGTCTGAACTGGGGTAGCAGAGTGGGCTAAAGAACGGTGATGGATCAAACCCAGATCTGTTGACTGGGTGTGAGTGTTTGATTGGTTCTGATGCTCTGTCCATCACCGCCCCCTTTTGTACCGCTTTGTTCGCCATAAGTTGGCAGGGTTTGCTCAGACGTGAGTCCCTTGCTCACTTTGCCACTGGATTCAAGCAAGCCTGGCTGAAGACGGCTGAAATGCCAGAAACAGGTCCTAGGAAGTTTGTTTCTGGTCCAGGGAAGGCATGGCTTGGCAGTTCGGGCTGGACTGTTCCCATGAGGCACAGGGTCAGACTGATTTGCATATGGCCATGTCTGAACTGGGGTGGCAGAGTGGGCTAAAGAACAGTGATGAATCAAACCCAGATCTGATGACTGGGTGTGAGTGTTTGATTGGTTCTGATGCTCCGTCCATCACCACCCCCTTTTGTACCGCTTTGTTCGCCATAAGTTGGCAGGGTATGCTCAGACGTGAGTCCCTTGCTCACTTTGCCACTGGATTCAAGCAAGCCTGGCTGAAGACGGCTGAAATGCCAGAAACCGGTCCTAGGAAGCTTGTTTCTGGTCCAGGAAAGGCATGGCTTGGCAGTTCGGGCTGGACTGTTCCCATGAGGCACAGGGTCAGACTGATTTGCATATGGCCATGTCTGAACTGGGGTGGCAGAGTGGGCTAAAGAACGGTGATGGATCAAACCCAGATCTGATGACTGGGTGTGAGTGTTTGATTGGTTCTGATGCTCCGTCCATCACCACCCCCTTTTGTACCGCTTTGTTCGCCATAAGTTGGCAGGGTATGCTCAGACGTGAGTCCCTTGCTCACTTTGCCACTGGATTCAAGCAAGCCTGGCTGAAGACGGCTGAAATGCCAGAAACCGGTCCTAGGAAGCTTGTTTCTGGTCCAGGGAAGGCATGGCTTGGCAGTTCGGGCTGGACTGTTCCCATGAGGCACAGGGTCAGACTGATTTGCATATGGCCATGTCTGAACTGGGGTGGCAGAGTGGGCTAAAGAACGGTGATGGATCAAACCCAGATCTGATGACTGGGTGTGAGTGTTTGATTGGTTCTGATGCTCCGTCCATCACCACCCCCTTTTGTACCGGACTCTTCCCATCAGGCACAGGGTCAGACTGATTTGCATATGGCCATGTCTGAACTGGGGTGGCAGAGTGGACTAAAGAACGGTGATGGATCAAACCCAGATCTGTTGACTGGGTGTGAGTGTTTGATTATTTTAGATGCTCTGTCCATCACCGCCCCCTTGTGTACCGCTTTGTTCGCCATAAGTTGGCAGGGTATGCTCAGACGTGAGTCCCTTGCTCACTTTGCCACTGGATTCAAGCAAGCCTGGCTGAAGACGGCTGAAATGCCAGAAACCGGTCCTAGGAAGCTTGTTTCCGGTCCAGGGAAGGCTTGGCTTGGCAGTTCGGGCTGGACTGTTCTTATGAGGCACAGGGTCAGACTGATTTGCATATGGCAACGTCTGAACTGGGGTGGCAGAGTGGGCTAAAGAACGGTGATTGATCAAACCCAGATCTGTTGACTGGATGTGAGTGTTTGATTGGTTCTGATGCTCTGTCCATCACCGCCCCCTTTTGTACCGCTTTGTTCGCCATAAGTTGGCAGGGTATGCTCAGACGTGAGTCCCTTGCTCACTTTGCCACTGGATTCAAGCAAGCCTGGCTGAAGACGGCTGAAATGCCAGAAACCGGTCCTAGGAAGCTTGTTTCCGGTCCAGGGAAGGCATGGCTTGGCAGTTCGGGCTGGACTGTTCTCATGAGGCACAGGGTCAGACTGATTTGCATATGGCCATGTCTGAACTGGGGTGGCAGAGTGGGCTAAAGAACGGTGATGGATCAAACCCAGATCTGTTGACTGGGTGTGAGTGTTTGATTGGTTCTGATGCTCTGTCCATCACCGCCCCCTTTTGTACCGCTTTGTTCGCCATAAGTTGGCAGGGTATGCTCAGACGTGAGTCCCTTGCTCACTTTGCCACTGGATTCAAGCAAGCCTGGCTGAAGACGGCTGAAATGCCAGAAACCGGTCCTAGGAAGCTTGTTTCCGGTCCAGGGAAGGCATGGCTTGGCAGTTCGGGCTGGACTGTTCCCATGAGGCACAGGGTCAGACTGATTTGCATATGGCCATGTCTGAACTGGGGTGGCAGAGTGGGCTAAAGAACGGTGATGGATCAAACCCAGATCTGTTGACTGGGTGTGAGTGTTTGGTTGGTTCTGATGCTCTGTCCATCACCGCCCCCTTTTGTATCAGTTATAGAAGCTGAAGCATTCTATTCCAGCTCTTTGGGTGTCCTGCCTGTTTGCACCCCAGCAGAGATTTGCACCCAATAGCTGCAGTTATTTGGCTCGTGAGGGACTGAGTACTTTACCATTGTTGGTTGCTTGCTTTTGCGCTTTTTATTGTCATTGCTGCACACACGTTCTTCAATTAATGTCATTTGCCTTTGCTAGTCAATAATGAACGTCCCTTAATTTCTTAGCTTGTCCATCATGCAGTAGATTACATTGTTCCAATTAGTGTTTACCCACAAGGATCGTTACGTTTGACTGTAAATGTTTTTCCACATCAAGTGACATTTTAGTGAAGTGTCAGTTTGGTTTTGAGAGGTTTGTTATTGTGCGCAGCAATTTGTGCTAACTCGATAAGAGAATTACATTTGGAAGTGGATGTTTCATGTCATCCCATGTGGAAACGCAGTTTTGTGCTGCAAGCAGCACTGTGCCTTGCTGCGTTTACAAAAGCAACTTGCTTCATTACAAAATGGATCACAAATCATATTTCCTACTTCAGTAGTGCAGGTTCCATGGACCTGGGAACCAAGTTCGAGTCTCGGCGTCGGCTCAACATCCTGTGATTCTGGGCAAATCACTGAATCTCCCCGAAAATACCAACAAGCATTGGTTATGCAATAGGTCTTGCATTTACGCGAGTTTAAGCTATTGGCATCGCAAATGACAAAGCCTTTTATTTATGTTTTAATGTATGACAGTATACCAAGGTTGTAAAAAATCGACCTGCAGATATATTGCATCTACTGTGTCGGCTATGAGAACATCGACAAGGGAAGTATAGATTGTATAGATTAACTTTTGCAAACTCCATTCTCCATATCTATTTAGTACAACACACTTTACCTTGGTGATGTAGTGATTTGGTCGCTGTAGTGAAGGTGACCTTTTTGTCTTTCGATAAAAAGCTTGTGACACAGAGGGAGATGCCCTTGCTTTACACAGCTACACACTGATGGACGTGAAATGACCAATTGCAATAAACCCACCCTAGGAATAGCTTGAGTTTAATTACAAGACAACTTTGACCTAGAGCCAACTGCTTGAGGGCCTCGAGGGCATAACTTCCTTTATCTCCTTAAGACACCTCCCTCAATGCATCGTCTCTTACAACTGCATTAATTTCACGAATACAACATAATACAATTATTATAATGCCCTGGGAGGGTTGTATGACGTTACAATGCATGCCATTACCCCACAAATATTTACCTGGCCTTTCTGTCGGGGGAGCGCTGGAAGTTGGAATAGATTAATTTTCTATTCCAACTCAAGTGTGTGCAACAGTAGGGAAGGTGTTGGAGTTAAATCCTACACCTCCTACTCCCTGCAACAAGCCATTCGCGTTGTAACGACATGCGGGGTAATGGCATGCATTGTAACGCATGTGTTTTAACGGTTGTTTCCCCCCTGGGAGTATAATGCCCGTGAGGGTGAGAGCAGCACCTGTGTGCAGTCACGTCTGTGCAGTCCTGCATTCACAAGGATCATTTGTAAAACTGCAAGTTGCACACCCCCCGTTGTAATAAGCTAAGAGCAAGGACTAAGGATGTGGGACATCTAATGATGGAGCTCATATTTTGCACAGGGGTACTCTGTAAATAGCTTTACTGTCCTGTGTTTTATCTCCATCCCGCATGCCTCACATTCGTGATATGACATCTTGAACTTTTTTTACCTTTTGACTCATTACAGACCTCAGGACTGGGTGACTGCACCCATGAGTCCCGGCTTGAAGCGGTCACACCAAAGTTGGTACACTGGTGGTGATTACAAATGTGTGCATCTATTAGCACGAGCTCTGTACGTCATGCAAGTGAAACAGCTGACCACTGCGGCCTCAACTTCACATTCATTGATTAGTTATCCATACGATCATTCTCTCAGGAAGTCACTCAGCGACACAGTCGCAAACCGACCTACTTGTTCATTGACTCAACACAAATTCTTATGACTTTTCAATGAAAAGGAATTGTACAGACGTGAAGATTTTAGTGCACTGATATTCTCATATTATTGTAGAATGTCTGCATCTGCCCTTGAGAAGGATGTAATGGGGCATGTCTGGAACAGCAAGGTAAAGGGGAGCAGAAAGATAGCTCAACAACCTTTGTTGCCCCAGCCCTTTGCATTCTGGTCTAATAAAATAATATATGTGCCAGGTACCCATTGAAGAATTGCAACAACTGAAATATTGGCATAGATGCTCAAGGAATCTTAAAAAAAAAAAAAAATAGCATCTCTGAGAAGTATGATAATGCCTCTTTTGAGATTTTAAGGTTGGTCACCCCAAAACCTTATTGGGTAGACTCATCTCAGAAAAGGACTAACAACAGTTCTATGTGCTGCGAGCACTCACGATAGAAAGAATGTATTGTCATGTCACAAATGTTGCAGCATTGTGTGAAGTACTTACCTCTCACACCAACCTTTGACTGGTCCTCACTGGCTGGACTCTAATTACAAATTAACGACTTGGTACTCTGTTTTTTCTTATTTGCCATTTCAGCAAATATATTACTTCGATCTAGGCTACAGATATTTATTCTTATATGCTTTTGATTACCAATGAGTGGAAATTGATTTATAGCAGTGTGAATCCCTCTTCAGTTTCATTGTCAGTAGGATAAATGCAAACTTTTTTGCAATCGAATTATTTTAAATACTGGTTTTACTCGCTTGCAAAAAGCACGGAATTCACCAGAAAAAAAGAATGCAGAATTCTCACAGGAGTGCATCAATCTTACACAAAATGATTCTCAAAAAAGCGTGTGCTGTACAAAACCATCTGGACATTATTTATTCTGTAAAGGATTAGGGATTGAACAAAAACAATTTTTCTTCAGCCAAAATAATTGTGGGAGGTAACTGTGGCGAACATCATTTTTCTTTTAGATTTATGCATGACTTTCCTTTTTTCTATTACTTTTCTGAAACCGCTTTACACATTTTCTTGTGCCCCAAAGGGTATATAAGGGGTTTCAGAGAACTTTGTCGTGCCAATTTGTAAATGGTATAAATACTTTGGTTTCTATTGTGCCCAGTTTGTGGCAATATGAAAGGAGAAGCAAAAAAAAAAGCAGTAGAGAGAACATTTTTGACAGAGCATAAAGCACTATTTTTAAACCAAAAAATAACATTTCACTCCTTGTGTAGCGCCAGACGGCATGCCTCTGCTTAGGAGTAAAGGAGCTGCCTGTAACCTGAGTGCTCTCCTTGCTGCCCCCTGTGCAATAAATGCTGTAACTGCAAGCATATGTTCCCACCCCACAAGCGTCACTTCCTTCCTTTCTTAGTTTCTTTTTCACTTGATATATCAACTTGGCACCTTGTACTGCAAAAAGATTTTAGGCGCCTTACAAGGAAACGAATGTAGCTAATGAGATTTTGATTTCACACCAGGAAGGCGGCCAATCCTTTAAATAATCAAGAAATGTAACGCAGTCCACATGACAACAAAACACTGGGACTGTCGCTCAAACGTGACTCTGGAGGGAGGCAGAAGGAGACTGCAGGGTGAGAATCTAACTGAAGAAGAGTTTGTAGTTTGCAGTTCTTGGAAGAAGGAATGTCTGCCTAATACCTTGATTCACCTCCCCAACTTTAAATACTAAGGGGCATATTATCAAGCCGGGCGATACAATTATCGCCGCTTTAGCAGCAGAAAACTGCCGCTAAAACGGCGATAATGGGCTTGATAATATGCTCTATGGAATTCCAATTGAAGCTCAGGTTAAATGTCCTTCACATTTAACATGGACTTCAATTCCATAGAGCATATTATCAAGCCCATTATCGCCATTTTAGCGGCAGTTGTCTGCCGCTATAGCGGCGATAATTTTATCGCCTGTCTTGATAATGTGCCCCATAATTTTCTGACGATTAATAATTGTCAATTTCATGCTCTTCTACAAACACACTAGGGCCTTGAGAAGACTGGCGCGGTGGAGTGAGTATTCGCCTCATCAAAGCAGCTGACTTCCTTGGGTGGGGATGGTCAGATATGTTTGGTCGACCGGTTGAGCAAGCTGGTGGTCAAAGACCGTGCACTTGCTCTGCTCAAGTCCATTTTATCTTATAGAGTTCAAATCAGTAAGTCTAGATGACTACACTTCAGAACCTTCCATGTTACCCTGTTGTGTTCCCCAGGGTTTATTTATGTCACCCCTTTGGCAGCACTCATCAGATCCTTCGGGTTTTCATTAGTGTCGAACGCTCATGATACACAGATTATTGTGTCCCTCTCCAACACCAATTTTGGCATTGACGAACACTTTCGAAAGTGCATGCCTGCAGTCAGCAACTCGATTGGCAAAAATTCCCATAAACTAAATTTAGCCAAAACAGAGGTGATGCTATTCCGCATAGTGGATCCTTCTGGAGAACCGTTGTGTTGGCCGCGTGACATGGGAACTCTTGCTATCCCAAAGAACAAAATAAAAAATCTGGGAGTCATGCTGGATAATAGACTAAGTTACAAAAACCAGGTTAATGCAGTCACTTCCTCCTCCTTTTTCGTCTTAAGAACTTTGAAGAAAATGAGTCACCTAATTCCATTCGACCTACTAAAAACAGTCATTGCACTGGTTCTTTCACGGATTGACTACTGCAGTGGCTTGTATCTCAAGCTGCAAGTAAAGTTTATGCAGAAGCTACAAACTGTTCCACTCTGCAACCCCAGCCCTGAATAAGCTTTATTGGCTCCCAGTATGAAGCGAGCCACCTGTAAAGCGCTATGCTTTGCCTTCATGGCCTTAGCTGGAACAGGCCCTGACTACTTGAAAAATACGTTCATATGGTATATTCCAAACAGATCCCTCTGATCTAGCTATGGAAAAAAATTAATCGTGGCCGACATACAATGGTTTCCTGGGGTGGCAGAGGTTTGTGAGAAACACTTCACTCCTTTGGAATGAGTTGCCTCTAAATGTCGAATTGTCCCCTACTCTTCTGATCTTCAGAAAATAATTAAAAACTTGGCTTTACAGTAAGTAAGGTTTAGGTACTTTGTTTAGGAAAAAAAAAATATTTGTATATTGTAAGCAAATGCACACTGCTCTTGATTTCAGGCTACCGCCAAGATGCCTAAGGGCATAAGAGCGCTCCAAAAATCTAAACCAAGGCTTCTTCTTGAAACTGTGGGGAAGCTTTGATAAAAGTCTCTCTTTACACCTTAATTGGGGGAGGTAATGTACCTCTCACCACCTCCCAGCCACTAATTACCAGGTGGGTTGGAGGCAGTGATACTCTGAATCAGATGGTGGTCTCTGTGCCTCCTCCTTCCCTGCCAGTGGCCACCTTACCCCCTCCCCCCATATCAGAACTGGTTGGGGTTGTGCACGCTACACAACGTAATCCTAATGAGTATCCCCGGGCGCTGGAGTATTCCCAGGATTCCTCCTATGCACTAATGTGCACGCACAGCACTGAAAGAGGGTGTCAGGGACCATGGTTATTCTCAGTACTCAATTTGTAAAAACAAAAGAAAAGTGCTGGTGCCCTAAATGATACTAAGGAGACTGCTGCGTACTTCCTCCATCCATGAAGTTCACTTTCATCATGGGCACTACCCCTACTCTCTATCCATCCCTCATGTTTACTGTCAATCTCACAACACTTTACCACTTTCCAGTGCTTAATTCGCAAAATATAAAGTGCCAGGGCCGTTCTCAGAAGACCACTGCAGCCTGCACCACCCATCACCCCTTCCAATGCTCTTCTGGAAGGCTCTCATCAAATCTTCCAGGAGTTGAATGATGTGCAAAGCAAGCCAGACCCACTCCAGGGGTGTTGGGGTTTTAGCCACCCCAAGATCATCTTGTGAAAATAGTAGCACAAATGTGTGTTTTTAACTCAATGTCCTTCAGAAAATTGCTTAATATGCTATAGAAGGTACAGACAACTCAGAACATGCAACTTCAGGCGGACTATCATTTTGTCATAGCATCTTTCCATAGCAGGCCAGTCAAAAGGCTGCCAGGAAAACAAGCAAAGGTGAAGATGCAGCCACTGCTCCCAGGTGAGCAGAATGTAGAGATCTCTCTAGAGAGCACATGTGACGAGGCTGATCAACAATTCGCAGAGGACCACCGTCTTCTTTTGCAATTACATTTCAGAATATCTCCCTCGGATAATGGCTTACTTTAGTCAACACCAGCCTTCACCATGATGCTATGCATTGTCCTGGAGGCATTGGTTCAGGTGCTTGTGGGGAGACGATTGCTCTTCTGTTGTTTAAGCTGTACATTCCATCTGTCATTGTCCCTACTGTGCAATAATAATGGATATTTTAGACAGTGTGAAACAGACACTAGTAACCTCTGCATGAAATAGACGTACTTATTTATGAAACTTATATGAAAATCCTAAATCTGACTTCACTTGACCAAACATTTTAAACGTCTTTTTCAGGGCGAGAACCCACTTGAAAGTATTCAGGCTGGCTTTCTTCACTCACTTGCTGGGTTCAGTTTGGCTTTCTTCACTCACTTGCTGGGTTCAGTTTGGCTTTCATCACTCACTTGCTGGGTTCAGTTTGGCTTTCTTCACTCACTTGCTGGGTTCAGTTTGGCTTTCTTCACTCACTTGCTGGGTTCAGTTTGGCTTTCTTCACTCACTTGCTGGGTTCAGTTTGGCTTTCTTCACTCACTTGCTGGGTTCAGTTTGGCTTTCTTCACTCACTTGCTGGGTTCAGTTTGGCTTTCTTCACTCACTTGCTGGGTTCAGGCTGGCTTTCTTCACTCACTTGCTGGGTTCAGGCTGGCTTTCTTCACTCACTTGCTGGGTTCAGTTTGGCTTTCTTCACTCACTTTTTGGGTTCAGTTTGGCTTTCTTCACTCACTTTCAGAGGTCACCAGCTGCCAAATGCCAACTAGAGTCCTCACTGCACGTCAACAACCTGGTACTTCACCTTCTCAGGCATCTGTATCTAGGGGATAACTTTCTAGTGAGCAGGTCAATGCATGCATAGCTATCTCATAGTAGAAGGCACATTAGTGCATGTATTTTGTCCAGGCACAGTGCATAAATTTCACTTGGAATTGCAAACGTGGCTGTCCATACTGAAATTATATATATGTTATCAATATTGTGATTGGCAGCAAACTATGGAAAATGGGACGTAGCCAGGATAGCCTGCACTTGATCTTCTAGGAGTGCACTGTGAATGCATGTTTACAGCATGCATGTTGAGCTGGCATGTTGCTTGGGGAGACAGAACTAAAACTAAATAATTCCATATCTTGTCATTTCTTCCTGCTGGTTTGAGCAACTCATTCATTACAGCCACCTTGAAAACTCTATGAAAAGGAACCAATGTGAACCATGTCCCAATATATATAGGATAAATTATCAGCACCACATATTGTAAGAACAATAAAAGTCAACAAGAAGTTTTTTCACAAAATAGAACAATGTGGCTACAAGACTAATATCCTTTACAAGGTCCCACATTCCAGCAGCAAAATGCAATAACCTCACTGTACAGCATTTGAGCGAACTATATGGTGAGACAGCCTTGTCTCCTCTTCATCTTCTTCCTCCCCTAACCAGGGTTTAAATCCTAACCTTCTTACTCTTTCTGATACAAAGACAGGTTTAATGTCATGACATCCAAATTTAAACATTTAAGCATCCCAGCGTGTGGTATCTACTACTGGACATATTGAAAATAAAATACATATATAATAAAATGCAGGTTTTGTCATCAAAACAGATTCCTTCTTGCCCTGGTGCAGGTTCAGCTGCTGAAGAACCATCAGCTGCAGAAACATCATATGAAGCATTTTGTACTGAATATGTGTGACCTGGACAACCCTGTACCATTGCTTGGATGGGCTGTCAATCAAGTCCATGGCCTTTTGAGGATGGTTCCAATTGTGTTCCAATTAGGTTTTGGTGATTTGACTTCAAGTAAACCTTTTGCTAGGGAGTAGATGAGCCACAACGTAGTTTGTAATGGAAAGCCACTGGTTGTTCAATAATGTGTTTACTTGACTGGCAGAATCATACAACTTATCACAACACTTATCACTACACACTATAATGTAAAACACTACAGCACAGCCCGCACACCCTAATATAGCATATCACAAAACAGCATAAGTACCCTAATAACGCAGCATAGCACTGTATGAGACATAATAAAATAACACCCTCCAACAAAATATAGCCTGCAACGGCATATATAACAACATAACACAATGCAGCACAGCATGATACAGCATACTTCATCACAGCATAGCAAAACATACCATAACCAGCATTTCACAAAGTGACACAACATAGCACACTATAAAATATTAAGGAATAGCACACTACGACACAACATAACTCTCTAACACAACATAATATAAAACAGCATTACACATGTTATGTTATGTTACAGGAATTTATAGAGCGCACGTATACCCGGGGGTGTCTTGGCGCTGGACATAACAGTGATACAAGAATTCTTTGCCCCTAATGCTGGAAGAGCCAAGTTTTCAGTTGCTTTCTGAAAGTCGCCAGGGAGCTAGCATTTCTGAGGGAGAACGGAAGGGTGTTCCACAATTTAGACGCTCCGTAAAAGAAACTGCGTCCACCCCAGTGAGTTTGAAAATTCTTGGAACAGCGAGTAATCGAGCTCCAGTGGACCGCAGCTGTCTGGTGGGACAATACCAAGAAAGATGATCCTGCAAGAAAATCGGACCAATACCATGCAAGGCCTTAAAGACGATGCACAGGGCTTTGAAATCAATACGCTGGGGTATAGGAAGCCAGTGGAGATAGCGGATTTCATTGGAGACGGAGTGATATTTAGGAATATCCAGTATGAGACGAGCCGCTGCGTTCTGGATCATCTGTAGTTTATGCAGATGTTGCTTCCGTGCGTTCAAGAAAAGGCCATTACAGTAGTCAAGCCTAGATGAGATAAGGCAGGAGACTACTGTTCTCTTGGTGTGATTGGGGATGTAAGGAAAGATTTTCCTGATTTTCTTGATAAGAAAATGCGATGCCGACACTACCGCGTTTGTGTGGTGATGGAAAGTGAGCTTGGCATCCATAAGCACGCCCAGGTTCTTTGCCTTAGTCACCGGAGTGGGCGGGGAACCCAGCTCGACGGGCCACCACAGATCATTCCACGGGGGCTGAATGCTCCCGAAAATTAGGACTTCTGTTTTACTGGAGTTGAGCCTCAGGCAGTGTGCTGTCATCCACTTATTAATTGCACTCATGCAATTCCTGAACTGCGGAGCCGGAGACTGTTGGGATTTGGAGGCTGCCACCACAATCTGAGTGTCATCGGCATAGGTGGTCAGACTGAAACCAAAATCCCGGATAAGGGGTGCTAGTTCAGAGACATATATGTTGAATAGTGTGGGGCTTAGAGAGCTCCTCTGTGGGACACCGCAGGGAAGTGTGTAAGAGTCTGAATTAAAACCATCCATGGATACGGTGGATGTTCGATCGGCGAGAAAGGAGGCTATAAGTGCACGTGCTGAGTCTCCTAATCCTAGCTTCTCCAAACGTCTCTGCAGAAGGCCATGATCCACCGTATCAAATGCCGCAGAGAGGTCGACGAGCACCAGAGCTGCTGCACCTCCACCATCCATAACTGCCCTGATCTCCTCGGAGGCTTTGCTCAATGCCAACTCTGTACTATGGTCCTTGCGGAAGCCAAATTGGGTGTGATCCAATAGGCCATTGGCATTGATAAATAGGGACAATTGGTTATTCATTATTTTGTCCACTATCTTTGCTGGCAGTCTGGCAATGGGCCGATAGTTGGTGGGGTTAGTCGCATCAAGAGTGTTTTTTTTTAATAAAGGTAAAATGGAAGTCTGCTTCCAGCTAGTCGGGAAAACACCAGAGGAGAACATCAGGTTATAAATATCGGTGAGTGGAGGACTCACTGAATGTGCCAGTTCTTGATAGACCCTTGGGGGGCAGGGGTCTAAAGGTGAACCCGACTTAGCTTGAAGGACAAAGTCTCTCACTGTGTCTATCGAGATTGGAGAGAACACAAATGGTGGATGCTTGTTAGTGCTTGGGCTGTTTGGGCATAGAACTGGGCTGGGATCAGAAACCACCCTAAAAGCATTAAAAATATCTAAAACCTTAGATTTAAAAACCTCGGCCACCTCGTTGCAGAATTCCTGGTTAACCCTCCTGCCTGAGTTAGTGGGTGTCGAGAGCTTATTGATCACTGCAAACAGTTCTTTAGAGGAGTTGGCGGCGGACTCGATCTGAGAGGTAAAGTATCTTTTGTTTTCAGATATGAGGAGTTTTTTATAATTGGATAGTGCAGTCTTATACGCTAATTTCTGAGGCTCATCATAGTTTGTCCGCCACCGTCTTTCTAAGCGACGACAGTGCTGTTTTTCCAGACGAAGACAGTCGGAGAACCAGGGGGCGGAAGGTGTAGACCTATTAGCTGAGAGCGTTCTTTGAGGAATTGAAGCATTCGCTGCATCCTGTATCCAATTAGTGTAGCTGTCCACAGCCAGGTCTACCTGGTCATGTATGGAGGGATAGGAGGATTCTAGCAGAGCAATAAAAGATGGTAAGTCTGCTTTATTCCATGCTAGCCCAACAGAGGCAGAGTGTTTACTGGCAACCTCCTTGGGTTCACTGGGCATGGGAAGCGTGAATTTAATTAGGGAGTGGTCTGACCAAGTTAAACATGATTCCATTACACACTTTATAACATAGCACATCATAGAGCTGCACAAAGCAACTTTGCACACAGCAACATAACATATGCAGCAAAGCTCAACTTGGTAAAACCTAACACATCCTAATGAAGTACAGAATAGCACAACGTGACACAATATAACACAAGATGCCATATCATAGCATAATGTTGTTCAAGATAACATAGCACAACCTAACATAACACAACAATCTCATTACACAACATAACACGTGCTGACATAATCCACAATAGCAAAGCATGACACAACATAGCACACCTTAACATAACATGTCATATCACTGCATGCCATAACACAATACAATAGACCCATATATAACAGAGCAGATGTGTAACACAACACATCACAGCACACCATAATATAACACAGAATAGCACTGCACAACACGCCCTAGCATAATATGGCATTGCACTGCATAACACATCATAGCAAACCCTAACCCATCAGCAGGACACAGCATGAGACAGCACAACATTCCACAGCATAGCCAAACACGGAATAAGATATCACAGCATAACACAACATACAACAGCAGTGCATCGCAATGCACAGCAACAGGGCACGATGCAAGTATAACCTAGGAATGCATGACATAGTAGAAAAAAGCATAACATAACAACTATATAGCGTGGAAAACCTCTCTGTGAGTTGGGGTTTCGCATGGAGATCTGTGCATAGACAGAAAGACACCTGTTTAAATCCGAGGTGCTCTTTCTTTTTTCTTCTTTCCTAGTCTGAGAGAACAAGCCCCGTGAGTTGGGTGATAACTTGTCATTGGTTTCTAGAGACAGGGCCAGTACCGTGCTAGGTGAAGTGACATTGACCAGCTCCCTCCCCTACTACATCATAGAATCTACATCATGGAATCTAAACACCTGCACATCTTGCGGTAGGTAGCCAGCCGTGTGTGTGTGTGTAGTTGTGTTGGTGTGTGTGTGTGTGTGTGTAGTTGTGTTGCTGGACTGCTTGAGGAGAGAGTATTGTCAATGTTAAACAGCATGGGAGCACTTGAGAAGACACAATGCTAGTTTTCAGGAAGTGTTGAAAATAAGGACACCATTTATTCTCAAATGACTGGCTGCATTTTCCACCATTGTCAAATTGTGCACATTATTGGAATTATAAAGCAGTACTCTCTTGTTTTACACGCTCTATCTACAGGTCTAACAAGTAATATAAGTTGCATCCATTGCAAGCCAAACTTATTGACTTTGGCAACGCCTGCTTAAAATGGTACAGCATCTGTCCTTTTTTATGAATTTGTTTTCCTGCATCTCGCAGACAAACAAATACAGATGCCTGGCTGTTCTGTTTACATCAGTCAATGTGTACAGCAGGACCTTTGAAGCCAAGTAATGCAGTATGTCAAATAAGCGCCTTCTGGACTGAGGGAGGAATCTGGGCGGGTGGCCCATGTGTACACATTACAGATGTGATTTATGGAAGCACTTGAGATTAAAATAAACATCTGGAAGAATCTGAAGGGATCTAGTGGAGGTCCTTATATATTGCATTCTTTTAGGTGCAATTTAGTTACCCATCCCATAAATCCAGCTGGGACAGTAAGGATAATAAAATTAATTCTTCAAATGAATGTTCTCACCTAAGAGATAAGTTACTGTGCTAGTCATTAAAGAAGTTTTCTTTGCCTGTCTTGAATGCTCTGCCACAGTCATGTTTGGCAAAGGTGTATTTGCTCTCAGATTTCCAGACATTTATATTCCAGGAACGATTAATCTCATTTATTCTGTTACTACCGGTCCAGCTTCTGAAATGCATCCAAGGTGGTGTTCAAAGACACAGCACAGAGGGAGCAGGACCGGAAGCGCAGGGGCGTAACGCAAAAAAGGGACCTCCCCCTTCATACTATGGTGAGGGTCCGCGGATGCTCCTATGTCTCACAAACAAGTATAGTCCAGATGGTGCACGCGGTGGTGGGGGGTACCCTGCTGTGTGGGCACCCATGCGCCAGGGGCATGCAAGGGCCAGCATTAGGTCACTGCAGGAGAGGATACGCAGTGTTCAGAGCAGTACTGGAGCAGTGAGCAATAAACACATGACCATCAGTTTGGAAATTCCTACTGAGCTCTGAAATGTGTAATGTATCACACGGACAATGCCTGATGCGGCCGTTGCATACTCTTGACCTTGAGTGTGGTGCAACTTTTCTTTATGTATATGGCAAGGCCCACGTCCCATAGTGTGTGCTGCCCCCCAGTTACTAATATGTCTGAAGCAGGAACAAACTACAGGGAATGTCTATCAATAGTGCAGTGGCACCAGGCTTAGGAGACTAATGGGCCCACTGCTCTCTACAGCTTTTCACTAGCCAACCAGGGGTGGGAGATGTTTCTTACTCGCACTAGGGACCATGGCACCTTTGCTATGCCGTGGAGCAAACCCTTGAGGGATGCTGTTCCCTGGAGCATGTTTTATGATAGGAATATGGACTGAAGGAAAGGGGATATCTTAAGTATGAGCATAACACCATTATTCATGAGGAAATGTTACATAAAGCAGAGGCACGAACCACGCACCAGACTGGAGTGCTGCATGCAGCGCTCCGCAAACGGACACTAAAGTTATGCAGCAGAGTACTATGCCTGGGCGTGAAATTCTGTTCCACTGGTGAAGTTTGCAGAGTTGTTCCCACTCCGCGCTCCTCGTAGTGCTTAGAGTTCTGAAAAACTCTTAGTCTAGACCACATCCCGGCATGATTTCTCAATGCGGAAGGTCACAGATGGTCGCTACCACTCGGGTAGAGAAGCCTTCCGTTCACGTTTAGGAAGCTGCTGCTTGAGTAGAATATCTACTCGAACGGCAGAAAGAAGCAGTGCTGATTGTACAGTGCAGGACAAACACTCGAAGCTAAAAATCAGTACGAACGGCGAGACATAACGCACTTTACCGCTTGTGGAAATCTGCGAAGTGCAGCAGACTTTTTGGTCACTTCGGGGAGTTCCACAACCTCTACCCAGGCCTACAGAGTACTATGCCAACACAAGGATATGATGGACGGAGTGCTGAAACTTTTCAGACACTCACCCCCAGTCACAGATCTGGGTTGAATCCATCATCTTTCTCAGTTCAGACCCAGCTGTATGCAAATCAGTCTTGACCCTGTGCCTCATGGGAACAGTTCAGGCTGAACTGCCAAGCCATGTCTTCCCTGAACAGGAAACAAGCATCCTGGGACCGGTTTCGGGGTAACACTCCTCATCAGCCAGGCTAGCTTGAATCCAGTGGCAAAGTGAGCAAGGGACCCACGTCTGGGCATACCCTGCCAACTTAGGGTGAACAAAGCAAACACAAGGAGATGATGGACAGAGCGCTGAAACTTTACAGACACTCATCCACAGTCACAGATCTGGGTTGAATCCATCATCGTTCTTTAGCTCACTTCGCCACCCCAGTTCAGACACAGCTATAAGCAAATCAGTAGTGGCCCTGTGCCTCTTGGGAACAGTCCAGCCCGAACTGCCAAGCCATGTCTTCCTTGGACCGGAAACAAGCATCCTGGGACCAGTTTCGGGCTAACAGCCCTCATCAGCCAGGCTACCTTGAATCCAGTGGCAAAGTGAGCAAGGGACCCACGACTGGGCATACCTTGCCAACTTAGGGTGCCCTAAGTTCAGGGCTGTTAGCCCGAAACCGGTCCCAGGATGCTTGTTTCCAGTCCAGGGAAGCTGTGTCTGAACAGGGATGGCGAAGTGAGCTAAAGAATGATGATGGATTCAACCCAGATCTGTGACTGGGGGTGAGTGTCTGAAAAGTTTCAGCACTCCGTCCATCATCTCCTTGTGTTTGCATTATAAACTGTTCCCAAAGTGTGCAAAAGGAGTGGGCACCCATTTACAGCATCCTACAGAGTTGGTAGTGTTACAAAAGGGGTGCAGATGATTGTGTAGTGCCTTCTGTAATACATATAGCAGCCGGGCACATAAAGCACCATTACTAAATGAATGCACCTTGCCCCGATGCAAACGAGAGAAACGCTTTGCCTCTGCACTCATGCCAAAATATGGACACATTCACAGAACAGAAAGGCCACCAGGAGGCAATCTGATTTTGCACCACAAAGACATGGTGCACAGTCAGTGATCCCAAAGGCGCCCTCTGAAATGGGGAAAAAGATGTTACATGGACCACACGGATGCCCCCTCTCAAGCACCTGCCTGCAAGGTGGTCTTGGTCAACCATCTGAAGTGCAGGTGGGGCTGCCAACTGCACTGTGAATGACAAACCAGATGCTTCAAAGAGCCGCTCTGCCTTTCAACCATGTGCTGTCCTCAGAGAAGGCATGATTGTGTGGCTGTTCGGGGGCAGCGTATTATTTGTTAAGGGGCTCACTTTTCCTGTATGCACCCAGTGCACCAGCGTGACACTGAACCCTAAGTGTAGTAAGCTCCCTGGAGGTGGTGATGGGGAGGCTGGAGGCAAGGGTAGCTCTGGAATTCAGTGGGAGGGTGGTTGGTGGGGGGGATGAGAGGAAAGGGTAGCTCAGTTTTTCAGTGGAAGAGGATGAGAAGGATTTGAGAACTTAGGTTATCCTGTTGGCTTTTTTTTACTGTCCCAATATTAAAGTTTATTTTATGTGTTTTGGGTATTATGGAATAATAAAATAAATGCCATTGTTAATGGCAGTGTAATATATTTTAGGTCCCTTTGCAAAACTACAATTAGTGCTTAATTTGAGCCGGTTGTTGCCGGTGGCAGCCACCGGCACTTATGTTTCCTTTTCAGGCACTTTCTGAGCGCAAGGGAGAAAAAAACAAATAAAGCAGAAAGGATGGAAGAAAAGACAGAAAATCCTTGTAAAGGGAAAAAGGAGGAACAAACGATAGTTGAATAAAGGGCAAGGACGGTCTGGCAGTGGATTTTATGAGGAGCCTTGGTAATCGGCATGTTGACATTTAATAGCACAGGCTGCACGTTTCTAAGTAGAGCTTTGGGCACCCAGTCATTGTTTTACCATTTAAACACGGCCTACCATAGTGTAAATAAAAGTACACTGAAGCTATGATAAAACTCAAATAGAAAAATAGTTTTATAACTTCGAAAAATCACCCCATCAGTCTTGGGGAGCATGTGATCATATGACAGGGGTGTCTGCATCCCAGTAACACCGGATTTCTGCTTTTTAGACAGGACAGGCTGACTTGGCACCTTTCCCTTACGGCACAGGCCATGTAAAAGGTTAGAGAATGCAGCTCTCAGGGAAGCTGAGTTAGATGCTGATGGAGAATAATCTGTATTTTCTTCATTGGAATGTCTTTCTACTCTTGTATTATTTCTATCAATTATGTCTGTTAATGTCAAGAGAAAACGAATCCTGTTTCTAGTAGTTTTCCTTCCTTTTCTTTACATAGGACACAACAAGCCAGATTAAGAAAGGTGTTGCTATGAGTAGATGTGACTTACTCTTGAGTGCTCCTGAGTTGCTCCTGAATTCCAGGAGTATTTCAAAAGTACTCCTGGTTTACAGATGGAATTCGGATGCAAGCCATGAGTGCTACAAGACTTAGTCAAAGCAAACGTTTTGAGACTCAGAACCAATATACCTGAGCTGTATGCTTCAACACCTGCCCCCATCTTTTCTTCCCCTTGCAAAAGGTAAAATGGGGGAGGGGGATTGAATAAAGACAAAAATGAGGGGGGCGGGGGGGTGGAGCTTGCCTTAGCCATGTCTGCTACTCTTCTTCCTCAATTTCTGTATTTTCTTCTCTTGAGGAATACACCACTGCTGGAGTTCCATCAGTTTCAGCCTATGAAGATGGTCCTTGGTCGGCCAATCAGATTGTAAGAAACATTCTGTAGACCTGTGGGAATTAAGTGCTACATGGTGCCCCTTGTGGTCCCTGTGTAGGGCCAATGAAAGTTGTACCACAGGCTTCTCTTCCAGGGATAGTAGAACAGAATCGCACCTGAGTCTACGTTTCAACTTAAATCCACCAACTACTCCTCATAATCATCTTTTTACATCCTCACTGACCAATGCCATCTCAGCATTCAAACCTCATTTAACAACCAGCTCTCCGGTCCATATCAGGAGCTCGCAGACAGAAAGATGTGGCACAGAATCTCCCGTATTGCATTGTCTCAAATATCTTTTATTTATGCATTAGCCGATTTATTTGCAGATACCAAGCCCTGAAGTGTGATGATGCACTAACTTGGGTCCAGAGATAATTAGAGTGTTATACACGAGCACTAGATTGGAGTATGTGTGAGTGGAGCCCCATACCCCAATATTAATGACTCTACCCCAAAAATCATGACACCCCACTAATAAAAAATAAACAAATGTTGGGACTTACGATCTGATAAAGTGTAAGAGAGCACCCCGCAGCATTAGTTTAGCAGAATAACAATATAAATCATGAAGGCCACTCAGTAACTGAGTTCTAGATCAAGGAAAAGTTCAATGGACAGATGTACGACTGTTTTCTGCAGTCGCAAACGGGAAATCGTCCCGTTTGTGACCGCAAAATTGGTCTGCCCCATGTACAAACCCTATTTAGCTAGTCAGTAAACCATTACGGACTCGCAAAATACGGTTTGCGACTTGCTATTAGGAAAGGGCATGCCAAGGGCGTCCCTTCCTAATAGTGACTGGCATTTCAATGGATGATTGTTTTGCGACCGCATTTGTGATCGCAAAACAATTGCAGTTTACCACCTACTTCAAGTAGGTGGTAAGCCACTTGCAAATGGGAATGTGAGTGTGTGCGAAAACAGGGACCACTGCCTGCTCTTAAAAATGAAACGCAAATGTTTGATTTTTATTTTTTAAATGCATCCTGTTTTCCTTTAAGGAAAACGGGCTGCATTTAAAAAAAAGAAAACTGCTTTATTAAAAAGCAGTCACAGACATGGTGGTCTGCTGACCCCAGCAGGCCACCATCCCTGTGAGTGCCGGCCATTCCCAATCGGGTCGCAAATAGCTCCTGAATATTGATGAGGCAGGCAATTTGCGACCCCATTAGGAATCGCTAACAGTGTCTGAGACACTGTTGTGAATTGCATTTTGCGAGTCGCAAAGCGACAGAATTTGTGAGTTGCAAAATGTAAGGATCGTCCATCTGGCCCCAAGTGTTTTATTACAAAATCACAAAATCAAGCAGGAGAGAATAAATGCAATGACGGCTCAGATTACAGGATTTTACAGAATTGTCCAAAAGTCACTAATCATTTTAAGTCTCAAATGAGCAGTAAAATTGATAAAAGTCGAACAGCATCCCTCCCTACTAGCATGGGAAATTTTGCAAGGAAAAATCTGACTCATCCCCAAAATCAAGGGTTCCTATACACATTTCTAGCATAAGAAATTAGCTAAAGGCACAGATTCAGCATGGCATGACTAAAAGTCATTAAATTAGACATTTCAGAATCACACAATAATGCTAACACTAACCCATTTCTAAGTAAACTTCGAGAATACTCAGCAACACCTCGTCGTAGGAAGTTCAACTAAAATGCAACATTTCTAAAACAATTGTGCTAGCCCAACAGCAGAATTAAAGCAGAAGAGTCCTTGGACAGTTGCAACTTTCAGAACACAGGAAGGTTCATTAACAAAACATGCAGAATTTGGAAAACACTGGATTAAATCATTCTGTTTACTGTTCTGCAAAGCCTGTGGGAAGAGAAGAGACGCAGACAACCCTAATTGGAGGGACGAATGCAGGAGAAGACACACAGACAGAAACAACCTCCATTTACCTTCTATAGCAGTTTTCACTAAATTGTGGTCTAACTACAACATGTTAATAAACACACTTCTAAAACATATATAAAACTTGTTTCAATTGCATGCTTATTAATTCATTGTTTACATACATAAATCACCATAGAAAATCATTAATACTGAATGTTATCTGCAACGTGAAAAATAAGGAACCCAAAAATAACTCTCATAGTTACACAAAGTGGGATTCTTCTATACGATTTTTAGGTACAAGGAGATTATGGGTCTGATTATGAGTTTGGCGGTCCTAGAGCGGGACACCACGCCAAGGCATACTCAAGGACCGCCAAACTCGACTGCCTGCCAGATTACCCATTTAAAAAGGCTCCACCATGGGAACGTCGAAGCCTGTTCCTGCACAGGATTAACTGCAAAGTCCATGCCGTGCAGCAAAGGGGGTGATTGCACACAGGGGGGCACAGTATCTGCCCCCCTGCAGGCACCCTTTGGCCCTGAGGCAACAGGGGACCCTGTAGGGCTCCATTTGTTTTCTCACCCCCACAGCACTGCCATGAAAACTGTGGCAGTGAGGAAACTCCTAATATGCTTTGCGATGCCACAGTGGCACCACCAAACATATTGTAGCCTAAAGACCGTTGGGCCAACGCCAGGGATAACGGATCCCTGGCAGTTGCAACGGTCCCATGGAGGTCCGACCACCGTACTCGTAATATGGCGGTCGGGCCAGTGGTGCGGCAGTCCCCGACTGCCACTGCACCTCCACCGCGAGTTTGGCGGTCCTATGGACCTCCAAACTCGTAATTAGGCCCTAAGTAATGTGCCAAGAATCATACGAGATTGACTCAACGCCAGGACTTGAGCCCGGTTCCCCAGTTTCAAAGTCGGCAGCTGTGGTCATTAGGTCACATCTCCTACCCAGCCCGTACAGGTTGCATAATCAATTATTGAGTTAATATTGATTTCTAGTTAGAGAATTAGTATGAAATATAACCGGTATGAGAAATCCTTTACAACATTTGTGTTTATATATTTGCAAGCATACTCCAGTGACAAAAACTCACATATTGAACATGTATCGGAACAAAAGATACTTGGAAGTCCTTTGTCAGTGTCTGGTAAGGGATCACTGGGGAATGGACCTCCATATCTTGGGGGCGCCCCTGAGAATGACAGAGCGATGGTAGTTTATAGAAGGAAGTAGGATCTTCTAAGTGACTGGCTCTCTCCTGGGATGCTCAGATTGTGTGCTACATAGTTTGAAGTCCCAGAGTGAACGGCTCTGTGAGTAAAAATCAGGATTTTGTTACCAACTTTTGAGGGAGCAGCTTGAGTTATGCCAGCTCAGTTTTATAATAGTCTGGAGTATTGTCAAGGGATGGACCCAGGCTGATATTGAACAAGCTGGACGAGTCAAAATCCAGGCCCAGTGATTTATTGAAGACGTCCTACGTGCCTTTCTAACAATTGTCTGTATTTTGGGAATTTCGCCACCGGCGCATTGCCGGCTCTCTGAAGCACACATTCAAGACAGGTTCTTTAAATCACTATTTTTTTCAGAACATGAAAGTAAATTACAGGAAACAGCTGTGAGGCATCCAACACAGAATACCTGCTTTGAATTTCAGTGGTATGGCAAAAAACAGATGATTGGACCGGAGGTGAAGCAATGACCCGGAAATTCCAGTTCCATCTCTCCTGTTTGAATAAGAACTAAATATTATGTGTGAAAATAAAATCACTTCAATGTTTGTGTATTGCTGAGACGTCAAATATCAAAAGGAGGATCATTAGAGGATGTTGGAGCAAAAGATGTTTATATTGAAAAAGGATTGTTAGGTGTGAGGCGCCATTAACTTCAAGGTGAGGGAATAACAAACGATTTTATGCTCCTAGGAACAACTTTGTGTGGAAGGGCAAAATTTTGTTGCAGGAACTTTGCCCCAGCAAATTAGATTTATTTACACAGAACTTCCACTAAAATGTTGGAATTTCTTTATGGGTAAATCTACTACTACCGCCTTAAATGCACATGATAGCAGATAGTTTCCCACGCTTAATATGCTCACAAATGTATTACTTTCAAGGATAGGATTATCTGTGTTTTTGTGTTGGAGATGGGGAAGAAACACATACACACGTGATGAGGTGTTAGTGGTTTGTGTTTCTCCAAGGGGTAACATATTTTCTTCATGCAAATGTAATTTTGAACTGAATTTCTGCATATGGACTATTTTCCCCTTTGTGCACGGAAAGGGTATTCAGTCATGCTTCATCAGTAACCCATAGCTGGACACAATTAATGAGTGCCTGTTTGTTGTAAGTGTGACCACAAAGAGGGTCCCTTCAAAAGAAGCTTCACAGAGCAATTGGCTATGCACCAGAGGTGCCTGTCGCACTAACATGGTGTTGAAGTACCCTTTATTCTACAGACCAAATTCCTGCCCAGCACCTTCTGCACTCCTCTGATGTGCTGTGAAACACATGATAGGATTGAGAATTATGAATATTATCAAAATATTGCAAAAGCGTAAAACTGTGGGGCATATCAACAAGGGATTTATCTCTGCTTTTTTGGCTTTAAAAGCCAAAAAAGCAGAGATAAAACTAGCACCCTATCAACAACAGGGTGCTAACATGCAAATTTGCATGTTAGCACCCTTTTACTCTACGCTTCCCCTTGCATCTCTAATGAGATGCAAAGGGGGCGTTCCAGAGTAAAATAATAGGAGAAATGTCGCTAAGCGACATTTCTCCTATTATCAAGAATATCGCTAACCCTGTTAGAGACAAAAAAAGCAGCGCTAACCGCGGTTAACGCTGCTTTTTTACGTCTGGTATTTTTCTGACTTAGCCATGATATCCTATGGAAGGAGGATATCATGGCTAAGTTTGTCTGTCCCTATCAACAAGGTAACGTGAGATTATCGCTGGGTTTCCAGCGATAATCTCACGTTAGCCACTTAGCTGGAGGATTTTTATCGCTATTGAGATAAGCGTTGCTAATAGCACGCTATCTCAGCGATAAAAATCCACGCTATCCGGAGATAATTATCCTAGCGCTAAGTGCGCTTAGCGATAATTCTCGCCGGTTGTTGTTGATATGCCCCTGTATTTGCTCAAATTAAGGTAACTGTTACTCACTTCTGCCATGTTCTCTTGCTTCTGTTATCATTGCCCACAGGAACTACCTGTCTCTGACACTTAGGGACTGATTTAGATCTTGGCGGGACTGGTCCTGCCACTGCCTTTTCTGCGGTCTTTCTGTCCACCACCTTGGCAGCCCGCCCGCTCAATTTAGATCTTGGCTGGTCACTGGAGGGAAGACCGCCGCAGTCCCGCTGCCTCTGCCAGAATCTTTCTCCCGCTTCAGTGGCATCAGAGGTTGAAGTGGCTGTCAGAGGAAGTTCTGCCAAGATTGCGAGTTGGTGGAATAGAAGAAAAACAGGTAAAAACTCACCTTTTTCTCGGGGTCCCAGGAACAATTCCATTTTGAACGCCATTGTCCAGGTCCTTCCTGTGCTGCTGCTACTTGACCACAATGCTCACCCACCCCATTGTGGCCGGAATCCAAGGAAGGCTTTTGTGGTGGGTGTACCTTTAATAGTGTGTATGTTGTTGTTGTGCAATGCTGTATGTAAAAATATGGGCAGTACGCGGTACACATCATCTACATATTCATATTGACAGATTCACAACATATATGTGTATTGAGATGAAAATAAGTAGTACTTAACTGTCTCCACACCACCATGGCCTCACTCCATCAGGACTCTGTTGATAGGACACTGCCAGCACAACCAAAACATCTAAATCGACTTGGAGCAATCCCGCCAGTCTCAGGGCAACAGAGTACTGGTAGCCAGCAGAGAAGACTGCCACACAATACTGTCTATTGCTGCAACATCTAAATACCGGGGTGGACTGCTGTCAGCTCGATGGAGTACTTGGAACCCCTGATGAGGTGGGATGGCGGTGATACCGCCCATATCTGAATCTGGTTTTAAGACATTCCCTCGGCGCCCAAGGCATAATCCCACAGGCTAGTTTATGCAGCCAAACATTTTAACATGTTTTGTTACAATTCATAGGTCATTTAATCCCTTCTAATGAGCTTAGGCTAGACATCTACTTGTGTGACTTTTAAATATAAATCACATATTTCTATGTGAAACTTACGAGCACCATGGTATAAATGTGTGTCTTTAATATGTTTGATGAGGTTGCAATATTAATCCAAGCTGAAGGAAACTCCCCTGTCAGTTTGCTTGGTGATTTACAGAACACTTTTTTCTTTTGTTAAGTACCCTTTATGACTATGACTGGCATGTGCGGAAATTTCTTTTACAATCTGCATTTTAGGAAAACCAACTATTATGTGTTGCACATTGAAGGAATCACCACTTTGCTTCATTCCTTCTGATGAGTATAATTCTATTGTGCACCATCTCTTAGATCAAATTAATGACTTTATTGTTGACAACCATACTGACAGGCAATATACTTGTGTACGCCTTTTTCTAGCCACCTCCCACCCCTTGCGTTGGATTTACTACTGCAGATAACTCCAAAAATGGTGGCAGAGAAATCCAGAGTTGTAACCATTGACACTTGCAGGATTCATTTGTGATGTTCCTTGCTGGTGTAAATCTAGCCTTATTTGGCCACGTACAAATGTTTTTGTGAATCAGGCTCATTGTCCTCTTTTATCCTAAAATGTCATTCCCTACTAATAAAGAAAGTGTAAGTTGTCTGGCAGAAAATTGTCAACTGACAGAATGAGGTCTCCCCATGTAAATTAGAAAGATCAAGGATATCTGGGATCTAAGAAAACATAATGAGCTTGCACAGAGGGGCAAGGAGAGAATTGATAGCACTAGGCAGGCAAAATGGATCTTGTTTAATCACAACAACGATCTACCAAGACTTCATCTCTTACTCTCAAATATACAGGGGTATGCTTAGCTTTTGTTTGGGTCTTGGCCTGACTGGTGCTCACATCCCCATAGGAACCTTTTGAGACCATTTGAAGGGCTTTGGACTTCCTCTCCTGTTCAAACATTGCGTCAGGATTAATTTGACATGGATTTCTGGGCTCTCTCTGATTAACCCAATTTTTTGGTGTACATGAGCAAAAGACCCCACTGTGCTTCTGGCTAAAATGGTGCCATATAGCTGCCTTTTTTGTTTTAATCATCCATTTTCTATTACATTAAAAAGAAATGTATACCGTTCAAAATAGATACTTAAACTTTAGGTTAAAACAGTTTTAAATTAATGGGAGCTAAATAAATATCATAATTGCATTATACACAATAATAATGGTAATATATTTCAATATTTTGTCTGTTTTTTAATAAATGACTGCAATCATTACAAAATATAAAAAGTAATACTCATTTTTGATTAATACAAAAAATGCTAACATTTTCTATCTATTAATTTACATGTTTTACACATTTTATAAACATGTCACAGCATTTTACATTGATAGAAATATACATTGAATGTCCAGTTTTCATTTCAATTTAACCACTATTTTATTTTATTGTTAAACAAATAGAGTAGTCTTTTCTTTTTTCTTCATTCTGCTGAGATTGACGTGGTGAACTAATGCATGATGTGGCTCACTGGAAAAAGTAAGTGTACTTATAGCTTGTGTATTAATATAAGGTATACGTTTAGGGGTTAGATATTAATGTTGTTTAAGGTATTATAATATACCTGGTACCTTTTATGTTGCACTATGTGTATGGAGGGAGTACATAAATAAAGTAAGTCAAAATGGCTGCTGGAATTTTGCCTTGATAAAGATCGGGGAACCGACCAAACTGTGTTATGCGATGTACAGCACTTTCTTTCAATTTATGTACTGTTGGCAGGCTCCCCCCAAAGTTTTTGCCTATTTGCCAAACCCTAGTACTGCTGACTATAGGGCTCTGCATCTTTAACCCCCTGTTAACCAGAGCTAAAGTGCTTCGGTTCCTCCTTGTTTACCCAGGGTCTGTAAGTTAAATGTCACAAGTGGAGTGTAGCTCACATTGTGCCATCCACTGCAGTAAAACGGCAGGCTTGGCATCAGTATCCTGGCTGTGCAGGTTTTAACTGCAGATTCGACCCATTAAAATAACCCCTTTTGACAAGCCCAAACCTTTCTTTTATATATTTATGAGAGGTCCCTATGTAAGCCTTATTTTTCATAAAAGCAGGGTGCTTGGTATTTAAAAGTAGGCCATGTAAAGGTTTTATGTTGAATATGTCCTTAGAGCGAAAATAACCTCACTTTTTTCACTGTAGCAAGTTTGACTGCTCCACAGGAAAACATTGGGATGCAATATTAAATATTAATTCAGTTCCTCAAGAATGGGACTAGCCAGAAAAACGTTTAAACAACTATTTTGAATAACTGTTAAAAATCCAATTCAATGATGAAATCATATTTGCTCTTAATATTACGGAAAAGGAACTTTAAAAAAAAATGCCTTTGACCTGCCTGAAGCCACTGGAAGCTAAGTCTGCATTATGTTCTCCCAATTTAGCCTGCCAGTAATAAGCTTTTAAATAGGCGTGAATGAGGTGTGAGCTTGCTCACATGAGCAAAAACATAGGCTGACTTGAGTGACCAGAGATTACCACTCTGAACCTGACAGAACGTGCAACAGGGCCTGGGGGGGATCTTTTTTTTCATTAAAGCCTGGCTTGAATGTCAAATCCTACTTGACAGGTCTGCTGGGGCTTTTCACATGACACTTGGGGTGCGCTTTAAAGAGGCCTCCTATGTCACTGGCAAGTGTTAGCTGGCATGTCTGTAGAGACCTTCTCTTGTCTTTCCAGCCAGTCAGGGCACAATCACAGTGGGCCTCTTTTGACATTACATCATCACAGCCTGTTTGACAGGTCTGCTAGGTTTGCATACAATATTTGGGGAGCACGTCAATGGAGAGAAGCAGAATGACAGAAAAATGTATGTGTATTCAATGTCTGGTTGCTGAAGCTCAGTTCTGTTATACCAGAATTCTGTCTCTGAGGTTGTTGTGGGTACAGGGACTGCAACAAACTAGAGTTTGGTGTTAGATGTTGGATGATACTAGGATTACCATATTACACTCCCTACAAACACATACCAAGCCTTCAGACCCCAAGTTTAGTATGGCGGAGGGCTTTGGCCATCTTGAAGATCCGCAAAGTGACTAGGTTTAGCCCCGGGAACCTTTAACTCATTGGTTAGGGTGTCATCATTGGTCATTCCCACTTTGTAACGTGTGCCAGGCATAAATGTGGCACCTTCAGGCACCCACTTCAGAGCACTCCTGGACCTGAGGAATATCAGAGGACGGCTGAACCTGCTGCTTGAATCCTGAGAAGACCAGACCTACTCTCTCTCTCTTGTACCCAGGACAAAGAGGTGGACTCTTAGGGTAATAAAGCTGACCTTGTGTTAAAGCTACAGGTACACAACAAGCTACAAGAGGCCTTTTCCTGCAACTGACCAGTTGACTGGTTGTAACTGGACCCGGACTGGACTCTCCTGTTTGCCTCTGCCTGTGAGTCTCTAAGTGCCTCTCTTGAGGTCCTGGGGGACTTTAGAAGTGTACTCCTGTTATGGGTTGTGGCTGTGGCTTAAAGGATTAAAGGCAGAAAGTAAAACCTTTCACCAGGGTGAACCTAGTTAGCGTAATGGACCTGCACTCCAAAAAGCCATGAATTATTTGGAGATAATATCCAAAAAGATTGAGAAAAGGAATTGAAATAAAGATATCTGACTTTTCAATGTTTAAATCCTGGGCTGCGTATAGGGGCTTCTCTTCATCTTCTGCAGCCCACAGGGGGACAGCGATTTTTCTCAGTAAGAAATTTCAGGCTGCGATAGTTAATTCGGCAAGTGATCAAAGTGGAAGATGGTGTTGGGTCACCTGTAATTTAGGACACAGATCCTTGATGCTCGGTAGTTTATATGCCCCAGTAGAGGATAATCCCACCTCATATGAGGAATTCTTTCAATCATTAATCCAAGTATCAGGGGATCTAACTGTGGGAGGGGATTTCAATTTGTTAATGAATCTGAAAATTGATTCCTCATCTAACGCAAAATAACAGTCAAAGCGAAAATCTTTTAAAATGGTTCAAAGCTATAGCTCGATGCTTGATATAGCTGACCCTTGGCGGGCAGCATTTCCCACTGAAATTACTTATACCTGCTCTTCAGGGAGATTCCATACTTTCTTGCGTATTGATTTTTTCCTTATCTCCAAGCGTTTGGTTTTTAATTCACAGAAAATTCTTCAGAGTGGGCTCTGGGATCATGCACTTATTATTTTAGAGCTGGAACTGGGTGAATGCAGCAAAACCTCTAAAAGATGGCAGCTAAATCGACAATACTTATTTGAGGAAAACTGGGTCTCCTTTATTAAATCAGAAATGGGAGAGTTCTTTGAGCGAAATATTGGCTCAGCTCCACTACATGTGGTCTGGGATTCGTTTAAAGCCTTTTTCCGAGGGCTTGCAATTGCTAAAGATGCGGAGAACTCTAGGATTAGGTAGGAGGACAAGCAAATACTTGAGCAAAAAGTGCAAAGGTCTTTTGATAGATTTCTTTCTAGCCCTACGGTGGCGAACCGTCGACAGCTGAATCTGGCTAAACGGAACCTGGCCGATAAATATTATGCTAAAAGTGAATCCCTATTTCAGCAGGATAGGCAAAAAGATTTATGAGTAAAGCAATTATAGAGGCAGATTTCTGGCATGGCTGGCAAGGGAACGGGCTGCAAGTAATCAAATAGTCGCACTGAAATGCCCCACTTCAGGTTCTCGTCTGGAGGACTTGTGAGCAGTAGGAGACATCATGGTGCAACATTATGAGAGGATATATGGACAACAACAATCCATCGATTTGTCACCTTTGGAAGATTTTCTCCAGGAAAATTAATTACCTGTCTTAATCAATCAATCAATCAATCAATCAGCAAAATTTGTAGAGCGCGCTACTCACCCACAGGGGTCTCAAGGTGCTGAGGGGGGGGGGGGTCGCTACTGCTCAAACAGCCAGGTCTTGAGTTGTTTCCTGAAGGAGAGATGGTCCAGGGTCAGCCGTAGGTGAGTGGGGAGGGAGTTCCATGTCTTGGCTGCCAGGTAGGAGAAGGATCTTCCTCCGACGGTGGACTTCCGAAAGCGTGGGACGGAGGCGAGGGCGAAGCTGGCGGATCGGAGCTGGCGGGTGGGTGTGTAGAATGTGAGGCGGCTGTTGAGGTACTTCGGGCCCGAGTCGTGGAGAGCCTTTTGTGCGTGGGTGAGGAGTCTGAACGTGATCCTCTTGTTGACGGGGAGCCAGTGCAGGTCTTTCAGGTGGTCAGAGATGTGGCTGCGGCGAGGGATGTCAAAGATGAGTTGTGCTGAGGCGTTCTGGATGCGCTGGAGTCTTTTCTGGAGTTTGGCTGTGGTTCCAGCGTAGAGGGTGTTTCCGTAGTCCAGACGGCTGGTGATGAGGGCCTGGGTGACCGTCTTCCTGGTTTCGGTGGGGATCCATCGGAAGATCTTTCGGAGCATGCGCAGGGTGTTGAAGCATGATGACGAGACGGCGTTCACTTGCTTGGTCATCGTGAGGGAGGAGTCCAGGATGAAGCCTAGGTTGCGGGCGTGGTCTGTTGGTTTGGGTGCGATGCCCAGGGCAGGGGGCCACCAGGAGTCGTCTCAGGCAGAGGGAGACCTAGAAAAAAGGATCATGGCGAGACCATTCACAAAAGAAGAGCTAGGGGAGGTTATTAAAAATCTCCCGAATGGTAAAGCCTGCGGGCCAGAGGCCTCCCTGCCGAGTTTTTTAAAACATTCGCTAGTGTAATTTTGGACTATCTCCTTTTACAGGTACATTCAATTCTTCAAGGAGGATCCATACTTCTGTCTTTTAGAAAAAGGAATGTAGTCAGTTTTTTGAAAAAGGTAAAAAAAGTGAAGATCCCAACTCATATCGCCCGATAACGCTTTTAAATTCGGACTACAAATTAATTACTAAACTCTTAGCCAATCGTTTTATTGGGATCGCCTCGCATTTAATTCATCTCGATCAGAACGGTTTTATAGCCGGGAGGCAACTTGGAACCAATAGGCATTTTTTAGTGGAGGCACTGGACTATTTTGAGACCCGGAAGATTCCAGCATTAGTGCTTTTTTAAGACGTCGAGAAAGCTTTTGATTTGGTTATTTGGGAGACTTTATTTTGTATTTTAACTAAATTTGGCATACCCTCTAAAATTACAGGGCTGGTTGAGAAATTATATATGAATGCAGAGGATAATATTATCATTAATACCACTCAGGTCGGCCAAGTAAAAGTTAAAAGGGGAACCAGACAAGGATGCCCGTTATACCCGGTGCTATTCGCCTTTTTTAATGAGCCTTTCGCGATAGCAATCAGGAATAATGGGGATATTTTGCTTCCGCTTCCAACCATGGGTAAAGGTAAATTATACGCTGATGACATTATGCTTATTATAAAGCTGGAGGAGCAAGTACAGGCAAAAGCCTTCCAGATTTTTGACCTTTATGAGTCGTTCGGTGGCTACAAAATTAATAAAAGAAAAACAGAAATAATTTTGTGTGGGTGTGCATTTAGGGTTTTACACCCCGATATTCTCCTGTGCTTAAATTCTAATCCCATGAGGTACCTAGGGGTTTATTTTTCGCCATTCATTTCGGAACTATATGATTTGAATTTCGTCCCATTGTTACGAAAAGTACAGGACTTATTTTCACGATGGAATTCTTTCCCTTTAACCATTCTCGGTAGGGTCGCTTTGAGCAAAATGTCGGTGCTTCCACTGTTAAATTTCCTTTTTTCAGCAATTCCCTGTGTTTTAGTGAACAACTTTTTTATGAAATTAGAGTCAATGTTTACATTATTACTGTGGGACAAGAAAGTTCCCCGAATTGCACTTAGCACTTTATATGAGAAATTAGAAGATGGCGGCTTAGCCCTCCTCAATGTGAGGGAATATTATTTTGCATATTTTGCACAATACATGTCTAGATTTAAGCAGGGTTCTCAGTCGGGTATTTTTATTAACATTTTTATGAATTTAATATGCAAATAAAATCAGATCCACTGCCCATTATCAATATTTAGATCTCCTAAATAAGTAAGATATAAGTGTTTACATTGGTTTTTTCATAAACATCAGGTATTTTTTAAACGGTATTCCATTCCAGTTATTAATGTCACAACCCCAATAGCTGATCTTTTTGTTTCAGTAGGTATTAGAGATTTTTTTTTAATTATACAAAATTGGACAAAGGCTGGTTTTCATAAACTCTCCAATTTTCTCCGGAATGATAGATGCATGAATGTTAGCGAAATTTCTCAATTAATCCCCGGCGATTTCGTCCTCCTTGGGTCATATAATATTCTCAGTAAATTCTTTAGCAAACTTGATCTGCTTTAGATTATTGGCCAGAAACAGTTAGTCTATGACGGAAGATAGGGTAGTGAAAAAACTGAGGGAGTGGAAAAAATGCTTAGCCGCAATTAAAGGGGTTGATTTGAAGGCCAATGCCATAACAAATTGGGGTAAATACGAGAACTTGGAAATTACAGCAAATATGTGGTCTACAATCAATAATTTACATTTTAGTTCAGTCAGAGGGGCTAACTGGAGAAGGATGTTATATTTTAGCAATTGGCTATTGTATAGAACCCCTAGCTTTGTAGCCAAGGTTTATCCCAATCAATTGGGCAGTGTTTCCGGTGCCATATTCATCCTGTAGCTAACTGGATTCATATAATATTACAGTGCCCCTTGATCCAGAAGTTCTGGAACGATATTTTTGACTATCTGGCAGCAGAATGTTTGATATCAATTGGGTTTAACGATGAACTGATAGTGTCGGGTTATGACCCAGATCTTCGGTTACCCAAGAAGTTGACAAAACTTTTATATATTGGCATGGCTGTTGGCAGATCGCTTCTACTTCAAAGATGGCGAGCGGATTTAATCCCGTCTAAAATTGAATGGTTTCGGAAAATGGGTCAGGTTAAAAGAAGCGACCAAACCTATGCTTCACAAATTGGGGGACTTAAGAAATTTGAGAAGATCTGGGCACTGCATTTTGACTGTGATCTCTAAAGTCAGTATATAATCTGCTGTATCCCTTCAATTCTTCCTTATTTTTATGAATCTTAGAACCTGGCATTTTTTAACATGGATGGTATACTTCATGCCATTGTATCAGTCTTTTTGGAGGCAGCGGATATAAGTCTTGAGATTCTAGGCGTTCTTTTTATCTTACAGTTTGATAATGTTTTTTTTTTCTCTCCCTGCTTATTAACTACTAGATGTGTTGTCTTTGATTAATTGGTGTTAACTATCTATTACCCCTTCAGATGCTAATGATGGATTTTAAAGGATGTATATCTGGATTTAAATCTATGTATTTTATATGGTTTTCAATAAAAAAAAAATTGTATTCAATCGTTAGTATTTTCTAAGAACTTTGGTAGACTATTCACATATTTAAATGCATATTTAATTTAATTGTATAAATAAGTTATTTGTTTTACAATTTTTTTTAATGTTTTTGTTTTTCTTGGTAGAGGAATGTATGTTTTCGTTGTATTTGCAGTGGACTGAAAAGATTATTATTAAGGAAATTATTTTATTCCTTGCATCCTCATTTATGTTTATATTTTAATATATCTAATGTTTTGAATGCAATTCCTTTGAATTTTTGTTTTACAATAATTTTTTCCAAAGAACTGTTTTAGTTTTTAGGGTAATTTGGACCTTGGCATTGGTTTTGGACCAGCAGAGCCAATATGGAATTTTTGACTCTTTCTATTTTTGCTTTTATTGGTTTACGCTATGTGTGTTATTGGCAGTACAATGGAAGGAGGCGGTCTACTACAACAAAACAGTAGGTATATTTTAATTTTTAATGTTTGTAGAGGATATGTATTGTGTGCTGCTGTGATGATGTTATTTCATGATTGTTGTATGATTTATATGTAAAGCTGGATTAAAGCTAGTGTATAGGTGTATGATTTGGCTGTACCTCCTGGACACTCCTGAACCTGTGGATGTTGCAGACCAAGGACTGGCATGCTGCCAGAGGACTGCCCTGCTGCTTGAAGGCTCAGCCATGCTGTCTGTTAAGGAAGATTGAACCTGCTTACCTTTATTCTAGGCTCCCCAAAGTGAATCCAAGGGTCAGTTGTCTGAGCTCCTATGTGAGCTACAGGGACACAACAAGCTTCAGAGCACCATCTGCAACTTCTCAACTGACCTGCTGCAACTCGGCCTGCCTAGACCTGCAACTGGACCTGCCTGAGCTCAGATGCTGGTATCTGCTAGAGTGAGTCCTGAACCCCAAGAGGGGTCCCCCAGGTCCTGGACCCTTGGCTGACATTAGTGAGACCTCCTCCTACAGAAAAGCTGAAATTCCAGAAGTTTGGGATCTTGGTGACCTCGAACAGGCCTGTTTGTGCCAAAACGCTGCCACCTGCTATGACCACCAGAGCAAAGCTCCAATGAAACCTGCTCTTCACACCACCAATGACTGTCTGCAGTGACCATCAATGTGAAGCTTTATCAATGACCGTCCACAATGCCCCACCGGCTCTTCCTGCTAGAGGGATGACTATCCATAATGCCCGACCTGATCTACATGCTTAAGTACTGACTGTCTGCGATGCTCAGTCTCCTCCTCATGGCTTCCTCCAAAGCAAACCTAACTGTTTGCGCCAGAGTTGATTAGGTAAGCTTTATGTAGGACTAACCTGGTCCCTTTATCTGACCTGTGTTCCATCACAGTCAGCCTGAACTTGTGAGTTCCCCCTGGTCTAGCGCAACTGGATGACCGTGAGTGGTGCTTTGTGCTTATACATGCTATTTTCCCCAAAAAACGTAGCTTAAAAAATATCTCCAATTCTACTGATAGGCTTTTTGTTATTCTGGTGTCATTTTATTTATTAGAATGTACTGATTTTTCTTGTGCTGGATTTTCACTTTATTACTATTTGTATGCTGCAAAAACACTTTACACAGTGCTTCTAAGTGAAGCCTGACTGCTTTGTGCCATGCCACTAGAGTGTCAAGCACATGTTAATTTAGTGATTTTTTTTCGGGTTCACCTTGACAAGAATTATAGGTGTTGCATGAGTGGGACTTCCACTCCGCTCACAAAATTGGTTACTTTACAGCAGGCTGTATGCTACAGAGTCAAGATAGTGTAGCCCTTGACGTTCTTGGTAGAGTTAGTATATCTTGGAAATGCTGTATTTGTTAAGAAAGTTTAGGTTTAGCGCTTGGACTAGGGATCAGTTTATTTATACATCTTGGTAGCTATATTCATTTTGAAGGACTTTTGAGTGTTGGGTGATGCCTTCCACAATTAGTGCCACCCTTCAGTAACATTATTTGTTTTTACTTCTTTGTTCAGAGTGCTATGGTATACACTACTCTATATGGAATCTGGCTTGGTGTCTGTGTCCAGAGCGGCACAGATGATTAACCTAGATGTCTTCAAGGTGGAAAAGGAATGATGTTTGTTTTCCCAATTGTTTTTTGCTATAGAATGTAGAGTCTACTAGAAAAATAATAGTGCCTATCTGCAACGAGACAGGGCTAATGGCTAGAGCAAAAAATATTTAAATTTTAAGTTAAAAAGCGCTGTTGGTTAACTAATCTGTTCTGATTGTCATTTATTTTAGATAGTGTCAGATGGCATGATTGCAGTGAAAATAACATAATTGGGTGTGTGTATTAGGATATACTTTTGCTATTGTTGTATCATTACATATACAAAGTCTATTACTATTTTAAAAGGTGAATAGTTGTTTATTTTCTCTTTTATTGTGGCTAATAGTTCAATATAAGCTGTACTTTGCTTGCTGCTTCGTAGGGCAAAAATGAGGGGATGTTGTTATTTTGATATTGTCCATGAATGTTGTGTATTCGATCAAAAGTTGAGGATGGATTTTAAACTTACCACCCATGAGCAAGATGGATGATTGGGTTAAGGTTACCAGCCTTTAGGCTGTAGAATAATCTTTTTTTCATTATTTACATTATCACATAAAATTATTTTTATTCTTCTATAGGTTAATATTAGGTGGTGGGTGATAGCTAACTAAGGAAAAGTTTTTGGTGCAGTGTTAGTAATTCTTTCTGGTTTTCTTTTTCTGTATATTGATAATTTCAAATGGAGCACAAAGAGTAGTACGTGGTTGACTTATGCTTGCATTTTGTAAGAATAGTCTTTTAAGATGGATCCAAACAAATGTGTTCAATTTTCTTTCAAATCTTGGATGAAGTTACAGACCTTGTGCCCCACCATATTAAGTAGTTAGTCTGGTCAGCTTTGTTTTCCAATTCATTATTCAGTGTAGTAGAACTTCAATAATATTTATTTGGGTAATATTCTGTATATTACCACTGGCTATATTCTATGCTGCTGTGTTCTTTACTATAGGAGTAGACATGGTAGGTTAAGAGTTTTTTTTTTTAAGAAGTAGTGGAAGTGGGTTCGCTAGGGACATTGGGATCTGGATGTGATATAAAAAATAGTAAAAATACATTTTTGGGGAGTGTTACATATGTTATTATATTTAAGTCATACTATTGTATGTAAGTATTGGTATCAATTGTGACTTATGATCCCAGTTGCTTCTTTGTTTTGTGTATTCAAGTTTTCAGATGTGGTTATTCTGTTTTCCCTTTGGTTTTTCTGGAAGATCTTGTGTTCCCATTTCCATTTTATAGATATAAAAAGCGAGAGACAACATTTGTTTAGTTTGCATTTTTCTTTTTAAATAAAAAAATGTATTTGAGTTAATAAAACATTTTAGTTACATTATGATAGTGTTACTGAAGCTGCAGTGCTTTTAATGTCAGAAGATGAGAAAGGTTTTGCTTAGGGTACAAGCACATTGATATTGTGGGGTTACTTTTGTTATAGTACTTTGCAAATTTGTAGTTTGCTAATATTTGTTAACTACATTTAATTTGAATGTTATTAGGCTTCTGGTTCTGTTTTAGTATGACTTTCTTTGAAGTGTTCCTTTTCTTTTTCAGAGTATATTGTATCATTTTTGATGTGTTTATTATTACATTTATCCATTTTGTAGTATTTTACCAATATTAAACTGGCTAATGTTTTAGGTTTTTGCTTTTTTGCATCTTTTTACTATGTAGATAGGAAGTCCTTATTTCATTGTCAATAATTGGTACTTTGATAGTGTGTTAATTTTAATATTGAGACGCAAGATAATTGTGCTTTCAATGGTTTTTTATTTACATGCACAATTGCAACTCAAAATTTTGCTAGTTGATTTGTTTTAAACTATATCTTTGTGTGTTTAGATATTATGAAATACTGCCATGTAGCTGGATCTCATTTTTAGTATTACACTACCTCAAATTGCAATCCCTCGATGCACAGAAACACAGTATCAGTTCTGCGTGACATTTTTTTCCACTTCCCGCTTTACAGCCAAATTTAATTTTCAGTATGTAGTTACAAATAAATAAAATACTTTTTGAAGTTCGTATTTTTTTACAAGTTGGATTTCAATTGGCTTCTAAATGGCTGTAGTGTATTGCATTGTAAATAATAAGTTTGTACAAAACAGCTGCAATAATCACTGTCTGTCACATGTACAAGGTAACCTTTTACCACAATATTGTCAGATTTAGGCTTATCTTTATATGGCCAATTGTTCTGCAAAGGTTTTATCAGTATTTATTTTGATAATGTAATACTCTCAGTAATTATTTCTAGTTTAGTATTTGCTTAACTTGCCCTTTTCTGATTGCCCATCTGCTATGCTCTGACCATCTTTATGGGTGTCAGGTAACTGCTGGGATGTAATGCCAGGTAATTTCTTGGTTCTCTATACATTTTAGGAGCCCTTATGTGCATTTGATCATTGATATGGTGACCACGGCCCTCCAGGTCATTATGGACACTGTTGACAGTACTGAACTTTTCACCTACAAATCTTGATTTCAAGTCTGTTAGTCTAATCAGTTAAATGGAGACAAAACACAAATTCAACACCCAGAATGCATAAGCTATCATCCAAAATTCTAGGAATTGGAACAGTGTTTGTAATGACCTGGAGAGAAATGGTTACCTAAATCATTGACCATTACATAACATAATCATTTGGATATTTTTCATTATGCATGGTATGAAAGATGTATAATAAAATACTCCTTTGTGTGCTCCGTGTCCATAATGTCTTCAACTCTAATTTTTAGAAATGTAGTTTCTGTTCTGAAACACTGTTCTGTTGAAGATCACAAGTTTCTCTAAGTTGGCTCAAAGAATTAAGGAGAAGTATGAATTTTTCCTGGTGGTTTACAATCGTCTGGATGTAATTTCCTGCTAGGAAATTCCATACACAAGTCTAAACATTGATTCAATTCTATTGCTTCGACTTCTTGTATTAGAACCCTGATGTCAACACTTTCTGTCCCTTACAAATATTTGGAGTTTGTTCTTTCTTGGAGGTTCTGCCTTAGGATTGTTGTTGGAGCTATGCAGGTTATGAATGGTTTTGGCATATCTCAGTTATTGGCGTACCTCTAATGGAATTTGGAAGGTCATATTCAGCATGTTCAGGAACGTTTGCTCTATGAAAAAGCCACATATTCCAAATTGATTTACTTTAACCATTTAGAAGATCCCAAAGAAGCATACAGTATAATCCCAGTTTTTGTTCTCCAGCCCAACATTTGCATCTGTGCGGTCTATATATGATATGCACAATCAAGCATACATGGTCTCCTTCTCTAATCCACCTTTATTTGTCTTCTCACCATTTAAGCTTTTATGAGAGTATTGCAACTTCTTCATTCACATCTCTAACTTCTCAGTATGATGAAAGTCTCCTGTCATTGATGATGTTTGTTGTCTTCCTCAAAAAATGAGTTTTATTAGTGAGCTATCTAATATTATATGGTGAGTCACATTACTTAGTGGAAGCTATTTATTCTGGGTGCTACCTATTATCTAGATAAAAATATTTTCAGTCAGGTAGAGCACATGGCTCCTAGAAACACGAGAAGGGGCTGCTGGGGTGCATGGGCATGCCTATGGTGCAGTTGGAGTTAAAACTGTCATTTCTGTTTGATAGGAAACCATGTATATCTGTTACTGTATTTCATGTCTGTTGAGTAATCATAAGCTAAAGTGTGGTCTTATTAATGTCATGAGGCCTACAATTTGTATCAAAAGGTGGTGCTGTGCAATAGAAAGTGTTCTGTAAATGTAATGGGATACCAGATTTCTACCGATAAATGTGGTCTCTTGTGAGTTGGGCATGATGTCGCTGGATCTCTTCATGAGCACATTTTCAGGTGATACTCCCTTAGGGCATGTTTGATTTCATCTTTAATTTTGATTCAGGTAACCCACCGGAGTTTCTTGAAGTCTATTGTCCTAAATCAATGACATTTTCAAAGTAGGTCTGAGCCAACTTTATGGAAGTCAAATTCTTCTAGTTCTAAATGTTCCCATTGGATTTTCAGTGCAATTTGATTTATTGCCATTTATATCTGGAAATCGATTTTTTGCATTCATTTTTTAAAGTGAATTTTTACTGATAATGTGTTCATTCTGATATTTTTCTTGATGTTTTATGTGATCTTAAAATTTTATGCAATGCTATTTTTGCGATTACTTTTGCTAATGGGATTATTTTGGATTTTTCATCAATTTTGAATTCAACATCTATTTATTTACTTTCGAAAGTTACTATTTACAAAGTTGGCTTGAATTCTGTCTCATATTACACATATATTTTAATGTGTTTAGTGGTTAATAGTGGTGGACATTGATGTTTCTTATTCCTTACTTTACTGAAGTGATTTTAGTTTGTAAACTACCGCACATACATTTATTTTTTCTGTGAGTCTTGTTGCTTGGAGGTCAAGGTATAGTATTTGAGCAAAGTGTCCCCTTATTGAAACTCTTTATCTTTATGGACCCAAAAGGCAAGTTTCTTACATTGGTCATTGTAAAAACATTTCAGATAGGAACTGGTAAATATTGGTCCACTGTCACTCCTGCCTGGAAACAAAAAGTATGACTGGGACCTAGGGGTCAAGTAACCTGCACAAATTCTAAATTTAAATGTTTAAATTACCAGAAGATTTTACATATTTGTGAATAGATTTCCAAAAAGAGCGTGGTCAGTAAACTAAAACAAGAAAGACATTGGGCCACATGTATCAAAATAGCATTTTGCGATTTACCAAATAGTGTTTTTTACCGAATCGCTATTTGGTAAATCCAAAATGCTATGCATGTAAGGAAATGCAAAAGATTTAGCGGTTCCTTAATATTACCTAAAAGTGATTTGGTAAATAGCAAATCGCTATTAGGTAATATTCCTCCATTTGTTCCTATGGGTTAAAAGGCCCATATGTGCGAATGGTTTTGCATTCGCTATTTGCGATTATCTCAATGGTAATCACAAATTTGTGAATGCAAAGCCAAGGCTGCCCACAGGCCTAAGGCCTTTCCCCTGATGCACCTCAAAAAACTTAATGTGCACATGTAAAGCGCACACATAGGGGCATGCGTGCGCTACATGGCACTTTGAAAAATGCAGTTTTGTGCACTTTTCAAAGTTTGCACATGGTTACCATTGACTTGAAGTCGATGATAATTTCATTTTCCTAAATCTACAGTGTGCATCTGGAAAAAGCTTCATACATGTGCTTACATAATCGCTAATTGCAATTCCATATTTGCATTTGCAGTTTTAGGTAATCGCAAGAAGCTGCGATTACCTAAATTTGTAACTGCAAAGCCTTTCAAACATCATAAAACGGCTATTTTGTTTTCGCACACGGCCGAACTTTGCGATTTGCACAGTTTGCAAATGCAAAATTGTTTCATACATGTGGCCCATGTCTGTTTTTTAATAGCACTACTTTCACTGTTCAACAGAGACTTCAGATTTCTAAAGTCTGCATTCCTATGTTAACTTTTCAAGCTCACATTTTTCTCCACAATGGTGTATCTGGTTATTGTGCTCTCAAATTCTTGATGTAAAGATTATATAGCGAAATCCGTAGGTTTTGCAAACTCAATGCCTGACATGAACACCTTCAATATGATTAGATAAAATGGCTCCAGCTACAACTATAATGAAATTCACAGCAAAATCAATCTTTGTGTATGGTTTTGTCATTTCACTCCGGTATGTCAGACTGGCTCCAAAGAAAGCAAAGCGTTCCTTGAATGCAGACAAGTGTTGTACAAGGGCCTCTTGTTGGAGTGGATCCATTCAAGACACCACACACCAGTAATTTGTGATTGTTTTTCCTGACTGTGAGTATATTACTGCAGCCGAATATGTGCATTTTTTTGTCACTGGGTAGGAAGAATGTGTGCCAACACTTTGACCGTGAGGCAGTTTGGCTGATGCACGCTACTGTTGGGGCCATTTTTATTGTGTTTTCACACTCATACATGAGGCAACTGACAACATACTAACATGATCAAAGTCTACAATCTAATTTCGATATTCTTTGTATTTTAACTGGCTTTTAATAATTCTGATAAAAAATCTCTACATTGCAACATCGTAATAATCATGCTTCCGTAGACTTCTATTGATCAATTGATTGATTGATCCACCCCTTTGCAGATGCCTCTTTTGACAGTTAGGCAGTTCACGCTTCAGCCCTCTAAACTTTATTTCCACATTAGATAAGGCCAAATTTGCAAATTTTTACCCACATGTTGGGGATTTTGAAGGTAGCCAGGGTTTCTGGTTTTCGCTTAAGAGAAGCAAGTAAATGCCCAAAATAAAACTGATTGTTATTTTCAAAGAGTGGGAAAAGTGCTATGTAAGAAGGCATGTAGATTTTCTCTAAAATGGACTAACAAATACCACCATAGATTCTGGCAATTTTCTAAGTGGTAGTGCTATTTTTGCACTTTCTACCCAGATGCATTTTGAAGAGGAAATTTTTGTGAAACCCATGGGTGAAACTGGAAAACTCTACATTTTTGACACACAAATTAAATTCTGAATTCAACAGGAGTCATTTGTATTGATCACTGATAGTTTTCCCAAAGAAACTTTTGAATTAAAAATAATAATGAAAATAATTATGAACATATAACAATAGGTGACAATGTTTTTATCTGTAATTTAATGCACTGAAGGTAGATCTACAAAAGTAATACACCATTACATCTATCAAGCTCTTTTGGTCACAGAGATATGTAATGTTTATCAGTTGTCAAAAAGGACATGAGACCCAGAGCAATCAATTGAGCTGCAGGTTATAATGATTTTTCATTGTACTTCGACCACTTACTTAAATAAAAGGTAAAATCCATCAAATTAAAAGAAATGGGTATGAAGTCACTCTATTTAATTTTTAAATGCACGTAAAAATCTGAATTCAGGAATAAGGATTATTCATTCGATTCAGATTTGGGGGGTTGTTCATAATATCAGGTGAACCTCAGGGTGCTTTATAAAATGGGTACTTTTTTCGACACTCACTTACATTTGGAAGGCAGCAATATAATTAAAATCAATAGATAGTAGCAAATGCGCTAGTAGTCTGAATTCTTGCACTTCGCCAAATGAAATGGTGCACTACTTGTGTGGTTGAGCCTATCACCTGTGTCAGCAAAGGCCCCAAAATACATATTGTTTTCTTTAAATTACTTTCATTCTAGAGATATGAGTAGCGCTGCAATGATTGGGCCTTGGATCAAACTGAATCCAGACGAACTTGCCAAACCCAAATATTTTTGAAAACTAGAAACCTGTATAAGTCCAGAGTGGTGTGACTTGCATGCAACCTACTACTTTTTACCCAGAATGCCTTGTAAATGGCAAGAAGACTTTCTTGGGGCCATAAAAAATGGCCTACTTCTTGGATTGGGTATTAATGTCTTAACCTGCCCTCCTAAGGGGGAAAAAAGACAGTCTTGGAAAAAAGGCATTGGAGGCAAAAAAAACCTTCTTTCTAGTGAGCTTTCTGCTGCTTTGGGTGGGAAGATTAGTGAACCACCTCTCAATATGGGCAGAATGGTTTCTAGGGCCTGATATCAGAAGGAGCCTTTCCTCATATTCCTCTTGAGTAAACACGTCCCTGGTGTCTAGTCAACTTTATGCCCCCTGTGGTGGGTAGATTTGGGGTAAACCCTAGAGAGACAAAAATACTTTGTGGGCCCCAAGGTCTGAGGGGAAGAATAACCCTGGGCTGATGGGTCCACTCTCCAGGTTTTTGTACCCTGATGGTCTAGAGGTGTGGTGGTCCAGAAGTCTGAATTCTTTCAGGGGTATTGCGCTCCACCGTTGATCCCTCAGCAGGAATCTACTGGAAAGTGGTTCCATTAGAGAAGTAAGATTATCCTCTTTTTCTAATAGTACCTCTACCATTCAGATTTGTGCTTGGCAGTTGAACTATGCCCGAGTACCGATCATACTGTGAGCAGCTGGAGCAAAAGTTTCGGCTTATTTTACTTTGTATTAGCAAAACAAATCTCCGGCTTCTTGGGAAGCTCTTCCACAGCAGCCCGAAGTGGGGGCCATAAAAGGGAATTCCTCTGATGAAAGCAATAGAGGAATTGCCTACCATGGGTCAGAAAGACATGATCTTCACTTCCTTCACACTGAGGAAGTAGTGTCCAGGACATGAACATTATGTCCAAATGAAATAAAACTGACTTTTATTGTTTGACTTCTTTTCCACGACTTGGATCCAAACCTACACAAACTCCTAAAGTTGACTTTGCTAAGCTATCTTAGAATGTTTAAATGTAGTGGATTTATGAAATTTGAAGGTAGGTACATAGCCATGGAGGGTGGTAAAATAGTGGGGTTCAAATCGTAGAGGGTGAAGGAACCATGGGAGGTTACAGGAGAGGTGTAGAAGGGATTATGTTTTGTAGTGCGTTGTCTTTGTCAAGGTGGTTGTCTGTCTGCCAATTCTGAAATTTTCTTCCAGGAGGAATGGCTTTGTGCTTCTCAATAGCAAGAATTGATGACAGGTGATCTTGATTTTGAGCATGACAAGAGTCTCACATTTGAGGTTGCCACTGATTTGGTGTTATCAGTGACATGTGGGTGAAGTTTTCCCAGTACATCTCATCTAGCCATCCTGGCTATGTCTGTTGTTAGCAGTGGGAAGGATGAATTCTGTTTTGTTCAGATTTACTTTATATTGTGATGTGTACATCCGTGTTGGGGCAGTTAAATGGATGTTCATCATCAGAAGGCCTAGTATGGAGAAGCATGTATAAAAAAGGAATCTTGAACCATGTGCAGAGAAACATTATCCAAAGCCCTATATCACTAATGGCAAATGGCTATATTCACAAAGCATACTGCCCAGTACACAAACTCTTTCTGAACCGGGAGAAAATAGCCAGGCTTACAAACTATGTCTATTTCACCCTTCGCGAAACAGAGCTCTCTGCATTGTTCCATACAATCTCAGAGAAAAGGACAACATATCAAGGATGCCTCATGGAACAACTGTTAGAATACATTCCTGGACATTGAAGGTCCTTTCATTCATAGTTCTGAAATAAATTAATAGTCCATGGTCACACGTGGGCAGATATTTAACTCACATAGGGGCATATTATCATGCACGATGATAAAATTATCACTGGTTTAGCGGCAGAAAACGGTCGCTAAAGTGGCGATAATGGGCTTGATAATATGCTTTTGAGAATTCCAATAGAAGCCCATGTTGACACCAGAACATGGGCTTCTATTGGAATTCTCAAGGACATATTATCAAGCCCATTATCGCCGCTTTAGTGGCAGTTTTCTGCCGCTAAAGCGGCGATAATTTTAACGCCGTTTGTTGATAATATGCCCCAATGGATTGATATTTGAGGGTAGGTAAAATTTAAGGAGACGATTTGTGGCATACTGAAAGGAGCTTAAAAATCTAGGTCAACTGGGATGCAAAAACTAAGAAACAGCCAATTGCTTTTCTGTGTTTGATCAATACTGCTTTCAGCCTGTGATCGATAGTGTAGTCTGCATTCCTAGATTAAATTTCAAAGCTCATACTTTTTCTTTTTTTTTCTCAGCGGTGAATGTGATTCCTTTTCTTTCAAAACCATGTTGTTAAAATATTAATAAAATCCTGAGGCAGAACAAACCTAGGGTCTGACATCATCACCTTGGACATGAGTACACAAATAAACCTGAACAGGAATATCCATCTGATTGCCATCCAAGAGTAGGGCATCTTTACACTCTAGTATGTCAAACTAACTCCAAAGCAAGCAAAGCCTCTCTTTATTGCAGACAAGTAATCGTTTTACAAGTCCATCTTCTTGGAGCTGACTTCTTTATTGAAGTGTTTTGGCATTATGGGGAGTGCAGGATATGGTACAATGACAATTTTACTTCCTTTTCTTCGACTCAGTTTTTTATTATGACACATATTTGAACATCTACCCCAGTGCAGTGAACGTGCAGTCATAATCCGGCCATGGATACAGATTATCTCCATGACCTACTGACACTTTCATGGTTAAATCCGGTGGCACAGTAGGGTGCAATGGGCCTTAATGCAAGCATCTACACCAGGACAGGTAGTCAATGACTGATGTAATTTGGGTGCAGTTGGCCCCTTACGGGAAACATCCTTTACCCAGCATGTGTTACTCCGCATGCCATTACCCCGCATTTTTTACTCCTGCAAAATCTTTTACAATGGATTAAAAGTGTGCGGGGTAAAATGTCCTATTCGCTCTTCACACCACTGGAGCCTGGTGCCACCGCATTCACTACACACTAGCTGCACCTCTGAGTAGTTCACTTTGGCCACTGCAATGATTTGGTTGCATCTTCACACTACTTTAGTTGGAAATTTACCATGAAGTTTCTGCTTCAAATTAAAGGGATGGGTTTTGCTGGTCACAACCCTATCACACAAAGTCGAACTACTGCTAATTGTCAAATCTGTTTGGCGAGCAGTTATCAATATGCACAATTTGGAAATTTTGTTAAGCCTTTATTTAACAATACATTTGGCAATATTTAGGATGGTATGGTAATATTCTAGGAAAAGCTATGCTAATCTAATTTAATCTAGCCCTCATTACATGCTAAGGGTTAAATTCTGACCCCTTTGCAAACAATGGTTTGCACAGGTATTGGAATAACAAGTTTTGTGATAAAAATCTCACCTTTGTAGATTTCCCCTGATAGCTTCCAGCTGGTCAATCTGCTCAAATGTATAATGGGGAAAAGCCCAAAATATGTGCACTGGCTCTGAACCTACATGGAACACCGCAATCTCACTGCATGCATAATGGATGGGTGTGAGGTTAGGCACACGTGGGACACAGCCATCACCCAGTGCTGCCCTGCATACTACATATGACACCCAGCCACCTGGGGATGACACTGATGTCCCCCAAGACTTGGTGAGGGATTTGCCTACATGCGCCTTGATGGACCCAGAACGAGCCTTGCTGGATAAAGATGTCACTTGTGAAGAGCTGGTGGAGGCCCTGTCTCAGCTCCACTCCAGCAAAACCCCAGGTCCTAATGGCCTCCCGGTGGAGTTCTTTAAATCTAATGAGGGGCTACTTATTAACCCCATTTAGAAAATGTTCAAGCAGGCTCAAGAAGAGGGCACGCTCTCCCCTGATCTCTGCCTGGCCGAAATGGTTGTCATACCCAAACAGAGACAAGCGCCTGATGATTTCTCATCCTATCGCTCTATCTCCCTCCTTAACACAGAGGTTAAAATATGGGCTAAGGACCTGGTCAACAGACTCTGTCTGCTATGTGATTAAAACCTTTGTTCATTCTAATCAATTGGGCTTTATGCCTAAGAGGGCCAAGCGGCAATACATCAAGCGCCTGCATAATGCACTGGCATTAGCTCATAGGCTACCAGGAGCCCATGCATTCCTAGTTGACTTCCAGAAGGCGTTTGATTCTGTTTGATGGGACTGTTTTGGTCACTGTTTTGCCTGCTGCAGAAACTTAACGTTAACCCTAAATTTATCGACTGGACTCGGCTATTATATACCGATGTCCAGCGAGAGTGAGGGGCGAAGCAGGGATGTCCCCTGTCCCCTTACTGTTTGCAATTGCAATTGAGACCCGAGTTGGATGGTTACTGATAGATGCCCTGGCAAAAGGCCAGGAGTAGGCACTGGGGACCTCAGGTAGGGTTGCGCTGTATGCCGACAATGTTCTAATTTTTCTGGATGATGCCCATGACTCTGGACCCCGAGCACTCCAGAACCTGGACTATTTCTGGACTTTTTCTGGGCGCACTATTAATAAACCCAAATCCTACGTATACCCATGGTGAGCCCCCCATCGGAGCTCTATTGGGCGGCTGGCATACAGATTTATTGAGAAGGCTTCCACTACTTGGGAGTGTATGTGACTGATGATCCCTCCTGGGCTTGGGAACACAACATTAAGTTTCACCTGGACCGGGCATCATGCAATCTGCCGCTGTCCATCTTGAGGTGGTCGGCTATTTATAAATTGGTCATTCTGCCCTGTCTGGTATACCAGCTGCAGAACTATCCCTTCCCACTCTCAAACTCAGTATTCAAGAGATGGGACTCTCGGCTGCAGGAACCCCTGTGGCGGCACCATATACCGACAGTTGCCCTTACGATGGGGGCATTGCAACTCTAGATATACTGTCCTACTGCAGGAGATCTCATCTCATTATCATAAACAAATGGTGGTTCAATAGTATGGCAGACCCCATCTTTGCACCGAGTGATGGGAAATGCAGGAGACCCCCTCTTGATTCTGCTGTATGGATGGGCTCCTCCAGGGCACCTCCCTGCAGCCATGAAAATGACTCTCCAACTATGGAGGGAGACTCACAGAGCTACTGGGTGAGTGGGACACCTATCGAATTAAATCCCATTGTGGCATGGGACCAGGCTTCTCCAAGTTACGAACCTAGAGGGCTTCAAATCTTTGGACATCAGTGGTATCTCCAAGTTCGGCGATGTCTTGTTGGGTTCCACAATGAAATCCTTCCTGCAGCAGCTGGCACTATACGACCTCCAGCTATCTGCCACTACAGCATGTGCTCTCCCACCATCTGAAAGGGCTCTTTGGTATACCAGATTATAGCCTGCTTGAGGTCAAAGTCCTCATTGAGGAACTTCCCAGCCACAAGATCTCGCTGGCGTATCGATCTCTTGTGGTTAACACACCTGACTGCTTTGACCAGCTGAGAGATGCCTGGGTGGGAGACTTGGGGCAACTGACTGGCGATGATTGGAGAGAGACCAGCGCCCTCTCCTTCCCCCCCGGGCTGTGATCACCTCGCAGTTTTACCTAATACAGTGGAAATACCTACACAGGGTCTACTATACCTGGGAGAGACTGTGGCACAGGTGGGCGGTGGCCACACTGACCTGCTTGTGCTGCCTACCATACGGTTTGGTCATTCAGGGGACTGGCTACCTTGTGGGAGGGCGTTTGTCCTGCCTGGAACGAGTATTGGGTTGGGTATTGCCCCCGGACACCAAGTTTGTTCTCCTTTACACTATGGAAGAGCTAGATACTGAGAGATATTGCATGGACCTGTTGTGGCTGGGCCTGGTGGTAGCAAAAAGGGGTATTGCCAGGGCCTGGAAAGACAGAGACTCTCCGTCCTAGAAGTGGTGGAAACTTGGGCCAGAGCGTTGTATGTGCATGAACATTCCTGTTCACAAGGCCAGAGGGTCTCTGCTCCGACATTACAAAATATGGGCTGCATGGAGTCAGTACCGGGGCATTGTACTTCAGGGAGTCGAAAAGCCTTGTCATTCCCTGGACGAGGAAATACAGATTTATGATGGTTGGACCTGCAGAGGGGCCACTGGGGATGGGGGAGCGTACATTAGGGTCTGAAGGGTCGATTGCTGGATGGACAGGGGGATGAGGCGCGATTTACATACTTGTTTTCCTACACATTGCAAGTAAGGTTAAATGTCATTTAGTCACACCTTTGGTATTGTATACGGCCTCTTCCGTATGTGCATGGTGTGTAGACTTTGTATAAATCAAGAAAATATTGTCATAATAAAAATCAAAACATGCTGAATTTGGTGTAAAATGCCAATTATCCATGTTATGCCTCATTTTGCAGTTGAAAACTTGGAAACTGATGTATTTACCACAGGGGTAAGGGGCAATGGCATTCCCACGTGTGGTAAATAACCCATCACAGCCATCATTGCAAACGCAGAGCTAAGGCTCGAATTATGACCAATCTTATCCTAGTCGTTTTCCCTGATAAATGTCGACAGGTCAAACCGGCCAAATTGTATTTGGGTAACAGACTTGTAATAAAGCAAAACATGCAGATGTTGGCCTATTAAACACTGATTTAACAGACTTGTAATAAAGCAAAACATGCAGATGTTGGCCTATTAAACACTGATTTAACAAACTTGTAATAAAGCAAAACATGCAGATGTTGGCCTATTAAACACTGATTTAACAGACTTGTAATAAAGCAAAACATGCAGATGTTGGCCTATTAAACACTGATTTAACAGACTTGTAACAAAGCAAAACATGCAGATGTTGGCCTATTAAACACTGATTCTGCATGCTATTCCTCACCTGCAAGATTAAAACTCAGAATAGGAGGAATTTACACACATTGTAAATACCTCACCCCTGGGTAATGGTATTTGCCAAGTGTGGTAAATACCTCACACTATTCCACCTAATTTGTAACGGGGCCCTACATTCTGCTCAGCTCGTATGGGGGCCTCTGGGTGGGTCTGATTTAGGGAAGGGAAGTTATGTAAAGTGCTCGGAAAAGCGGTGTTAACAGAACTCTACTCTGTAAATGTTAATTTCCACTTGAGGATTTTCCCCCGAGGACACAGAAGTACCATTCTGGAGCAAGGTGATGGAAACTCTTTTGACTTTTTCCTTATTTGCATTGTTGGTCGTCCAGCGAGCAAGAGAGGCAAGAAGACATGAGGGGATTATCGAAAACCGCAAACCCACAATGAGCTGATAAAGACCATAAAAGGCAGGCCGAGGCAGAAGAGAAGCACAATGCATCTCTACCGGCTGTGCCTTGTCAAATGCAAAGCGGACGGGTGAAAAATCACAATGCACTGTATTTAAAAAAGTATTTAAAACAACAGACAGAAATTAGATACAAAAGTCTCATTTAATCAACCCAGCTTTCCTTCTCTGATAGACAGATCTCAATAGAAATGGAACACTCACTAATAAATCACTTTGGGGCATGTTATCAAGAAAGGGCGTTAAAGTTATCGCAGGTTTAGCGGCAGAAAACTGCTGCTAAAGCGGCGATAATGGGCTTGATAATATGCCGCAGAGAATTCCCATAGAAGCCCATGCATGTTCTGGTGTCAACATGGGCTTCTATTGGAATTCTCCAGGGCATATTATCAAGCCCATTATCGCCGCTTTAGCGGCAGTTTTCTGGCGATAATGTTAACGCCGTGCTTGATAATACGCCCCTTTTTACTTTATCATCGGCGCTTTGGTACTATGCCCAAGTAGGCACTAGTGCACAGATGGGGCAATAACTAGAGTTTAAGTTTTTCACATTAGGGTATGCAGTTTAGCCCTATTCTTTTGCTGGTAGCAATGGTGACGTTTCTGTACTATAACTCACGATGAACGCATTTGAGGAATGTGGTAACACCGCATTCCTTTAAATAGGCAGAAAGCACTAAACGCTTAATTTTCAAACACTGGTAATGAGACCCATAATATGCAAACGCAATTTAGATTGTGGCGGTGCTGAAGCACTTGTTATGAACTGGCTGTCTTCCCACTATAAGGAGAATACTGTACTTGGCTAGGGTCCTCCCTCCCTCCATCAGGCTGCAACTGTAGTTCATGGCCGGATGAACCCATCAGGGCACACAGGGGCGGCTCCTCCGTTGGAGCAGAAGAGTGGCACCCCACTTAAATTCGTCCTGAAGCCCCAGCAATGACCCATAAAATGGCAATTCATTACAATGTTATTTTTCAGCCCTCGAACAGAGCATCAGGACGGGGGCGGGACTGCTGCTGAGTGACAGCAGCAGGGAGGAGGTTGGGCTGCCTTTTGCACTTGTTTAAAATACGCATGTCTTTTGGGCCGGCCATCTTGCGACCGCCAGCCGCGCATGCGCACTTTAAACTTCTCTAACTCAACTGTTTTAAGACAGCTGGGTAAGAGCAAGTGCAGGCCTCCAGAGCGCTGTAGAGCAAGTAAGGCTGCTCCCTCCAATTAGGGCTCTCCTCTCATGCTGCATGAGAGCAGCACCAGGATTGGTCAAGGGAGTTTCCTGGTGGCAAGGCTGCAGTGTAAGAAAGATGAGGTCCGGTGCAATGCGGAGGTAAGTGTTCAATTGCTTTTATTTTATTTACGCTTGCGCACGGACGCCCGCCCCCCTCCACTTAGATGCCAGCTGCCACTGGGGCACAGACCCCAATACCCAATGCGGTATCCAATATGAACTGTCTGACTATGGCATGTCCTATGGTCCGTCTAGCACCTATGAACTAGAGGAACAGGTTCCCTTTGGTGCAGAAGGGAGGGAAAATAATCAGTTTTGGACTTCACCTCTTGTAGCCTTCGCCCACAGGCTCAAGCTGTCTGCGCAGCTGGCATGCTAAGGTGGGACCTGGTTGTCACATCAAGATGACCACACCCGAGTTAACCAGAGTCCTTGTGCCGACCGATGACCACTGACAAAGGGAACTCTTATTAGGTTTTGCTTTCTCTATTGGGAAGTAAGAATGCCATGACATTGGCATGCAATAGAAATACATTTATGGCTTTTTATTTGTCTTCCACAAGACAGGTGCATAAATCTCATCTTGTACCACCTCCCTAAATATTTTTCTTATTCCTGTACTTCCTAACCCATGAGTTGAGCCTACCTTTGCCTTTAGTTAGGTAGCTCGCTGCCACAACAAACATTTCTAAATGATGATTATTCTGACCCAGAGCGAATGCTACTCCAAAGACAGCTCCACCCTAACACCATCTATTTTTTTGGCCTCAATTGAATCAGGGTATTTGCAGGATTGTCCTGGAATGGGACAGTACAGAATCAGTGGCTGCCTCCTGTAAGGAGGTGTATCCATCTGCATAAAAGGGCCCAACAGACTCCTCTCAGTTACTGGAAGCAATCTGAGCCTCTTGCAATAAAGATTCTTAGTGGCATCCCTGTTACTTCGTTTAGGGGGTGCCCAAAAAAGAAAGGCGCTACTTCCCCCTTGAGCTGGGATAAAGAAAGTACACAAGGTTGTGGCCTGAACATATTTATCTTTTCCTTCTCCACCCCCTCCCCCGACAGGCCCAAGTGGGTCCTGCAATGCCTCAGCCAAACCCCAATCCTATGCTAACACTTTCCACCTGCTCTGAGCAGGTGTGAAAAAAATCAGTATTTGTTATTTGTTGAACCAGAGAGAAACTGCCCGTAAAAGGACCTGGTAACTCTTGGTCCAAGCAGTTATTTGCCATGACAGAGAGAAAAATCATATAACCGAACTTTGGTGCAGAGATACTGGCTGTTAATTTAAGTTCCAACCTCCTGGTGTCTATCCAATAAAGTCCAGCCAACTGGTACTGAGGGGCTCAATCAGTGGCGTAGCTAGACGTACTACTGCCCAGGGCAGCCCCTAGGTCTGACGCCGGGTGCAGGAAAGAGCTGGGGTGTGGTGGACGATGGACGACTTGTGCCGGGAGGGGAGGCATGGCAGCCGATGGACGCTTGTTCTTGGGCCGGGGTAATTGTGGTAGTCGACAGATATGGCTAGGGTTGCCCCCAAAAACAGTGCCACCCGAGGCGGACCGCCTCCCGCCCACTCCCTAGCTACGCCACTTGCCTCAATGGACTGATTTAAATACCGTCAATTTGATCCATATTTATGAGGTGGGTTTCTAGCATTCATCATTGCACTGGGACTAGCACCAGCCACAGCCCGTGCAGGTAAGAGCGGTGGGGTGGTGGGGCTGGGTGGGGGGGGATTTCCATGGAGGATGACGAGGGAAAATTCAAAAAATAATTAATCTTCCCTCGTCTGCCAAAATCCCCCTGGCCACCCGGCCCCACCGCTCTTACCTCAACTGGCCGCAGCTGACTAGCAGTTAAAGGAAAAAAACATTCCAGTCAATTGGGGGTCTCAGGGAGTAGTAGCTGATTTGCGATTTTGGAACCCTGACACTACCGCAGCTACCTCTGCTATCAGTGTTCAAGAAGGCAGCAGAAGACGACATAGTAAGCAGAGCTCAATATCCGTCACCTAGATCCATAGCAGGTAATTGGGGGCTGCTCATGGGCTAAGAGTAGGTGATGGGAGTAACCCTGGAATGTGGTTGGGAGGTCAATGGTCTGTTACGTAATTTGTATTATGCTTTACATTTCATGCCTGGGTATGTGGAAGGCAATGAATTGCTTGGCCATTACCTCGTTTAAGACTACAGGAGCAGTTGGAAATATTTGCACCAAGGTGTTGCACTCCATTAGCAAAGAGCATGAGACCCATTGGTTATTAGCAGTCAATGGCTTCCATGTACAAGCTTGCAACAAGCTATTTCCTGCTTGCTTATTAGCAACCAATGGCTTCCATGTCCAAGCCTGCAACAAGCTGTTTCCTGCTTGCTTACTAGCAATCAAAGGCTTCTATATACAAACCTGTAATAAGCTGTTTATTGCTTGTTTTCTAGCAATCAATGGCTTCCACATACAAGTCTGCAATGAGCTGCCCCTGCTTGCTTACTAGCAATCAATAGCTTCCATATACAAGCCTGCAATTAGCTGTTTATTTCTTGTTTACTAGCTGTCAATGGTTTCTAAATGCAAGCCTGCAATGAGCTGTTTACGGCTTGTTTACTAGCAGTCAGTGCCTTCCATGTACAAGCCTCCAATGAGCTGTTTATTGCTTGATTACAAGCAGTCGATGGCTTCCATGTACAAGCTTGAAATGAGCTGTTTATTGCTTGATTACTAGCAGTCGATGGCTTCCATGTACAAGCCTGAAATTAGCTGTTTATTGCTTGATTACTAGCAGTCGATGGCTTCCATGTACAGCCTACAATGAGCTGTGTATTGCTTGTTTACTAGCAATCAGTGGCTTCCATATGCAAGTCTGCAATGATCTGTTTATTGTTTGTTTACTAGCTGTCAATGGCTTCCAAATGCAGACCTGCAATGACTGTTTACTGGAGCACATTGTAAACTGGTCTTTTGGGCTGTGCTCTTGGTGTGGGTCTGGACAAAGTGGAGAGTTTGAACTGCACAGGTGTCAACCAGACATGGCCGGGTCACTCATCACTCCCCAGATGTATTAGATTATGGCTTCTGACAGCCTTCCAACAGGCCAGTGTCACCACTGCTTTGTTGGCTTCCAAGGCCCGGTGGATATACAATAATGACCATGTGAGAGCGTAGTGTAAATCAATTCACAGCTCACACGTCAACACATTTGCTTAGCACTGACTAGTTTACAGAGACAACGTTCTTTGGGAAGCCGGTTATAACCCACAGAAAGACAAAGGCATACTTCCCTTCTGTTATAGTCTCCAGAGAACCAGCTTTCCTAAAGAGATAAAAGAATCCTTAAACCATTGTTAGCCACATTGTGTGCTTCGCCTTCCCCTCTCTGTGCTTTCCTTTTATCCTTTATCCACCATTCCAATGTCAGAATTTGATTCTATCTAGGGCCTTACAGATGAACAGCTTCACAATCATTGATTTGAAATCCTTTCTAGGATACTCCAGGGTCTATACTACCCGAGAATGACCTTTGAGGGGTTCAGTTAGCTGAGAAATGTGCCCATCCACAATAATGGGTGCGAACGAGGTGCAAACAGCAATGTGACATGACTTCCATCGCAAGACAATGCTCTGCAAAACCCACAAATAAATAAATAAATATGTTGTGTAATTCTGCAAGCTCTCGGTTTCTTTATCGCTCCTTCATGATGTAGTGTAGATTTCTGCTCTCTATGAGTGGCCTCTAAAATTCCTTTTTGGGCTCTGAACTTCGAAGTGTGCATCATTGCCTCTCCCATAACTCTCCTGAGTGCCACGGTTCTCACCAGTTGTAAGTGATCCCTGCTCATCCCATGCGTCTTACTCCTTGGTCCTGGGCAGACCAATGTGCTAACTGGATTCCCTTTCTTGCTTGACATAGGAAAAAATCAGGAGGAGGCCTGAAAGTTATCCCCTGAGTGTAGATAGGAGCAGCCTGTGCCCTGTTGTAGCTCCCTTTGCCTGCAACAGATGGTAGGGCCAGGCAAGTCAGCTTTTTGGGATTCTAGAAAACTACCTGAGGCTTTGACCTGAGAGAATCCTTGATACAAATTAGGGCTTGTAAGAAATTGAGGTATTAGTTGAGGGGTGTTAGTACCCACCTCAAATAATAACCACAGTCCTTGTCAGGGTAAAACCTCTAAAGTTACTAAATTAACCTCAGCTCAACCTCCTTATAGCTATGGCACAGAGCACACAGGCTTAACTTAGAGGCAATGTGTGAAGTTTTACGTTCAGACTTAGGGCCTAATTATGACTACAGGGGTCCATAGGTGAACCTGACTTGAAAACTTTGGTGGTGAGGAAACAAAGGGGGCCCTACAGGGCCCCCTGTTGTCTCAAGGGCTTGGGGTGCATGCAGGTGGGCACATGGTGTGCCATCCCTCTGTGTATGTAACCCAGTTCCTTAATGGCATGGACTGCACCAGTCCATGCTGTGCAGGAATTGGCTTTGGCTCTCCCACGGTGCTGCCTTGCTAAGCATCACTTATGAGCCTTAGCACGGCACCACCATGGGACCACCAAATGACTCCCTGTCAGACCAGGAGGAAACTCATAATCTGGCAGGCAGTCGGCAGATGACTTTGGTGATTTGGAAGTGGGGCGGTGGCCTGGCAGCCTACTCCCACACTTCCAAAGTCACTATTAGGCCCTTAGTCACTGAAATGGAATTCAAAAATCATCATTTGGGCAAATCTGCGGTCTGTGGCCGAAGAAGGCTCCAAGTGTTCGATATCGACTGGATAAGGTCTCGATGAAACAGATGACTTTTTTGGGAAAAGCTCTCGGAGGGAGAATGTTTAATTTTGCACTCAGAGAAGGTCTCTTGCCAGCTAGATACTTTTTGCACCTTCACCCTGTGAACATTTCTACCTTCGAACTTAGGGTTTCACAAGGCTGAGTACCTTCTCTATGAGGTCCAGCTGAATTGGATTTGCTGTCGCGCAAATGCTCTGAGCAGAAGAACCTGACTCTTTGGCCCAGTTGAAACATACAATCATCAAATTGGCTTGATAGGTAGATCCCTGTCCTCCGAAGGTCATGGAACAGTTTTTAAGTCCCGGGTTTTATGCAACATTTTGAGGCATACACTTTGACACCCACCAAGGGACCAAGACATTGAGGACAGCACCTGGGGGTCAAGAGTCACTCCACTAGAAGCCAACAGCAGAGTCCAGGGTAGGTTCAGTTGGGACTCGTCAGCTGGGAAGTTGCAGAAAAGGCCTCTTCTTGTGTCACTGTAATTTTATCAGGAGGTTAGGTGTATGACCTTTGTCTTGGGTATAAGAGGGAGAGAAAATCCAGTATTCAGGGATCTTCACTGGTCTCAGGCAGCAGGCCCATTCTTCTTCTGTTCTTCCACAGGTTCAAATGTTTTCTGCAGAGAGTAATGTGGGTGCAACATTTATGGCTGGCACTTGCATGTGGGTGAGGAAACTCCTGGTCACTCCCTAACCAATATACTAACCGTCCCAGGGGGTCACTCTAACCACTTTTGCAGAGCTTCAATTTGTGTGCCCTACTGCAATTAATCCTACAGTGTCCCTCTCTGCCCCAAACCAATATGGCATAACTTTTCTTCCCCTGTGCAAAGTTCCTATGTCCACCTCAGAGGTGTGACTAGGAAAATTAGCATTCTTCTCCCATGCAGTTGCTCTAAACCAGTCCTGGGGACAGCTCCTATCTCATTGAGCATGACTGGCTAGGAGCACAAAGTAAGGGACAGGCCCAGATGTTGCTATATTTGCCCGTGGTAGGGTAGGCCTGTTTGAAGTTAAAAAACATCCCTGGACACGGCCCATGTGATCAGCCTGTCAGAGGAACAGGACACTTCCCCACACCCAAGATGTTTGTCTGAGCTCTATAAGAAAGTTCACACCTCATGAAAGGGGTTATTCAGCTCCTGGGTGAAAGTTGGAAGATCATACGCATTGGCTTTTAGAGGCTTGAGGGAGGTAACAGTCTACTTTCTAAAAGTACCGGTTCAAAAGTATTTATTATAAATCCAACTTTACCAATGAATTGGGCTTGTAATAAATATATTTAAAAGTCAAAGAATTATCTTTGTAGTAGCTTTGAGGTGGAGATTACAATATTAGATTAATTATTGTATTCCAGTGCTTTCCTATAGAACAGCTAACCCTGCTAAAATGAAAATAGAATTTAGGGCCTTTGTATTGTAAGGACATGTTTTACATTAAACCTTTACATGTCCACCGTGTACCTAGTCTTATGGCCACTTACCAATATTTATAAGGAGGGGTTAGCTCTGTGAAAAGAGGATCTTTTTATAGGTCGAATTTACAGTTTACAACTGCACAGCTAGGCTACTGGTGGTAGGCCTGCAGTCATGTTTACTATGTCACTATAGTGTATGGTGCAATGGGTGCTGTAGTTCACTTGTGAAATTTAACTTACACTGTAGGTACTATATACTAGGGACTTAAAGGTAAGTTAGCAATGCCAGTAAGGGGTATGCCAATTTCATCATGTTGAAAGGGGGAGCACAGACACTTTCTACTGGTTAGCATGGGTAACGTGCACAGAGTTCTACAGCTACCAAATGTAGTCAAGGCAAAATTCTTGGGGTATTTCATGACAAATATGTTCATTTACAATGCATCTCATCAAGGAAGCACTATGAGCAGGCAGAGGGGACATGACATATAGCCTGGATTGGCTCCTGAACTTAGGTGGCTCTCTGACATCACAGGAATCATCCAGAAAAGACCACCCATGGCAACTCCCGGAGGAGAATATCACAATAATTGGACATTAAAGACTGAGCCACATATCCTCAGCACCATTCCCCAACTCCCCCTGAGATTCATTCACCATCTCCCCTGGAGCCATGTATGATCTGAGTTGTATCAATCTGCTCTCTGTATGAGGTTTCCCCTTTCTGACTGAAGAGGTCTCTGAGTGGAAACGCAATGTTGGCATAGTTTGCTTAATAGGTTTGGCGAGATTGATGGCTTCACAAAGTTGAAAACTTAAAAAAACTGATGGAAGCAATACTTTATCTAGATTGACACTCAGCAGCTTAGCACTATCAGTGGAGGTTTGCAGTCAAAGATACCTCATGAGTCAATCCAGGATTGAAGTGCTAAAGCCCACTCTAAATTTGAAATAAGGAGAAATTCCCCCAGTTTTGAACTGTATGGAAAGATTAGGCAAGGTAGGCAAGATGTAGGTTGTGATTGGAAAATTAAATCCTAAAGTATCCATTTGGATCGTTTGCATCAATGATAATTGAGAGTTCAAGAAATTTTATAGGTGTTCGATATAAAGATTGAAAGGATTGGTGCCAGTATGACATCTGTGCAGGTCTCCCTAATTCGAACCAAACGAGCTGAAAAAGCAGTTGTCAGTTTTGATTTGTTACTGTTGATTGGTCAGATATAAGTTAAAACATTTAATAACTATACCATCAATGATCATGTCCAGTGGAGTGTCAAAAGGTTCACTGTATTAAAAGCAGTAGATTATTAATGCCCAGAAGTGCAAGATAGGGATGACCAGAATCGAGAATACAAAGTATGTTATCAACTATCTGGAACAAGACCGTTTCTGTCCTGCACCCTTGTCTGAAACCTAAATGAAATTTATCAAGTAGATCATTCTTTCAGATTTGATCTCTTCTATACTCTCAACATAATTCTCAAACGTTTTGGCAGGGAAGGGCAGACCAGCGACAAGACCAAAGTTATTGAGATCCTTTACATCCTCAGAAGGTTTCTTCAATGGAGATCTGGAGCTCTCCTTGTTCAAGAGAGAGTCACTCACTTGGCCAGGAGGCAAAAGCTAGAAAGACAAGTCTTTAGCAAGGTACCCGGACAGAGGGTCTGTGGAATGGCTGGATGGTTTAATTTAAGCAATTGTTTTTAATAAATCATTTTACAATACAGAATCTAAATGTAGTCCCTTCTCATTGGATTTACATTTACATTTAAGAGTCAAGTTCTCCTGTGTTTTAAGAAATATGAGGCAATTGCTGGATTGAACTTTTTGTTAAAAAAAACCAAAGCAAATTCTTAAGATTTGGCAAATGGGTCTCTAAATCTATAAGAGAGGGAAGGGTTGTTTCACCCACATCAAAGAGTTATTTCTGGTGGCTCTTGATACGAGATGTGATGTGGATTGCCTTAGCATTGGAAACGTTTCCAGTGTTTTGACTGCCTCTAGAAAGTACAGATTGAAAGAGGGTGATTGTTGTCTACTTGTTCGTTGACACTCTTGAAGACAGAGGGACATACTTACAACAAAGTGGCGAAGGGTGTCTTTTAGCCAAGAAGGCTAGCGACACGCTCCGTGCTTTAGAAATGCAGGGCTGCACCATGTTCACAAGAATATTGTGCAGCCCTGCGTTACCCCCTGCACAGGTGCTAAATTTCACTGCTTAGTGCAAGGGGGTCTACGTTGAGTGGAAGATTGTTTATGAGCAGGAATGTCTCCCTTCCTGCACATAAACAATCTTTAAATGGTGTTTTGTAACTTTTATGTGTGCACCTTAATGCAGCACAAATAGAAGTTACACATTTTTTACTGATTGTCTATGTGTAGGAAGGGAGATCTTCCTGCACATAAACAATCATTTGTGTTTTGCTGTTTCCATGTGTGCTACACAAAGCAGCATGTATGGAAACAGCAAAAACATGGAGAAATAAAGCATTTCTACTCATTTCGCCTGTTTAAGGCCAGGTTTTCCCTGGTCTTAATTTTGGCGCTGCCTCCTATTTACACAACCATTGTAAAAAGGGGGCAACGACAAAATCAATGGGTGTTGCGGTGGAACGCCCACTGCAACACCAATTGCCCTCCCCTTTCACGCTAAGTACAGCGTGAAAGGTTGCCCTATTTACAAGGCAGCGTTAAGCCACATTAAGTGGCTTAACGCTGCCTTGTAAATAAGGCAAAGCTCCTATCGCCATCACAACATCACTGAAAGTGACGTTGTGGTGGGAGTAGGGGCGTGTAAATATGCCCCAAAGTTCCTCAAAGAGACTTATATAGAATGAAGGTGCAGAATGTGTAGTTATTTTTCTTTTGCTATTGAGAGAAGCTAAACATTGACATGTTCAAACATACTAAATACACACACAAAAAGAGAACTGGGGGTCACAACAGAAGCACATAAAGAGATGAACGCAAAGGTTAGTGAACAGTCGTAATACCACACAGGCATTTAGAGCAGAGCAAGGATTCCCATCAATCTACCTCTCAAAGTAGAGCATGGGTATGAATCAATCAAGCTCTAATGATCAATATTATCATTTGGTCATCCGCCAAGAGTGGAAGGTCCGTCCCTTGATCATAAGGACTGCCTTGCTGGCAAGCTCTGTTGCTCAAAGTAAATGCCGTTGCGGGACCATGCAAGAAGAAGAAGAAGGTATGCTTGTGTCCATAATAAAGGAATCCTATGTGGTGCAGTGCAAAAAAGATATATTAGTGAAAGAGATTTTAAAAAGGTTGTGTGGAGAGACAAACTACTCTGAATGATACAACCCTCCTCACATCTAGCAAAAACGGTGCAGAAAAAACTATAGCAGTAATCCCAAGTGACTGCTATTTTTAGGTCATAGCAGTAATCCCAAGTGACTGCTATTTTTAGGTCGACATGCTTCAGCCATCAGGGGGAATTCCCCACGGCTTTCTTCAGGACCTATCTAAGTCACACCAAGCTACTGCATACATAAACACTCTATTCATAAAATAGTGTGAAAAGAGAGTAACAGGGGTTGGATAAACGATACAACCTCACTTTGTACTCATCCTCCAATCACAGGGTGCAATCGTCACCCGTCATGATAAAGGATCAAACCTCACCTCCCTGGAACCTGTCTCAGGTTTATGAGGCCCCGCTCTGTCCGTCGTTACCTCTGGACTGTGCTGAGTCAGGGGGAGAGGCAAACATACTGACATTAAATCTAAAGATGGAGACATTAACATCATCAATGGGACTAATAGGAGCAGCATGCAGCCAGTGCAGCTAAATCGTTAAGATCAAGATTTTTTGTGTCCTAAACCCAATTTAATGCCTTTTTAGATTTACAAAATGTTTTAGTGTACAAGAAAGTCTTTAAGATGGGAATTGGGAAATGATAAGACCGGTCTGCAGGGATAGGGTATTCCAAGGTAAGTAAATAATTCTTTGAGATTGTAAGATCCAGAGTAGAACCTGTGCTATTCGTTGGCCTAAGCCAATGTTGCCCAATCTTGGAAACTAAGGAAGAGAACATATTAACTAAAGAGGCATTAGTATCATCCCTAAGAGTGTAAAATTCCCTAGGATCAGTTAGTTAGTAATTTGCTCCCTTCACTTTTCCACAAAGATCATGTTATCACCAAGAGGATAATACATGACATTAAGTCTACGAGTAGCCAAACATGAAAAATTTATTTGAATGATCAGGCACTGAAAAGAGCATGAATATATGTTTTTCTTCCTACATTGAATAGAGTTCTTGTAAAACATTACAATCCCTCCACCTGAACTGCCTTCCTGATCACATTGCATAGGTAAGTAAGCAGAAGTAAGCAGGAAGCCCATAATATTATATAAGATGTCATTGAACCACGACTCTATGATTAGTCGGGTAAATGACAGCACAGTGGGGAGTTCACCCTTTTTGATAAATGGTGTGACCAATTGTTCTACTTAGATCTAAATGTGGTTGCTGTGTACATCTTTCTTGGAGAGAGTGACCACCACAGAGACTTTGGGCCGGAAAAAATCAGAATGGCTAAGGTGGAACCAAGATCAATTGTTGAGGAAGATTCATAGACTCAGGGATAACTGGGGCTGATGGAGGGTAGTGGAGGCGATAGCCATCAAGAAATAACTTGTGGATCCTCATTGAAGAGGCTGGTACATGATCTATAGGTCTATAGGATTGAGGGCCTTTTTGCTCCTCAGGAGAGTCCATATGGTATTCCCCTTGAGCATTGGAGAGGGTAACTGCAGACCAAAGCAAAGCAGGGTTGCATGAAAAGTGAATAGTGAGTATGAAAAATGGGCCATCCAGTTGTTTATAAGGTTACTTTTGAGATGAATGTGATCTGAGGAAAGGTGATAAATCTTGTTTTGTGCCAGCATGAAGGCCATTTCAGACAAGAATGTGTTGAATTTAGGAGGTTGGGTTGGTATAATACTCAGAAGGAACACATGTTCAAGAGACTTGGGACCAGACCACTTTGGGGCCGATTCCGATCTGGGTCGGAAGGGCACCGAACGCGGTCCGGCCGGAAAAACTACGAGCCGTACGCGTGTTTTCTGGCGACTCGTACAGCTGTACGAGCGAGCAAGTACAATGCGAGCTACATGAAATTTACCGACCGAGTCGTTTCCGGGTCCGAACCGCTCCGTACGTCTTGGTCGTAAGCTAACCGTGGCGTGCAATGGATGTGATTCACGACCAAGCCAGTACGATGCACGCGTCGGACGGCCTGTGCGAGCCGGAGTGTCCGGCTCGCAAATTGTCTGGGTGGTTGTCTTTGTGGGTCCGCGTCAGACCCCCTGTCACCCGCAGCCCTGCGAATCAGACACAGGGGGAGACCCTTGGGTCTCCCCAACACAGGCATGTACGGTGCGGATGGCACCGACGCGTACCCACAGTAGGGGGCGCACTTGTCCGCGATGTACACAATCAGTCAATGGGAGCCCATGTACGCGTCGTACGACCGGCTCCCATTGACTTCTATGGGAGTCCGACCGAACCGAGTCTGGCAGCATACGGCCGCATCGTACTCGCTGGGTTGGACTTCAGGACTCCGGCTCGGTCGGAAAACACTCCGGATCCGGTTCGGTCAGAGTGCGTTCCGACCAGGATCGGGATCGGCCCCTTTATAGTTAGAGATGAGGACAATTTGAAATTAAGTCATGTAGTCATGTAAGTGTAGTTGGTTCTTTTGTACTAAACACTGCCATCAATTCCATATCATGGAATGTGTTTCTGACTGAATAATAATGGAATTCTGCAGTGATTATTCATCGCTTGAAATGTGCGAGAGAAGTTAGCGAGAGAAGTGAGCCATCAGAAACAAAATGGGAAGAATGGGCTGAAGGGGAGGACCCGAAGCAAAAGAATGAAGGAGAGATTGAAGACAAGGAGAGGCCATGCCAGAGGAAACCATGGTGATTGTAGTAAGGGAGGGTTAGGTGAGGCTAGTGAAGATGGTAAAATAGTTCAGCATCCATGCAATGAGTGTAGTTCGGGAGGGGACATTGAGGAGAGTGGGGAGAGGGTGGGCTGCATCTGGTTCCCGGCGTTTGAGTCCATGTCCAACTCAGTGGATTCAGGGTCAATGGGGTGAGTAGATTCCTGGTGCATTGCACCCAGGCCCAAGCCTGAAATCACCAACTCCTCACCACACCAGTGAGTATGGGCCCTTGGACCCCGGGAGGGACTGGGGATGCAGGAGTGCCTCACCATTCAGCCCAAACAATAGTCAAATATGACTAGCAGCAATATCCATGGGATTGACCAATTGCTCCATGCTCCTGAACTGAGCAGCTGCATGACAGCCACAAGACATAGATCCAATCCATCAATGGTTGTTTATTTTTGGCATACAGCCACCAACGGCTATGGAAGGTTCACCTTTTTCCCTTTAAGACGTAGATCATATTATCTGCTGGAGGTTCTAGTTAGACTTAAAAACTAAACATCACAGCGACACGCACACACACATGCACACATACGCACACACACACTCTCTCACTCTCTATCTCTTTCTCTCTGTCTCTCTCCACTAGCACTGCCTATTCTGACAGCGGCTGCAGGGTCAGGCTAAAGATTTCTTATTTTCTCAGAGGACATCTACACCTTGGGTCAGACATTGCACAACTGTGGGGGTTTTCACAGGGAGAAGTGTTGTCTCTGTTTAAAACATAACATCAACCACCCAAAAAACTGAATGGGTGATGGTGAACATAAAACACATACCATGGTGCTGAGTGTCTCTTATTGAGTAAAGATTTCTTCTGCCTCCTAAATTACAGACTTTGTTTGTACACAGTTCAGACACGCACGATTCTTCCAACTCCAAACAGTGTAATAAAAAGTTAATCCTCTGAATTGAATCAATCCAGAGAAGTGAGCAAACCACCTCCTGAAGGAGAATAATTTCAGATAATACATTTGGCACAAACACAGCACATACACAAGGAAGAGAAAATATGTCCAACAGGATAAACTCATTCATGGAACAAAATTTTAGGTGGACTTCTGACAAGGGTTTGAAATGACCAAGCTAAAGAGTCGTTCAACGGCCTACAATTTAATATGTAGACAAGACAAATATATTCAAGGTGCAGCGGAGCTACGGCAGAGATGGCGAAAATCACACATCTCGGATGTCCCTATACAGGAGCTGACTTCCCTCGAAAGCAGCCTGACATTTGAGGTGCACCAGGGGGCCTATGATGTAAAAGGCACACGTTCCCTGTTTGCACCCGGTGCACCTTAAAACAGGTGCGTTGGGTGCAAACATGGAAAGTGCACCCTATTACATGGAATGACAGCCTCCAGTGCAGCCGTAAACTAGTGCTGCCCTGAAGGGAGCACATGCATGTGAAAAATTGAGCTGCTCTAAAGCAGCCGCTCCATGTTTCACTGTGCAGGCGGCAACCCTCCTGCACTTTTAAAGGGGATTAGAGATCCCCTTGCAAGTGGGTGCAGTGATGACTGCACCCACCTGCAAGGGGATGTCTGGGTGGTCCATGGGAGCCCCTTCACCTCCTCCAGAGGGCTGCCATCAGGGGGTGCACTGACAGTGCACCACCTTTTAGGTGGCACACAGCAGTGTGCCTCTTGACAGCTTATTTGCCTCTGTGCATGCATCTGTAATACAGTGCGAGCGCAGAGTCAAAGGATTCCCTCACTTGCATGGGGGACCCTGAAGATAGCGCTAGCGCTTTATGTGTGCCAGCGCTATCGGTATTACAGAAGGGGACGCACAAGCATCTGTGGCCCTTTCTGTAATACAAAAGTGCCAAGGGAGCGAACAAAGAGGGGGCAAACACCCGTTGCGCCCCAGGGGCACTTCCATAATATGGCCCTACATCTTCTTGTTTTTGCCCTGGATGGAGTTGTCAGCGAAGCCTGGAGCGGGCCTTCGATCCAGGATGGTGGACAGAGGAAACAGTCATTGGAGAGGGGTGTCGCACCCATCCTGGCATGGAACTCCTATTGGTGCAGGACTTTAACTGTCCAAGCCTTGCGCCTTAAACCTTTACCTACAGGCTGACTGGTGGGACATCCGTTAATCAGTTGGCACAGGAAATGGCCCTAGTCAGCCCCCCACAGCTCAAGGAACTGGATGCATCCTGTCCGCTACATTCGGTGCTGGACAAAGCACATTGAGGCAACACTGTCATGGTGAGGGAGAATGGACCCCATGCTGCAGACTAATATGGAGCAAGAACTGGCCAGCATGTGAAGGGGTGACGCCTGAGGTCCTGCAGCCTGGTGACACAGGAGAACCCACCCCGGAAGGGCCAGACAGCACCAGAGATCAAAGTACTGTTGAGACTAGTGTGCAACCCCCTCACAACACAGTTCAGCGCTTGAAGGACACCAACGGATGGGCTCTACTGCACATTCCTAAACCCAAGCTGCACGCTAGGCCCTTGCAAGATGAAGGATCCCCCTACTCTGAAGTTCCGATCTGAGAGAAGATACTGCTCTCTCAGTGTACTACTCAGGAGATCTCTGTTTTCCCTTATGTAGTCTAGAAGCAACTGGGAGGACAATGAATGCATCATCTCATAGGAGGGAGCTTTCCAACAGGATGATGGCAGACACATTGGGCCACAGTGGTGTCACTGTCAGTGGGGTGCCATACCAGTGAAATAGATCCTATGGAGGGAATGTGACTTGCATCCTGGCTGGTCTAGGGGCGAATATATACAAAATGAGGGTCTTATTCATAATCTGCATTTTGCAGTTCGTTTAGTAGTGGTACAATACCACTACTAAACTACTACAAAATTCTATTCACAAACCTACAAGTGTAAATCTCCACCTTTCCGATCTTTTCTATGGGGAGATAATCACCCATTTAAGTTTACTAGCAAATAGTAAATGTGGGAGCAACAAGGGGGAGTGGTTAGAAAAAGGGGCTTATTTAAAGAAAAAGGAAAACTTTTGAGGGGATTTTGGAAGAGTAAGGAGTGGTGTAGGAAGGGGTTTAGGAAGGAAATTAAGCTTCCCACAAAAGAGTAAGCTCATTGCTCCACAGACTGCACTTCTTAGGGGTTCATTATGATGTTGGGCTGATCGCCACCAGTGGCGATCCGCCCGACATCTTTCCCCGCCCGCCCGCCATTTACCCCCCACCATATTACAATGGCGGGGGTACAGCAGCGGACGGAAAGACCATCCGCTGCTTTTCCACCGGCCGGATGGCCGGCCAGGCGGAAAAGGCACACAATTTGGTGGAGGTGCCTTGCAGGCACCGCCATCCATATCATGATGCCTGCGGTGCATATGCCTTTCCATGGCGGATACTCAGCCATAGAAAGGCATACGGTAAATGGCTATGGGGGCCCATTGCTGGCTCCTGGATGGGTGGGAGGGTGATTGGCTGCACTTGGGGGGTACCCATGGTACCCCCCTACATTGGCATGCACAAGGTGGCAGGCACCGCGCGGTGCCTGTCACGTTGTGCATGTCAATGCACAGCATGCAAATTTTACATTGCGGCTGGTGCTGCTTACAGCACCTCCCGCCGCAATGTAAAAGATGCGGGATATGACCGCCAGGGTGGCGGTCGCATCCTAATAGGCCCCATGGGACAGCCGCGCCTATGGCGGTCGGTCCCGTTTTCCGTTACGGTATGTCCATCGGCCATCGTAATGGGGCCCTAAGTTACTACAGCCAAAAAAGGACCCCAAACAGAAGCAATTTTACACCAGAGCTGAAGTAAGCCACTGATGGGCAACCAATGGTACTGCAACACTCTTTCATTGAAAATAATGGTTGTAGCTGCTTAAAATAAAGGTCCGTAGGAAGTAATGTGAAATGTAATTATTTTAAATAGATAAACATATTTAAATATAGAATTTGATATTAAATCAAAATATCTAATGTTAAAATAAAATATCTAAAAACAAGATATATTTGCTTTTTATTATAAAATATTTCAATAACTTTTTTTAATTTATAATTTAATGCCACATTAATTGTTCTTATAATATGATTACATATCTTTCAATTAACCCAATACATCACTTTGAATAATTATTAATGCGTAATAAAAAGTTGTAAGTTTTATAATTTATGTAGGAATCTATTTTTTAATTAAAAATTCGAAACAATATTTTTATTTAATATATCATATTTAAATTAGACTCAATTAAAGATTTGACTCAAATGTTAGTTTATAGTGTTGTAGCATTTTTTATTTTGCCCTACATTTAACATAAAAATATAAAATTAATGTATTCTAGTATTTAACATATATATATATTTGATATTTTATTTTCAAGCTAAATAAACTTTTTATTTTCCCTATGCTTTGCCATTGGGACATTCCACAGTCGGGGTGGAGATCACCCTATGATAAAGTATAGGACATTATTAAACTTTATAATACATTAGCAAAAATATGTGTATGATAAATACTATTGTAAAATAGTTGTATATATTTATTTTAAATGTAGAACATACGGGAGAAAAATGTTATTGCATTATCAACTTAATTTTAAATTAAATCTTTAATGAATTTATATTTAGATTAAATTCTATTAAAATTATTTTCTATAGTTTAAATTATAACATAAATTGCCACCTAAGGTTAAAGAAAACATACTCTTACTTGTGCATTATTATTAACATTTTTGGATTGAATTATTTAAAAGTAGTTGAATTATATTTTAATAAAAATAATGTTACATAAATGTATAAATTCTAAAAAAGTTGTTAAAATATTTTATAATTAAATATGTTTTACTTTTAATTTTGTTTAGCATAAAATTATTTTTATATTTATATTTCTTGAAAATAAAGAAACTTTACTTGACTATATATTGTAACTATTCTAAATAATTTAAACACATTTTTATTTATGTCCCTGTCTCCATTATTTTCTGTGGGAGGGTATTGCAGTGTCAGTGGCAGGCCATGTGTGGTGCTGGAGTTAATATGGCTTAATGTTGGCAGTAATAACTTACACTTGTACATATGCATATGTATCCATCCCTTTACCAGGGTGTGGTGATTTGCAATTCTAACTTTTAAGTTACTTTAAACTCAGATTTTGTGAATAGCCAAAATAGGTAAGGTTACTGAAAAGTGTAAGAGTAAATAGTCCAGTGAATTCAGTTACACCCGATTCCAATGTGATCCCGTGGTTCACTAGTGCTCCTAACCCACTAGCTCCGTCTTGGGCTGGATTCACAAGGCTTGCTGAGGGGCAAAGTACCTCACTCTTGATCGGGTTGTCTGTGCACCTTGAAGGGGGTGACCCTGGTTGCAAGACAGCTGGGTCTGGGCTGATTGCCCTTCTATGGTGCTCTTGCATGTGAGCAGAAACAATAGCATAACTCCTCCTTGAGCACTGACTGCACACTAAATGCCCAGCACGTCCTGAGCCCATCGCTTTGGGTCCAGTGCACACAGCATGGAGCATGAGAAGCATGGCTCTTTTGTGGCTAGGCATTCACTTCTGAGCAGCAGGGCGGTTTCTTCCTGTGCAGGAATAAGCATGGAGACTGCTCCTATCATCTTGATGATTCTTGTGTGAAGGTTCTGGAGCTCTCTGTCATTGGTTTTACTTTCTCAAACCCCCAAACACCGCATGACAGCTCGTATGGGGCTGTGGTGATACAAGGACTTCTTTCTTGCCTCTTGGAGGTGCATCATCCTAATGCGGACTCAGCCAGGTAGGGGCAAACTGTCATCACTCACATTGACTGAGACCCCAATCACTAAATGGCGATCCTCTGCGTTGAATCAAAATTCAAATGACACAGTCAACAAAGCAAGGGCCGAAAGGAACTGAACCTTGTGCATGAGATCTTGTGCACCGATCTAAAGTATGCATGACACTTCAAGCAAGCAATGCCTGAAGGGGGACCCTCTCTGTTCATATACAGTGGATTTTTCCCCTTATTAACTTCACTGACAACAGTGTGTCCTCAAACAAGGTAGTTGTCTTGTGGTTATTTGAAGCACATTCTTAAAAAATCCAAAATGAGCGTAGCAGAAATTTGCAACTGTGATGTCAGAATTTTTTTTATCCATGGAAACACTGAAAAGGAACTTTTTTTTAAAAGAAAGTAAAAAATAAATTGTGTATGTGGGATGGGGTGCTCGTTGCTTTGAATGTTCTGGTACCAGAGGAAAGGAATTCGGGCCTCATTTACAAGTCCTGCACAAAAACAATAATCCACGCAACGGAGGCACCCTCGCAACATGACCCAAGGGGGTCTTAGTTGGCGCACGGCTGCTGTCTGTGAGCTGGGGGAGCGGGGGGGGACAGGAATGTGCCTTAGCTTGTAGATACGGCGCTTTCCTGCCCTTTTATTTTGATGCTTGCAGTGCAGCAGGAAGGCTTGCTGCGCTGCCGTGAGTCAAAATATAGGAAATGAGGCCCTTCCTTTAATAGCGTTTTTAAATTAAGTCTTCCTTATTTTTCCAGTTTTAATTTGAATACGCCTGTTTTCTAATCTTGTGTCCCTTCTTTATTTCTATGATTTTCATCCTCCTCAGCTGCCTAAGGCCTTTTCCACATGGGATACATTTAGGTAATATATAATGTTTCAATGTTAAAAACAGAAATCTATGTTATAGACAAAATAAAAAGTAAACATGCAATTGAAATAAGAGTTTTAAAAAGAAAATAGTGGGAGTTCTTAAATATAAAAAATGTTCTAGATTTCACAGTAATTAATATCAGATCCCAGTGCCTGCAGCTCACTTCAAATTCAAGAAAGAGTGAGTGAGTGCAAAGACCATCTCACTAACAGCAACCGATGCTTCCAGGCATTTGCAAAACACCACAATGGATATTTTTTCCATTAAAAATGCACGGCTGAACGAAAATGAGACCCTAAAAACACCGATATCTCAAGTCCAGTAAATTAGACACAGATTTCTGTTTCCTCGGAAAGGAAATAACAGCATCGAAGCCAGTGCGGTTACAACTTTTGGAAAGACAAGCATCTTAATATGTCTGAGGCAGGCGGCCCGATGGGCTGTAATAATACAGCGCGGAGAGGAGGCGCTGCCAGGAAGATACTGTGTGATATCTGAGACATTCTCTTCCAAACACTGATCATCCGTCAGCCTGGACTCTTAAAGTAAACTGAAGATAAGAACGGCTCGCCTCCTCCCACTGCATGTCAGGGGTCCTCGGTGTACGTCAGACGCACAATGACGTGTACACATTCCTTTGGAACAATCATGGCAGACTGGCCGGGAACTGGTCACTATTTTTAGGGCTGTACGTTAAGCATTGACAACTCAACTGTTTTAAAAGACAGCAACAAGACCGCACTTTAATTTCCTTAATCTGGGGTTAATGGCCAAAGAAAAATAAATGACCCCTTCTCTCCTGCTCCCTCTTCACCCCTGCAATTTATGGCCAGGGCCATTGGAATTATGCGGCAAGATTGACTAAATTATGCAAGAAAAGGAAATTTATGTGCTGTAATGCGTCACATTTGGTGATAGTATTTCTTCATTAGTTTGACATTTTTACACTTGTTAACACTGTCCGGGCCTAGGTTGCACATTGTTAGTACCAGTTTAACACCAAAATATAGCAATAAGCAATAAAAAAAGTTTACCTGTCAACCTTTGCAAAGGCCCTCCACTGCGATGCAACACGTGTTGCTACATTTATTGCAACTTTTGGACCATATGAGCTAGAAACTCTATTTTCTTAAAACCTGCAGATTATGCAGCAGATGATGGATTATGCGGCAAATGTGGCCAATCCATAATTATGCAAAAATCGAATAAATCCAGATTACAATATAATATATACAATACATATCATGTTTCCCTCTGAAAGTTGAGTGCTTGTGTGAAGAGAGAAGGGGTAAGAGACATTGGGCCTGATTCACAAAGGCAATCTGAGACAAAAATCTAACTTTACGACAGCACATCCCAGAAAAGTTAGCTCCTTTGCATCATGGTACATGCAATCCACAATTTGCGCTCCCCTCAGTGTTAAATGTAGTGTTACACCAAAGAGTGGTGTAACACTACAGTCAAAACTGAGGGGCAGATTTACAAGGCCCTTGCGCCACTTTTGCGTCACTTTTCCCATGTTAAATGTGGCGCAAAAGTGGCGCAAGGGGCTTGTAAATCTGCCCCTGAGTGTGGTTTAACACTACAGTCAACACTGAGGGGAGCACAATTTGTGGACTGCATGTACCATGATGTAAAGGAGCAAACATTTCTGGGATGTGATGCAGTGTTTGGCCACACCCTTTTCCCTGCACAAACTGATTTTCATGACCAACTCTACCATTTATCTCATGTTCCTAATGTTCCTTTTTGTAAAAATTGCATTCCGGCCCATGGATTACACTTCATCCGGACTGAGACGCACATTCTGGCCGGAGAGTATGGCTTGAGTTGGAGATTCCGGCCTGAGCCAGAGAGTACAGCTTGAGTCAGAGATTCCGGCCCGACTGCAGACATAAAGATTCGACACATAAACGACCTCTGTGAATCCCAAAAGCCGTAAAGTTAGAATTTTGTCTCAGATTGCCTTTGTGAATCGAGCCCATTATGTCCTCAAAAAGGACATAGAGAACTCATAGCTTTCCAAGGAGATTGCATATCGCTCCACCTAAACTCATATGACGGTCGTACAGAATAGCAAGTGTAAAATACCATGGTACCTTAATATCATAGCCAAAATATTGAGGACAAATATATCGACAGGTAAGTGCACACACTGAACTATAGATTTGCTATACTTAACTCCGCATTTAGGTACCGTGAAGATAGATATAGTGAAGGTACTTATTTGTGGAGATAAGTATAGAAGATCTATATATACTTACCTATCTATAATTTTGTACACAATATTTTAGCTACAATATTAAGGTAGCACAATAACATAACATGCATTTGTAAAGCGCAGTTTCACCCAAGAGTATCTTGGTGCTGAACAACAGATGTTTATTGTTACCCAACTCAATGGTACTCCTTTTTTTTATCTCAGAAGGATGAAAGGATTAGTGGAGCTGCCAGGATTTGAACCTGTGACCATGAGGTCGAACACAGGCTGCTACAGTGGATGCATTAGTCCGCTAACCCACCAGACCCAGACGATAGTCCATGCTCTGTATTTCGGACCACCTCTAAACTCTTGTACCAGAACAAAGTTATGCAACATGAAAATTGTTTTGCATATTTTAATCCCGGCATTCAACCTATGTATGTTTGCCCTCAGCACAGAGGTTCTTCCTTAAAAATCGATATTGTATACAACACTGGTTTTTCCAATAGGTATTATAGACCTACAGGGGCAGATTTACAAGCCCCTTGCGTCATTTTTGTGCCGCTGTTGCGTCACTTTTTGTGACGCAGCAGCAGCGTAAAAATGCGGCCCATTTACAACATGAAGCATCTAGGGAGATGCGTCACGTTGTAAAGCCCTGCGTCACATTATACCTGCATCAGGTATAATGTATGCAGGGTGGGCGTTCCAATGCAAAAAAGCCTCGTAGAAGTGACGCAGTGAAATCTACAAGATTTCACTGCGCCACTTCTAGGAAGCCACTGCGTCAAATTCCTACGCCTGCTTGAAGCAGGTGTAAGGAGTGATGCAGCACAGTGAGGATAGGCCTCCTCCTGCATTGCTGGAGTTGCGTCGTGCTTGCGACACGACTCCAGCAATGCGTGACTTTTGCTTCAACAGATGCGTCAGAATTTCTGACGCATCTGTCAATCCTTGCGCCATGGTGCGCCGTATTGTAAATACGGCGTATCCATAGTGGTGCAAGGGTTTCTAATGGTGGCGCTGGGAAAGTAACGCATCCTTACAGATGCGTCACTTTCTTGTAAATCTGCCCCACAGTGTTTAGTCTCTCCCTACTGGCTGCAGGAGCTTGGTTTTCCTCTGTTGATGATGGAGGCAGTAATTGAAGGTCACAAAAACTGCTAGAGTTGACGACCGATTCATGGGCTTTTCCTGGTATCTCTAGTAAGCATGTGCCACAAAGCCATAGACAGGTGTTTGCTTTTCTGGGAAACCTGACTTCTTCAGACTAGGCTCAAGGGAAAGTGAGAAGTGAAAATGGAAGAATGTCCCATTCATAGTACTTGAAGGGTAAATTTGGGCTAGACTGTACACCTTTAAAACTAGCAAGCAGTCGTACTATGTTCCTGCAGAAAAACAGGAAAAAGGTTGGACCTCCAGTGACCAGCAGGTATCACTCTGTGGATTTATTAGCTCCATAGAACCACAGACATGAACTTCTCCATTCCTGCGGGGAGAGTAGACTTCTTCTATATAACACAGATAACGGTGCGGTGAGCGGTGCAAAATGGCAATCCAGCAGCAAATAGGCCAATTCAGGTCCGCACCATGCCTTGGTACTATATCCTACATGCTTCCTTCCTTCATACTATCTAGCATTGGAAAGTTCCTACTTAGAGATCGTTTTTACATCTTCCATTGCTCTGGACGGCCAAAGTACTAATTTGAAGTAGGATGTCTAATATTTACATATGTTCTCTAAATCTAAAATTTGTTGTCATCCAGCAGTGCTCAAATTGAATAATCCTCCATGCGTTAGATAGCATTCAGGGGCTGGCATCTGTACGGTTTACCCGCCAATGACTTATTACAACCCATTGGTCGACTAGGTTATTGACACAGAGGTTATACAGCACACTGACTCCATTAACATGGGCATATCAACACTATTCATGTGTTTGCTCAATTTAGAGTTGGCTAAACACAAACATATTAAAAAGCCATGCTTATCTTCACCCTCTATATCTGTTCAAATCAGAGCGGTCTAAATGTTCAGCGAAAATTATAAAATGGATTCTGCCTTTTAGCCCAAAGGATTATGGAGACGAGATTAATCTAAGCTAATGGTGTGCACACAGGAAGGGCAGACAATCACAACTACATGATTATTTGGCTTCAATAAATTAGACCAAGCTGGCTCATTAAAGTTCGCATGTTGTTGTACTCTGCATAATCCACAACTAACTTCTCACAGCACCCTCCTTACTGCCACTTTCTTTTAACTTTGGCCTACAAGAAGTCCTTACCTGTTTAAATCTTTTCTTCATTTAGCCCTTTGTCCTTCCTCCATCACTTCCAGGCACCTTAACCAGTCATGTAGTAGCCATCTTGTAAGTTGTGTGATCTTGTCCTTGTGAACCATGCTGAGATGGGGGAAAGCAGCCATCTGATAAGGCTTGCATTCTTTCACTTCTGAGCCATTCTAAGGTGGATGAAAATAGCTAACATATAGGATGGATATTCCAGTTCTTTTCAGCTATACGAAGGTTGGTGGAAGTAGCTGTATATCTAGTAAGTTAGGTATTCAAGCCCTAAAAAACAATGCAAGGTTGGTTGGAAGCAGCCATTCTGCAAGCCGGTTCTCCTAGCCCTATTGAGTAGTTATAAACTTGGAAAAGCACTACCTTCACTCCAGCCTTAGTAGGGTTAAATACACTGAGGGTCATGTCTTGCACTCATGAAATCTTTGATAGTCTTAAGCTACTTGGGGCCCAATGTGAAAAAACATACTGGTCATATAAATATGCAGCAAATTACACACTATCTTTGCACAACCATCCTTAAATTTTGCAATGCAAAATCCTTACTAATAGGTTGGATTACAAAATCTCTCATGGGGGGTTACAGAACATCCTACCTAATGAATATTAACTGGGCTGGCCACTATTTGCGACCCTCTATCATGGGATACAACTGCAGGGATGATGACCTGCAAAGAACGGCAGACCATCAACCATGTATTTGCACTCCCAAAAGAGATTTCTTTTTTTACAAGCAGACCATGCTCTTTAAAAGAACCAGTGTTGCTTAAAAAAAAAAAATAATAATAATAATAATTTGTGTAGACATTGAGTGGAGTCTCAGATGGAGCTACCCCTATGTCAACTGACACAATTTCCAAAGCAAAAGCTGTTCCACAGGGACTGCTTCACCTTTGCAAATTGATTACCACTGGCTTTTAGAAGTCAGTAGATTTTCAATGATTTGTGATACAATTGTGGTTGTAACCCATTGGTGCACACCATTCTGAATTGAAAGTAGAAGGTGACACCCCTTTCATGCCCATTCCAAATTGCAATTCTAAAAGGAACGGTATTCTTGGAGCCTGAAATACTTTTACGACTTGCAAACAGATTTACCACATAGCAAGTATCATTTGTAAGTCAAAACGCCTTTGATTTTGAAAACTAGAGGGTTTGTGACAGGAATATGACTTTGAACATCTGGCTAAAATTGGTTTGGTGTGATCTTATGTTGAAAATATCAACTTTCACCCACAAAAGAATTGTTAAGTTGTGTTTCCTCTTTGTAGTCCACAAAAGAAGACAACAATCTTAATGATTGTTTTATTGTTTATTGTCCATTTCAGATCTGCGAACATGCAGCGGCTTGCAGTGGCACTAAAATCTGTTTTTTCAGATACTTCCAGTGCTTAATTTGAGCAGATGGTTTTCAGTGCTCGACAATGGCACTTAATTGGCAACACTGTCAATTATGACAGTCAGCCACATGATGGCGATGTTTGTCTAATTTAGAAATGAGCACAACAGCAGTTGTTTATTAATTCCATATACATTAAAAATTACTAATACCTGCCACCCAAGCAATTCTTATAGTTTGGGGGCCTACCATGGTCCGAATTATCCACTTGAAGGAGTGTGATGGTTTGTATTGGTACTGTCATTGCCAATGATGGCAGGAACAATGGGTGGTGTAAGGTGCAATGGGCTCCTGACGTGGGCCCTGGCATTTTTTTTTCTTACAAATTAAGTATTGTATACTTCTAATGTTTTTGCTGAGCAGACATGCAAATGAGAACCTATATGCTTTTGGTTTCCAATCGCATTAAGAATGTTACACCTCGAGAGAATGTATACACTGGCAACACAATATGAAAATGGCACCTCTGACGAATAAAATTTAATGGTGACAATCTAACCATGGGTCTGATTACAATGTCAGGTCGATGGTAGCGGTCTTGAACCGCCAACTTAGGTTGGCAGTTCGGACCTCGGTATTACGATGCGACCACCCATAGCTCTGGGACGCCCCTTTGCTGGGGCAGCTGTGCGCCTTACAAAACTTGTAACATAACTTTACAAAACCTGTAACATAGGGGGTTCGCAAACATGCCTTTAAAATGGAAGGTTATGCGGCGGGCAGAAAAGGCCCGCAGCACAAGCTTCCATTGCAAAATGCATGTTTGTAAACATCCCTGCACCGTGTGTCCACACGATGCAGGAACGTTTAGGGGGGCACCTATGCAGCCCCCATAGCGGAAGGCCAGGGGGGAAAGGAGCCCTGCTAGGAGCCCCCCAAAACACTTTCAGGCAGCCTTTCCATGTCGGAAGGGCCGACATGAAAGGGCTGTTGGAAATTGTCATCATAATCCCGATGGCGGAGCCAATACTGGATCCGCCATTATTAGGGGATTAAGGTGTTTTCTAACACACCGACGGGCTCCCAAAGCCCGTCGGAAGTGCCGTGGATGGTCCCACTGCCTGATGCCTCCCCCTGCTGCACCATAATGCGGAGGACGGACTGCAATGTCAGGCGTCGGGCAGACTGCAACTCACAGTTGCTCGGTTGTGGTCCACCCAACATCACAATCAGGCCCCATGTTGCTTTTCGTTTGGTAATTAGTGCTTATACACCAAACAAAATGTGCTGGAAGTAGAACACATGTCTGAAAGTTGCTAAGTTCAAAATGTACAGATCATCTTTAAATGGCTTACCTCTGAGTGAGAAAAAGATAGAGCTTTGAAATCTACATACAGTCCATATGTGAGGCATCTATCTAGTCCTCACTTATGTCAAACCCTGACCTTGGTTCCCAGAAATCTAGGTATCTTCAGTGCAATCAGTTTGTTTCCCATTAAAATAAAAATGAAATGAGACCCACTGCTTCGTTACTCACTTACTAGCTTATCTCTTTTACAAGTTTAACTTTCTTTTGCCATGGAACTAGATATCAAAGCTGCAGAAAGTTTCCCAGCTGTCTGACTATCACAATCTGGTACTAACCCAGCTAATTCTGAATGTGTAAGCTGTTACCACATAAAGGTAAGTGATATGATGTTTGAATGTTTTCCTTTCTGCTCCAGCTACAGGCAAAAATAATATAATAAGTCACATTACTTTAAAAAACAAAAAACAAATTACAGCTAGGTAAAAAGCATCATATTTGTTCATCTGTGTAAAGGGTTTAGTCAAAATCATCCAATCACAAGTAGTTAAAAAACAATTCTGGTGACTACTAGTGAAGATCATTCATATTGATCAGCTATTTATAAACAAATGGTGTTTTTGTTAGTTCAGGTTCAATGGATAAAAGTTAGCCTTTGTGGTCAGTGGGAATGGCTCTTTCACTTGGAGAAATGTGAAAGTTTCCTGAACTTGAAGAGGAATTACTGTGAGAAAATGACCCTTTTTTGCATGGTCACCCTATTTTTTGTTTAATTTTATTACTGACTTTTAGACTCTGCACACTGGGGCACTGCTGAACCCCTGAAACATGTAGAAATTGGCTAATCCTTGACTGGTGTATTTAACTTTTCCATAAAGCTATTTATGTTGAGATAATACACCTGTGGCATGAAAAGTTAAACGGCACCTGGGACTGCATGACTTATTGTGCAATCAAGTATTATGATAAAGGAAAACATGGCTTCAGGTCTACCATTGTAGCCTGACTTCTGCAGTTTAAAAACGGCAGTGCAGCCTGATAAAATAACCAGTTTTGACAGGTAAAAACCTCCCTTTCAATCATTAATGAGTCACCCCTATGTAGGCCTTGTTGCACGCAATGTAGGGTCGATGGTATTTAAAAGTGGGACGTGAAAAAATGATCCTTACAATGTCCCAACAGAGTAGAAGCCCTAAAAGCTTATTTCACTCTGAAAGCCGTAGATGTCCTCTGAAAAAACAGAGTACAGATGAAAATATTAAGACTTCTATCTCGAAAATGGAAAGAGCTGGAAAAATAATGAAACCACTATTTTTAATAGTTATTAAAAATCTGATTCAATTATGAAGTCAGATTTGTAATATATATTAAGGAAAGCTAGCTTTTAGAGAGTTATTCTTTACCTGTCTGTAATACCAGAAGGCTAACTACCATAAATCTCTTTCAGCTGCTTAAGCCAAGGCATAGGTATCAAAGAGTTGTGAAATGTGTCCCGGGAGCAAAAATAGGCTGACCTGAATAGGCAGAGACGACTCCTCCAAAATCCCCAGATTATTCAGAGTGGGTGCTGTGGGGGCTGTGGGCATCCTATTGATACCACAATTGCAAATCCTGTTTGAAATGTCTGTTGAGCCACATGTAACACTTGGGGCACACTTGACAGGGAGAGTACCGGATGCCAAGACACAGGGGGCCTCTTTAATGAGGCCCCTTGCGTCGCTTTTCCGCTGTCAGAACATCACTCTTTTGAGCATATTTGCAAGACTACGTAAAGCCACTTTACGAGACTTTTCATGGCCTTGTAAATATGTGCTCCTTTCACGCAGAACACCTTGTGAAAGGGGCGTTCCATGGGTGTTGCTGTGGGTGTTCCCACGCAGCACCCATTGAATCTGAAGCATTCCCAGGTTTACGAGAAATAGTAAACCTGGGAATGCATCAGATTCTAACACGGGTGGTGTTAGGGAGGTGCAATGAGGAGAAATGATTTCATTTCTCCCCTCTTTTTCATTTTTCTATGTGTGCTGTAGAATGAGGAAATCACCTGCATTGATTGATTTTGTGCAGGAAGGTATCCCTTCTTGCACAAAATCAAATAGCCCTGCAACACAGGGTCCCTTGCAGCACGGTGCAAGGGTGCCTGTATTGGGGCACGGCAGCCCATTGTGTGCCAGCGCAAGGGAAAAGGGCAGGAATGCACCATATATATTATAGATACGGTGCATTCCTGCCCTTTTCTTTTGACGCAGTGCCGTGCAGTAAGATTCCTTGAGGTGCTGCCCTGCCCCAAAACCTCATAAATGAGGCCCCTGTTGTGTATCCCCTGCCTGTTTGCTGAAGGACCCTGCTTTTGTCCTACCGGACCTCTGTCTATGGGTTTGTTGTAGGTACAGTACTTGTTTCAAACTGGATTTTAGTGTTAGTTGTGGAGGACACTGGTGATTTTCCTATGAAACTCTCACACACCACAAGCCCTCAGAGCATAGGTTTAGTGTGACAAAAGAATTTTGCCTTCATGAAAATGCCATATTATCTGGCATTTTTGGTCTGTTTCCTGTTAGACAAATAGGAACTACCGAAAAAGTATAGAGGGCTGTCCCCGGTAAGTTTTACCCAATTGGTAAGAGAGTGCTCAGGAGTCACCCCTAAACACAAGCTGGCGCCAAGCTTAAATGTGGCACCCTAAGGCACCTTTATCAGAACACAGCTGCACTTGCAAAAGAATACCAGCTGACACAACAATTGTTTTGACATCTTGTTTCCCTCCTTTGAAGTGCGCCCCAAGTGTTATAAGCAAACCTAGGAGACCTGTCCAACAAGCTTCTATACTGTAATGTCAAAAAGAAGGCCACTGTGATTGGGGCATGCCTGACTGTGGGACAAAATAAAGGCCCTGCCCAACTGTCAACTATCATTTACCTGTGACAGAGGAAGCCTCTTTGGGTGAGGTCCCAGGTGTTATATGAAAACCCCCCAGTAGACCTGTCAAGCAGGATGTGACATATAATAAGGATTTGACACTTTCATGGCAAAAAGGATACTCACAGCCTCACCTTGCATGTTCCATCAGGTTTAAAGAGGTCATCTCTGTACATTTAGGTCAGTCTGTTGTTTGCTCGTGGGAGACATTTCACAACAAATCACACCTATTCATAAAGAAGTGGGAGAACAAATGCCAAGTGGCCCCCAAAACCTTTAGGCAGGGGAAAGGTAACTTTCTAAAAGATCCTTTTCCTTAATAGTTTATACACATTTGTTGTTGCCATTAAATTGAACTTGAAATATCTATTAAAAGAGTATGTAAAGTATATTTCTAGCTGCTTCCAAACATAAATGAGCATTATTAGAGGTAATAATGTAACACAGTCATTCCCTATGAACCAGCCAGCATTGCTACAGTTAAAATATCTTTTTGTGCGTTTTCACTGTGAGCACGTGTGACATTAAACATTTACATGACCTACTTTTTAATCCCATGCACCCACATTTATGGGTACCTATTTAGGGGTGATGTATACATATTTTAAAGGAAGGATTAGACCTGTAAAAAGGGGTTATTTTGAAAGGTCAAATTTGCAGTTTAAACTTGCACAGCCAGACTACAGGTGGCAGGTATGCAGACATGTTTACATTGTCACTGTAGTGGATGACAATGGGTGCTGCAGTCCACTTGAAAATTTAACATAGGGGCCCTGGTTGCACTTTTGTACCATGGACTAGGGACTTATAGGTAAGTTAAATATGTCAGGTGTAGGCCTATTTCAACATGTTTAAAGGGGGAGAACAGACCCTTTACATCTGGTTAGCAGGGGCAAAGTGCAGAGAGTTCTAAAGCCAGCAAAAACTGTCAAGGCCAAAATCTGAGGTGGCAGCCCACAAAAGATGTTCGTCACAGCCACTAACTTCTCCTCCTGTCTACAGGAGCTATCAGGTTGGATGTCAAATAGCTGTTTAAAGTTGAATGGCAGCAAAACGGAAGTCCTGATTGTGGGGAAGGCTCCTCCAATATGGTCATCGAGATGGTGGCCGCAGACTCTAGGCCCCACTCCCACCCCCAGTAACCAGGTAAAGAATTTGGGGATGTGGCTGGATTCCAAGCTCTCATTTGATCACCATACAAGGACGGTGGCCGGAAAGTGCTTTGGAATAATGAAAGGCCTTCAGAAGATCCAAGATGTGCTCCCCGTAGCCGTCAGGAAAACTCTAGTCCATGCATTGGTGACTTCCCGCCTGGACTATGGGAACGCTCTATACCTAGGAGCCAGTGGTAACAGTGTTCAGAGATTACAATGCATTCAGAACGCGGCGGCGCGCCTTGCTCTGATGCTCCCCAGGAGAACCTCATCCAAGAATGCCCTGGCTGCCCTGCACTGGCTCCCGGTGAGGGATAGAATCCTCTTTAAGGCCTTGTGTACCAGTCATCGCATCCTGCAGGGAAAGGGACCTAGCTACTTACATAGTCTAATGTCACCTTATACTCCCACTAGGACCCTGTGGTCCCTCGGGACCGGGCATGTTAAAATCCCAGTAATCAAAAGAGCAAGAATGGGTGGTAGATCGTTTCACTACCTAGCCGCTAAACACTGGAACACCCTCCCCTATGCTGTCCGGATGGATCCAGTAGATAACTCCTTCTGGAAAAATCTAAAAACAATGCTTTTCAAGATATAGACTCACCCATACTTAGTTTTACTGCTAAAAAGTGGGCCAAGTACGCTGCAGTGTGGGGACACACTAGTTAGTGTAACCAGGCGCTTTACAAGCTGATTTATTATTATTATTATTATTATTATTATTTCTAACACACCTCCGTTCCCATTTCTGACAAAATACAAAGTGTTCAGGAACGGTATGGGTAAAGTTATTGCACATATTCTTACAGAAGCCTGCCTCATATTGCATTTATTTATGTGTGTGCATGGCTTTCCTATACACCATGGCTCATTAGAATATCTTACTTAGAACCAATGAGTAGTAGTCACTTTCAGTACAGATCGAAGAACCAAGCACAATTATGGCGTACATCAATGGCAGAATACAAAGTTTGAGATCAGCAATGGAGGCGATACATTTCAGCCAATTCAGAAAGGGGGTGTTTTTTTCTGAAGGATAACAGAGTCTGTGGACTTCAACGCTCTGGGGCTTAGTGGTCCAGAAGGTGGTTGCCACACCAGTGAATGTCTGGTTAGGCCATGACAGCTGTGAAGATTATACACACTTTGATTTAATTAGACTCCTGAATGTTTGTTGATGCTAGAGCATCCTAACTGGACCCAATAAGGCATTGCATTTCAGTGTCTAGCAGCAAGGCTCACCCATATCAGATTTAATCATTCTATAATATTCTTTCCATTGGTCAACACAAGATAATATATTAGGGAGGGTGGTTAAAATGTAGAAAGTTTGTTATTGGACCTAATTGTTCTTCAGTGGAGTGGAATAGGCCTCTTGTAGCTTCTGAATCAGGAACCCCATGGATCTTCTCAGTGGAGAGACACACTGATAGAGCCATTCTGAATGTTCATTCATGTCAATGAAATGTGTCCAGGGCACACACCGCCTTTTGGTTACCTGCCTTTGGTCTGACTTTGCTAGCAATACATTATTGAACCTGGAACACGTCCTTCAGAGCATCGTGAATCAACAAAACGTGACTTTCAAGGAGTAGATTTAAATTAAAGGACTGATTCACAAAATCATTTATGTGTGATGACAGTAGTACCAAAGGGGTACTCCTTTACATACGCTGGAACGCTGTAGTGATTAGGCCAAAAACAACATCTAACACAATATTATTAGAAGTGCATTGAGAGTACTGTGCTTCCTTTTTCTGCTAATTGCATATTTCTGCTAATTGTATAAGAAGACCAGATGCCATGCTTCAATCTCAGCTGTTGGTTGTTGGTTTCTTGATGTCTCCTCCACCGGTTCCTTCCGAGTCCCACAGTGATTCCTGGCATCTATGACATTCATTGTTCCCAATCCTTCTAAACTATCCGGTGAGTCTTCACAAGACCTTTGATCACATTTGGCCAATATGCTAATCCCTGTGTGCTATCTGTTCTCAAAGCGCTTTTCCCAGACTGAGCTTGGGGCCAAATTTCCCCATCATCCGATATGTTGTTTTCAAGGGCCCTCCTTTTGTGTTCTCCAGCATGCGTGTTCTGATTTCTCTCACAACCTCTCCCCTAAGCCCTGCCTTCCCTCTTCTGGATCGCCTTCTTGAGGCAGTCCTGACATCTTGGCTCTTGAAATGTCCATGTGGAGACACTGGTGGATTAGCATCTGAATCCAGCACCTGGTACTCCTTGTGGGATGGGAATATTCCTGGCAGTTTGCCTGGCCCGCCTTCCTGGCATGGATTCAGATGTTGATCTACTTCAGGCCATGGCTTAAGAAATTACCAAGATACACAAGGAAATGGAGGCTGCATGCCAGGAGTGTACCTTTGTATTAAACATGCTTAAAAGAAATTCTACCAGACGTCCAAGGGGCCACAGAAAGAAATGTGATCGGGGTTGGCAATTCTTCTGGACAGACTACTGACCATGATTCCTCCATCTCAACACCCTCAGTGGTTGAGGCTCCTTTAGATCTGCCCAAAATTAGATCTAATTGGGGAAATAATGAACCCCAATTATTTCAATCTTTTTAATGCATGTTGCATTTTTTAAATCGAGGTCATACTTTTCCCAATGGCCAGTAAAAGTCACAATTATTCTCAAAGTGAGTAGCCAGAGCAATAAGACACCCCCCACTTTGAGCTATATATGGCTGTCACTGGGTCTGTGGGTGGATTATGCGATCCCGATCCTTTCAAGGAAAGTCTGCACAAATTGTTCCTGTTGCCCTAAGAAAATGTCCTTCCTTTTCGTTTCTCCGTTCTAGTTTTCTTTCTTTCTTTACGTTTTTCTTTTGTTCCATCCAGCCTTCTTTGCCTCCTGCTTTCTGTGTCCTTCCATATTCCTTTCTTTACTTGGATTCTTTCATACCTTCATTTGTACTGCCTCTTTTACATGTTCCTTCTCAGTGTTACTAGGTTTAGTTTGTGTGTCACTCTAAGCCCCCACCAGACAACTATGTCATCGTTCTTTGTCTTGCAGTGTGGTTTATTGGCGTCTGCTTCAGACTTTCGCCCTGGACTTTGCAGTTCAAAGTGAAGAAGTGCCACAAAAAACAATGAAATCTGTCCAGTGACACCCCCGCTCAAGCTGGTATAGCGGGTGATTCACTACGCCCTTGATTATTCTACCTCCATGGTGATCAATGACGATAGCCAGTTTTTAAGACAATATTCAGAGTTTTTAAAACAATCCACCAGTCTATTTGAAATGAACAGACTACTCACTCAGCCCATGTGAGGTTGCTGACTTCAAAACAAGGCACAAGATACATTGTACAATGTGTGAGCAGATGTTTCCAATTGGTAGCTTAGACTGGGTGGAGGGATGTAGCAGCTGCAGCAGCTTCTGCAAATGGCTGAGTTGAAAGAGGCATTGTCCTTGAGTCGTCAATCGACCCACCCTGGCAGAGTCACAGACACCGGCTAAACCCACCCTTCAGATAGAGACACAACAACCAAAGGCAAGGAAGGGTTTGACCTCATCCGGTTAAGGTGATGGAAGACATCCCCAACTCTGGCAGCAAACTAGGAGAGCCCTGCAAACTGGGAACTTGAGGAGACCCTTGTAAAAAGAGGAGAAAACTTGATGTCGTAAAGAGGGACTCTGTCTCTATTGTGGAAAAAGGGCATTTTATACAAAAATGCACAAAGTTGCAGGAAAACTAATGGGCCTGCCCCCATCTTGCAATTCCCCAATTTTTACAAGACAAGATTGCACCCCCTCAAGCTCCTTACTATTTACCCATCAAATTCACCACACCCACTGGATCCTTTGCACTTTTTCTAAAGACTGAGGTGCCTCTGGCTGTTTTCTGGATTGCACATTTGATGGTTGATATCGCCATGCAGAAAAACAGGAAACAAAATCCATGCAAGAAAATGATGGGACATTGAGGTGGGAACTATTCACTGTTTTTGTTATAACGTTTTACAAAATCATTAAAACATGGCTGTCAGAACATGCACATCTATGAACATACCTATGCATGGGCACCCATTTTGGAATGGATTTGTAAACCATTTCAGAAATGGACGCCACTTGCACTGTAAGCGCAGGATGTGGCACACTGCAAGCAGTGGTAAGGACCCAGTAGAAGTGTCTGGGTGCTGCAACCCCATCGCAAAGTGATAAAAGTAGGGATTTATTTATTTTTTAGATAAAATCAACAGCCCACACCTCCTGCCTTCTGAAGAAAACTGTTTTTACCAACAGTGTTGAGAGTCTATTGCTCAAGTGGGTAGACCGGTGGCCCTTGCTGTATGCAGAGATGTGTGGGAGCAAAACATGAATGACACTCAAGTAGACCAATGAATGATCAGAGATCATTGAGAGCCCCTCTAAGTATATCATTTATATCAAATTTTAACACTAACAGAATATTTTGCTAAGTAAAATTATTATTAGATGTGTGCATTTTTATCAAAAGCCAATGGTCTTGGCTAAGGCTTGACCTTAAAAGAAAACTGGGTGCTTTGTAAAGACTGCTGGAGTGGGCAGTGAGAAAGACAGTGTACAGGCAGACCCGGATACAAGTAGTTTGCCCCTCGCTTAAAGGCTTTATCATCATCCTGCTTGACTGTACTCAGTACATGTAGGAGACTTCAGTGCCCCACGAGTGGCAACAGACAGTGCAGCGTTTCACACATTGGTTAGTGCTCCAGCCAATCGGAGGAGTGCAGGTTTAAAATTACTGTGTTTAAATAAAAGACACCAGACTGAAGTACTTGACAATTATTAGCTCAATTTATTAAAATTAAGAAATATTCACAGGCATGATGATGAACTACAACTCAAAGAAAATAAGCACCTAGGAGTACATGTATTGATATTGATGTATTGATATTGTTGCTATGACACTACAGGTAAAAAAGGTAATGCAGACACAAAGTATTCACCTCCCCAAACTAAACAGTGATTTCCATGGAAAAATAGGTTGATGTAAAGTTGACCATGAGAGGCATGCCATTCCCAGTGAGTACCAGAAAGTGTGAGGCTTGAGAGCTGGACTTTAGACATTGCTGTGCCTTTGGTTGTTGTGTTTCACCTATAAACTCATAAGCTCATGACAAACACTTAGCACAATAGCTAAAATGTGTGTGCTCTTACCTTTAAACATGGTAAAATTGTCTTACACCCAATTGACATATTTAATTTACTTATCAGTCCCTATTAAAGTGGTACTACATGTACCCAGGACCTGTAAATTAAATCTTACTCGTGGGCCTGCAGTACTGATTGTAGACTTGAACCATGTCTCAGGACTGCCATTGCAGCCTATTTGTGCAGTTTGAAAATTCCATTTCGACCGGACGAAGTAAACCTTTTGCTAAGCCCAAACCTTCCTTTTTAATACATAGAAGTCAGCCCTACGGTAGGCCCTGAATTGCTCAGAGGGCAAGGTGCAGTGAATTTTAAAAATGTTGATATGAACTTTTAAGTTTTCCATATCCTGGTAGTGAAAAACACTTAAATTAGTTTTTCACTACAACAAGGCCTACCTCTCCCATTGGATCACATTGGGGTTATCTTTTTACATTTAGTTAGCTGTCATTTTCAAATGGGAACAGGTAATCCCTTCATGTTTGGTGTCTTTAGAATTGTAACGAGAAATCCTAATTCATCGTGAAGTCAGATTTTAAATAAAAAAGTTGCAATTCTTCTGCCTTAGCCATTTAGTGCCTGTAGTCCGTCTCTAGGTCACATGACTGGGTGTAGCTCACAGTTGGACTTTGTGTATTCCTTCTAGACAGCCACACACAATAGAGAGCCTAGGTATGCCTGGATGGGCTATCACTGGCAGGATGGGAGGGAGGAGCTGGGTCCATCCTTACATACAATTAAGTAGGCTATGTACTGCCTCAACACAAAGGGCTGCTTACCCCCATATAGTTAGTCTGGATACAGGACAAGAAAAGCAAGATACCTGGGGACTTCAAAGGGGATTTTTTGAAGTTTTCCTCACCTTCCAGAGGAAATGTACCAGGTATAAATATTCAACCTCAGACCCCAACTCTTCAGGTCACTACTGGATCTGTGGATACTTTGCCAGGAAAAAGGACTGCTGTACTTCTGAAAGGACTGCCACTCTGCTGGACTGCTGCTCTGGAGGAACTGCTGCCCTTTTGGGCTGACCTGCTGCCCATTTTCCTGGGTTAGAAGAGAACTGGACCTGCAACGTCAACAGTGAACCAAAGGACCCAGCCTGTCTACAAGCTAGTCTTCTGGCCCCCTGGTCTGAGCCTCAGGGGCATAAAAGGCTCCCCATCATCCTGCATCAGCATCTGGACCCAGCTGAAGTAAGTTATTGACCCCCAGGTGGTGTCCTTCATGTCCTGGAACCTAGGTGAGGCTCGGGGAGCTGTATTCAAGCTTTTCGGCTCTTTGTGACTGCCTATCCGTGACACCATGCATGATTTTTACTCTACTCCAGTAGCCTCCAGTGACACTCTCCCTGCTCCTCACGGCCCCCTCCAATGCTAACGGGATTCTTGACACAGATTCCAGAAGGAAAACTTCTGTGGTCCTAACCTTCTGACTGTGGCTGACCTGCGCTCCATCGTGGTTGGCCTGAAAGTGTGCCTTTCACCTGGTCCAGAGTGACCAGATATCCCTTGTTGGCGCTATATGCTTCCTGGCGCTATTTTACAAAAATCTTTAAAAATACATAATTCTGATTCTACTGATTGAATTTTTGTCATTTTGGTCTTGTTTTCTTAATTACATTTTGTCCTATTGTTCTAAGTTGGAGCAGGATTTTATTGTTGGTGTGTGTTTACTCTATTACTGTTTGAACTCTTGTATAAATGCTTGACAGGTTGCCTCTAAATTAAGCTTTACTGCTTTGTGCCAAGCTACCAGAGTGTTGAACACAGGTTCATTTGGGGTTTGCTTGTGCCTTACCTTGACAGAGATTGTGGGTGCTGTTTGACCAGGGCTCACACCCGAGTCAACCAACAATTTAGTTTCCTACAATTGTACACACACTTAGGCACAGGGAAATTAAGTGATTCACTCAGAATCACACAATGTTGAGCTATCACTGAGGATGATTCAAACTTAGGTATCGAGGTTCCAATGGTAGCAGCTTGAGCAGCAAGGCCACATCTTCTCTCATATATTATTTAGGCATTGTGAGGTTGTGCACATTAAAACAAGAACACAATACTGAAAATAAGAATCTATTGTAAGGTTTAGTGCAAAATGCCCTCACAACTTGTCAATAAGCAATTATCTCAGAGCACTCCTCTGAGCTACTCAAAATTGTTGCAAAAATGAGATGAGACCTGTACTGAAACAGAATATATACAACATCAGAATGGGGGATGTTATGTGCCTCAATTTAGACCCTTGAGTCTTGAAATTGAAATAATTCAGACTCCTGGTCACATTGTTGCCTTTCAAAACCTGATCTGGCATGGATCAAAAATACATCTAAAGATACCTACCATGGAAAGCACATTCTGGCACTCATTATGGTGCTGTGAAATGCTTATCTATGAGCCCAACATGTTGTATCTAGATATAAAACAAATTGAGAATTCAAATTGGGGTGTAATTGATTGTAGCTGGCTCTAAAAATACTAGGGTATTAGAAGTCCAAGTCAGCATTTGAATCAGTATACTCCTTATACACCAGCCATATCTGTCTTTTCCACCTTAGGGTCAATACAAGTTCCCATTATCAACACTGTGTCTTAAAATAGAAGCATGCCTCTGTTGAGCATAAATAAGCTGAAACACAGAGTTTGGACATGTCTGTGTATGACAGTAGTGGGACATAACCTGCAACCCAAAGCCTCAGTTCCTGCAATGTTTCTTGGGGCCCCTGCACTGAAATTTCAATCTCCTGAACCCATCGCCAGAAAATGGCAGCAATTTGAACCCAAGTCCTCCCATACTTACAAATCAACAGTTGTTGGGACCACCTTTCCATTAATGCTGTTTTGCCACTATTTTACACTTATTAACATAGCTCTATTGGTTGAATATTGCAGTAGGGATCTACATGAGCCTTGCAAGTAGGAGACGCAGGTACTGCTAATTAATCCTATAACCATCTGAGGTCAGTGAAATTAGTCCCACTGAGTTGGACAATAATGACACTTGTTATTGAAGTGCCGAAAGACGTTCCAGTTTGCGGTGTGTAGTGCCACAGAAATGGTCAACACTGAACAATTCTATGTACAGTATACTCTGATAATATGCTGGTAGAGAGCAGTATCAGACAGGTTTCAATTATCCAGTTATTTTGTGAATAATATATGCATAGTTAGAATATGGCAGGGTGGGGACAATAAATGTAGCCAAATAACACATTTGAACCAGCCTTGGTAATACACATACATACACCTAAAATGTTATTAGAGCAGTGCATAGGTCAAGTTGAACATTATCTCCATAGTAGAGCCTAGTTATGTTAGGAAATCATTTCTTACTGCAGCATAGATTTAATTTTACAACCACTTTAAAGAGAAAAAGACCATGGCCTAGGCCCACCAGGGCTACTTAGCAAGATTTTCTATCAGCACAGATTTAACGCGTTGTGCTGTGGTCCTACTTAAATACCTTTCTTTATAACATCTGTATATTAAAATAAAGCATGGCTAAAACCATATATGCAGATCCGCCAACAGTACAATGGTATTTACCATCGTGAAGTGATAGAGAGAGGCATCTTAACTTCCTTTGAATGAACTCTCTTCCCCTCAACAATGGTAATAGAGTAATACCCTCGGAGCATCCCCATAGATACTATACACTCTGTCACCAGGTTACCATGGGTAGCACTCCCACCCCATGATGGATCTTATGTTCTCACTGTATTCACTAATTTAAAGAAACAATGATGAGAACCTAAACACTGGTACATGATTGTCCTTAAAAACCTCTAATCGTATTTCAAAATGGCAGATTCCTTGAGCAACATGAAATTTACGAATCTTTACCAGTAAGAAACATGTAACACAAAACAATGCAATATGTGTAAGTTTATAGGTTCTAACAGGGCTCTTGTTTTTACAATGACAAGGCGGTAGAGTGTTGTTTCCCGGCACTAACTAGAAGTGGCCTAGGTGTTATTGCTTGCCATGTGATTCTATGTGTGCCACAGTTTAACATAAAGACTTGATTTCATCTGTACTTTATCACCCACATTTTATATATATGATATGTGGGTCAAAGTTTGTCAAAATGAGGCACATAAAAACAGTCCATGTTGGGGTCTGTGTGGGTGCCAGAGGCAATCTGGATTCTGAGAGCCCATAATTTGGAGCTCAATGCCTTAACCCATGCGGCAGGTCTTGTTACTGATGGTTACAAGTACAGTCACCAATGAACTTACATCTATATACATACAATAAATTCATTGGGGACTGTGCACGTAACCTTCAGGAGCATGTTCTACTCTAGAGTTTAAGACACATAGCCAGGATCAAGACTACATCTAACACTGGAACCTCAGGAGATCTTAATGATGTGTTTTATCCCCATGTGCCTCGCTTTGATAAACATTGACACCTCTGAGCTCGGAAAATGTCTCTGCTAGCACAATGCATAGGGCAGACAGGTTGGGTGTTTGCAATTTCTGCAACATGTCAATTGTTGGGCACGGTGTGTTGAGTTATCAGGCAACCCCCACATCATGACAATCATCTTCTAACACTGCCTGGCTTGACTGCAGGCTCCACACAGAGGAACCGCCTTATCCAGCACATATGGTCGGCCGATCAGTAGCTCCTCACAATCGAAGCAGGAAAAGTGTTTCTTGTGCCAAGTCCGGCCTTCTGCCAGCTCATAATCTTCTGAGAAAATGATCTGTGGAACAAAAAAATGATCTTATGAGATGCACATCGTCCTTAGTAATGAAATCTTTTTATCACCATAAGCAAATCCTCTACTACTAGATAATTGCTGTATCAGGAATCTGGTAGCCATCATGAAATAGGTGCTACAGCATACTGAACACATTCTTACCGGACAGACAATTGATTATATACAATTTTGTTTAACACCACACTTAGCATTTCTTCCTAGGCTTCTATTTTCAATAGTACATGCACCCAATATCTAATGATTTTCTTTTTTGTCTAGGGAAACTGGCAGTAAGAAAGGAGCCCACCCATGGAGTTCCTTTAGGGCCTCATCTCCTACAGCACACCCATGCTCCACCATCCAGTGGTCCCTACGACATCAACACCAACTTTGGCATAAAAAACTAGGGAGTTTGATAGCCCCATCATTCGAAATCTTATTTCCACCTACAAAGTTCTATGGTGCCAGATGCTTGCTGTGACAGTTATCCCTCTGACTGCACCCCTCGGTCATACCAGGTGCATCGAATGGACTGAGGTGATGCAGGAGGAGGGGGCCGGGAACGTGACTTGGCAGGTCTTCTGCCGGGATCACCTCATGCTCAACATGATGGGTAACTGGTGGATTTCGACTGGGATCTGAAGAAGCTCCAGGGGATGGACAATGGACACTCAACCTGGAGCAATCTATACATCTGAGCGGCACCAGCCTCGACTTCAACCCAACCCTATTTTCAGGATCAACGTACCTTGCCCCCAGGCACTCATCAGAGAGAGAAGGTCAGAGACTTTGGAGGCCACGATGTAGTACTCATTGGTGGTGGGTAATTTTCTCACATAACATCACTGCTGCTCGATACCCTGTGAGACAGGGACAGCCCTCTGAGCTGCTGTCTCCTCACCGTACGACTCACTCAGCACTTTACAATGTGTGGCACTTCCCTCAGGTGCTTCAATTTTGTCCTAACAATTATATGCCTTGGTTCTTTATATATTTAAGGTGTGCTGTAACTTTTGTTCTGCAACGTTTGATGCTCATGTAAAATGATCTGTTCTGTAATGTAAAGCACTCATATCCTATGTCATTTGTGATCTATTTTACACTATAATAAACTGCAGGCAAACAAGAAGAATATAGTGAAAAGTTTAAGATACTTGGTTACTATAAAATAGTTTGGGTTATATGCAGTCAGGAATATACATGGCACTAGAACTGAGTATACAGTGATTACGCTGTATGTAATAAGTTGGTTTATGTATATCCATTCTAATTTTGGAGGAATTTCAGGTTCAGAATGTATCAGCGTTTCTGGCTGAATTACAACTTCTGTTGGAATACCCACTTCCAGTTATTTCCCTTAAGACAATTCAGCATTTAAATACTTGAGAAAGCAAAGAAGGGGTACACCGCTGCATTATGGGAATTCTGTTTCCTACAGGCAATCCCCATTTCTAAAGGCTATCCCGGAATACTGCGATGTTCCCGCACCCTGAAATCACCAGTTTCCATAGTATCAGTAATTCTGGGAGTAGGAATACCTTTGTAGTTTTCCCCAAGTCTCTTAGAAGGAGGTCCTAGTTATTTCATGTTAGATGTATTGCTTTTTGGGCACTCGGTCTGTGGAGACCCTCAACAGTTGTGGATAAATATACGCTACTTCTGCAGACTCAAACAGCAGAATGTCATCCATCTCTGTGATAGTAAAGAGTAAGGAATTCCACCAGGAGAATATTGCCACCTAAATCTAAATCAGGCTCTATTTCTTCTCTGTCAGCGGAATGTCTAGTCACAAGCAGGGTTGGCTTCTGGTTGGACGAGACCCTCCTGAGATGGAAACCTTGTTGCGGATACCAGAGCATTTCAAAAGAACAAGGCGTGGAACGCAATAAAGACATCCTTGAGAGTGATGGAAATCCTGTTGACTAAGATCACAAGAGGTATAGCTCTCTGAATATCTTGTAGTCCTTACCTTTGGGGGAGTGAAACAGTGTTTGGGAATGGAAGCAAGTAAGGTATTGCCTTCCTCATTTTGGGACAAAGCTATTGCGTTCATGACCAATGTGTTAGGTTTATAATTTTGTGATTTTCCGACCATCAAGGGGAGTTAGGTAATGCAGTAGCAAACACCATCGAAACTGGGTTTATGCTAGTGAGTGAGAAGGTGTAAGTAGGTGTGCAGTCCACAATTCAGAGAAGATCATGTTCTAGGGAATGGAGCACAGCAGATTTCTAACACTATGAATCGACTTCTAGCTGCTGACTCACACCAAGAAAGTACTGGATTAATCATTGGTCTAAAATAGCACTGTGTAAATGTGTTGTGCATAGATTAAACACATGCCAAATTACAATGTTGTCGTTTTCATGTTTGTGCAACCAAACACACTTGCACACACAGACACAGACAGGCACACGCACACACACGCATCCGCAGGCACAAAATCCCTCTTAAAATGCGGTTGTTAAGGCCGAGTGCATAAAAAACGCCAGGAGCCCAGCCAACGTCTAAATTTCAAGCATTCAACACATGGTCTGTTTACAAATCCTAATAATATGGCCTTTCTTGTGCAAATGAGTCTGTCTGAGTGGATAACCGCAGGCAATAGATTCCTATATTGAAGATGAACAGATTGGAATTAATCTCAAGCACATGGCAGTGCAAACAAAATGCAATGAATTCTGACAAGCATATTTTTATTTCTTTTCTTTTTATTTTACCTAATGGCAGCACTTAAAAATCACAGCATGAGCGGTAATTCGTACAGCACATCCTTGGCAATGAAAGCATCATCTGCACAAGTTTGGCATAGATGCCTGGCTAGAACTGCTGTCAGAGTAGACCACTGTAGGACTGTGTTATTAGGATGCGCACTAACCCCTTTTTTGGGCTTTATAATAATAATCAAGCATTTGTAAAGCACAAACAATCACCCATAAGGGTCTCTAGGCGCTGTCGGGAAGATTAAGTAAGCTATTACCCAGAGTCATATGGTGCTGGGCTAATCTGCCACCAGTGCCAGGGATCGAACCGTGATCCTCAGATTCTGGAGTCAGTCGCCCTGGCCGCTTTGATGCTCTGTCTGCCCCAACTGAACGCCGAAGTGTCTGGTCTTAAATCAGTTTTAAGAAGGTCAACTAAATATGACGCCATCAACCACCTCCCATGCATTGACTCCTAGGCAGAACTGTATAGTTTGACCCGGCGATGGGAGTAGTTTTGGATGGATCAAGGGGACCCATATCCTTCCATTTCTGCTTCATTGTAACATGTTTACATCATGCCTGCTTCCACCACAAAGTGGGTAAAATGGTGCATATAGGTGAATAACTCCCTTAAGAAGACACATTATAGAACGACGATTTACGACCCAAATGAAACACTTAAAGCACACTGCCTAAGCCAAGACATGTAAAGAAGCCCCCTAGCGCTTAGCACAGTCTATTTATGGACTGAGAAGGTTACCATAGCGATGAGGGGGATTAATGCTCACCCCTGGGTCCAGGTTCTGGGAGCAGATATATAGATATTCATGTTCAGCTGATTGTGCAAATTCAAGATCTCAATTTGCAGTGCACAAAAGTGTGAATTCTAATGGTAGTTATGAATTGCAACACACTTGTTGCACACCCTTGCGACCACACCCTTGCGACTCTCATGGGATAGGAGGGGGCAAAAGCACTGTCCATCCGCCAGGCACACAGAAATGGAAATAACAAAAAATGTTGACTGGCTCTGTGTTCAACCAGTATGGAAAGGTTACCCACAGCTCAGGGCAGATGGTCCACATGAAAAAGTGTAAGATGCCAATGTCTGCAGCTTACTTTCTGCATCTGCAGTCTGTGGACATCAGGAGAAGCCCACAGCCCCACACACTAACGCATGTTTTAACGATGGCTATCCAAGTCACAGTGTGTCATGATTTGTAGAGTTGCAGCCCTTTAATGGACAGGGCAACACTGCCAGCACACTGATCATGTAAATGAAGGGAGGATGCCACTGTCCCAGCATTTGGAACTACTTGCAATGAGCCAGAAGCCCAGTTTCCACCCATCAGTAATATTGAGCGGGTGGTTTGCGTCTCACTGCGAACAATCCCTGTGCACTGTAAAGGATTAGAGAATCCTTTCCTATGCAAAGGGGGTTGCGGCTCTATTTGCAGAAATCAATATTCTAAAAAACACCCCATGCACTCCTTTCATTGGCTTGAATCCTGCTGCACCTACATGCACGACTATGAATATATTATGTGTATGCACAATAACACAGAACCCAATCAAATGACAAAGGCTGTGATGCAACCCCTTGGAAATAAGGGGTTACATTTATTTATTGAATAAATAACTATACTTATTTAATAGATATTAGGTAGTGGCCGTCATTGCCACCACTAAAATGATGGTGCAGAGATTCTAATTGAGACTTTAAATTTAAGTGGTTAACCTCCCCCTACCTTGGTACAACAGCTAACTCCTTCTCTAGTGCAGAGGCAACCCTTCTCTGACCCGTGGGCTCCCAGACCAACCAATGTTGCCTCTAGCATTTATTTATTTATAAAGTTTTATATAGCGCAAACAAGATCCCGAAGGATATCAGAGCGTTTTACAGTAGGCAGAAAAAAAGAACAAGGGGGTAGTATAGACATCAATTGGGAAACAGCAGCAAAAAAAGGAAGATAATACAGTAAAACAGGTGTCCACGTGTGGTAAAAAAAAAACAACAGGGGAGAAGATCCATTGTAGCTGGAGGTACCAAGGTGAAAAGAACAAAGCAATATTCCAATAACACCTTGTGTGCTCCTTTCATTTCATTAATTCGTCACAAACCACCTCCACAAACACATTCACACAGACACACACAGATTCACAAAGTCACACAGACATGCCCTTACTCTAATCGCTATAATGAGGAAGTCAACCCAAAATGTCTTAGTTATATACTTTCAGTCTGTTAACATTCCCTCTGTGACCTACATATAGTGTTCCTATCACCATGTTGCCTCAGGGCCACCACAGACCTTAGATGTCAATAAATGTTTTAGTTAGGTGCATCCATGCTTACCTCATCACATGATCCACAGCGAGGCCTCATGCTCTCAGTGTAGTGTCGCCCACAATAAACATTGTTGTTTTTCCAGAAATAGATGAGGTCCACCAGAGGTTCTTTACATTTGCAGCAAGTGAAGCATGCTGGGTGCCACTGCCGCTCATACCCTGCGCGGTCGGCGTACACCACCAGGTCGTCTTTGGGCACAGGCAGCTTGCAGAGGTCGCAGTTCTGAAAACAAAAACAGAAAGTGGATTTAGAAAGGACTATCACTAGACATGAAACCAGATCCATGGCATGACGTCAGGAAGAGGTGCTCATCTCTTCATGAGCAGCTTAGAGCAGAGTAGAGCGTTCGCCCCGCCTTTCCTGAAGAACTGTGCCAATCATAACATGATTTGCTATTTCCTGGAGAGTTGTCAAAGACCCAGGCTACTCTGCATCTTTGATTCAACCAGATACATAAACTGCTTATCAACAAGGTTTCTAAACACAGGTTCCTATCGAAGGAAGAGCTCACATCAGAATATAATCCTCCTGGTGTTGCCCATAAAGCTCTGCGGGATAAGATGTGATTTATTTGCTCTCAGTGTTGCAGCGAAGAAAATAAAAATATCAAATGTACGTCATCAATAAAGACCTAGCACAATCCTCTTAGGGTTTTATCAAAATTCTCATCATGCTTCTCTGCTTGGGTCAATAGGTGTCAAAGATACGGATTGATTAACTTACAAAAATCTAAAATAGATTTACTGGGATCATTCACCAAAACAAAAAAAGTGGATCAGATGATACTCAATCTAGAACATGAGAGCTGGTTCCCAGCCCAGTTGTGTGTAAGACATGATGGCCGAAACTGAGACTGTTTCTCCTAAATAAACCTATGCTCCAACTTGTATACACACTCAGCCTCACTATGTGGTAAAGTTACCTTCAGAGAAAGAGAAGCAATCCAACCACTCGGCCACCTGGGAATGACTCAAAACTCACAGGCTGTACCTGGAACTTGGGTGGCCTCACGCACAAAGCACTTGAATTCCTCAAATAATGTTGGTCCATTATACATGCACATACGTTAATGAGCATACAATATTGATAAAGACACATTTGATACTCTACAACTTTTGGCACCAGCAGAAGTCTCAAAAGTTGTACTGCCACGGCTGAACTCACTTAAGGGGCCAGGAAACAAGTGGGCTGTGAGGTGGTGGATGGTACCACTCATACTGATACCACACGTGTCATTACAACTCTATATTACTACACTAGTACCTCTACAATGACCTACCATTACATCGCATTATTTTACCACGCATGCCATTACAACGCAAAGGTATGTGTGGTAAAGGCATACACTTGGTAAAAATGTCTAAGGTAAGTTACACTACCCTGCCCTACCCTAAATCAGTACTCCTCCATGACCCCCCAAGCCCCACCCTACCCTAAACCCTAAATCACTACCCCTGCACGACTCCCAATCCTTTCCCTACCCTAAACCCTAAATCACTTCCCCTGCACCACCCCCTAAGCCCCAATCCTCTCCATACCCTAAACCCTTAAACACTACCCCTGCACAACACTCCCCTGACCCCAGTCCTCTCCCTACTCAAAAAAACTTCCCTTCACGTCCCCCCGACCATACCCTAAACCCTAAAGCATTACCCCTGCACAACCCTCCCCCTACCCCCAGTTTTCTCCCTACCCTAAACCCTAAAACACCACCCTTGCAAGACCCTCCCCCAACCCCAGTCTTCTCCCTACCCTAAAACTCTACCCCCAGTCCTCTCCCTACCCCAAAACACTACTCTGCATGACCCCGACCCTACTCTAACCCCTAAAACACTACTCCTGCACAACCCTCCCCCGACCCCAGTCCTCTCCCCACCCTAAACCCTTAAACACTACCCCTGCACGACCCTCCCCTCCCCCAGTCCTCTCCCTACCCGAAAACACTACCCTGCACGACCCAACCCTTTTTTACACTAAATATCAACCCCCACGGTCTGAGGGTCAGTGCATATTTTTTTACAACGTATTTGATTTTACCATACATAGCTTTACAACGAAATTCATTGTAAAGGCATGCGTGGTAAAAGCACATGCGCTGTAAAAAAAATGCATAGTAAAGACTACATGTTGTTACAACACATGTGTGGTAACGCTTGCTTTGTAATGGCATGCGGGGTAGCAGCCGCGATGTAATGGCTAGTTTCCTGTGAGGTGTCCAGTATTACCATGCCATAAATTACCATTGTTACAATAACCATGAATGCTACATGCTAGTAATCATTTGCACAGGACAAAATATGTTCCAGGGAAATGTATAACTAGGTGTGGGCGGAATTTGCGAAATTCACTTTCGCAAATTATCGTGAAAATGTTAAAAATCTCCGCAAACACGCGGAAATATCGCGAAGATGCGGAAGTTTTTTTCCCACCCGTTCGCGGTATTTTCTGCATGGTCGCGGCTCGCCAACTTACCCATGTGGTTGCTCGCGGGCGCGGCCATCTTGTTTTCAGTTGTCTCGCGGTGCATGATCGCGAGAAGAAAGACGTGATCGAGCGACGCATGACGTCACTGCGGGCGCGAACTGTCGCGAGACAGCGCAAATGGCTACCAACAATCCAACATCTCATGGAGAACGCGACCGGATCGGGAAAACTTGTCGGCGAACGCGGGGATTCAGGAAAGGCGATAGCGCGCACGCGAGAATGTGTTATTTTACAGCGCGAGCAAGAAACAAATTATCGCTAAACTGCGGAATGCGGAAATTTTGACATTTTCGCGCTTTCTGCGGAACGCGAAAATGTAAAATTAGCGCAATTTCTGCGACCGGAATGAAATTCCCTCCCAAAATATTTTTAAGTTCTCCCATTGATTTACAAATGTTTTTGGTAAATCTCAGATTTTTTGAAAGTTCAATTTGCTGTCAGTATTTGTGAGATCAGTTTGGTAATTTGCGAACCGACCTATTTACTAATAGGTCAGTTCGGAAATTACCGATTCCTAATGGGTCACATTTTGGTCTGCCTCCTGAATATTATTGAGGTACGTCGCAAATTCCAACAAACTAGGAATCACAGCCATGGCGGTCTGCAGGAGTTAGCAGACCACCATGTTAGTGATTGCTTGAAAATAAAAAAAAAATAAAAAAATAAAAAAAATAAAAAAAAAAAAAAAAAAATGCAATCCATTTTCCTAAAGGAAATGCATTTTCAAAAAAAAAACTGTAAGTAAATTTTTTTTAAGGAAGGCAGTGGTTTTAAAATATGTTTTTGTCACCATTCACAAATGAAAAGGGTGTTTAGGAAATTGGGTTATTGCTGGGGGGGTGGATACCCACCTCAGGCAACAAACGCAATACTTGTCAGGGTGAACCACAAAAGTCACTAAATTAATGAGTGCCTAAGCCTCTAGTAACTTGACACAAAAGCAGTCAGGCTTAATTTAGAGGTGATGTGTGAAGTACTTTTGCAGTGCACAAACAGTAATAAAGTTAAAAGACAGCATAAGAACAATGCCAAACTAATTTAAAACAATAGAGTAAAATGACACCAAAACTAATGAAATGAACCGGAGCTATACATTTTAAATGGGTTTTAGCGTAAAATAGCATCTTAAAGAACTGCCGGTATGTGCTAGGGCGAGACTGGGTCAACGTCAATAGTCTGAAGTAAAGTTCCTGAGAAGATAGAGCTCAACAGGACAAGGAAGAAGGCTGCGTCTGAGGTGGAGGCTTCATCGTCGGGGAGCCACCGGAGGAGGTTGCAGTGATGATTTTAACCTTTGAACTTCAGCAGGGCACAGCTGCAGGCCGGAGCTGAGAGGGCTCCATGATTCCGGATACCGTCACCATGATGCCAATCTGAACAGGATTTGCTGGTGAGGCGAAGAACGTAGGGGAGCTACCACAAAATCAGGCTAACCGGCAATTCACTGTGGGCATATCAGCTGGCAAGTAGGTCCATGTCTTCTTTCGATTCATCAGGAAGTTTTGGGGGAAAAAGTTTCCCTGTTTTTAAGTAACAGCTTTTGAAGAAGTACCACCAACACCACTAACTAGGGTCTAGGGCGACACATCTTAGTGGTTAGGACTCACTTCAGCAGAGGCCAACAGCAGGGTTCAAGGTCTCAGGTGCTTGTTATGTTTCTGTAGGTCACACAGGAGGCCAGTTGACTACCCCTGTGAGTCACTTTTGGTGGTCTAGGTTTCAAAGAGCTGGTTCAGATCTCCTGCAAGCTGCAAGGCAGTCTTTCCAGCTGCAAGGCAGTCCTTCAAGCAGGACAGTTTGTCTGAATATTTCACTAGTCCAGGAGTGTACTAAAGAGTTTTCTGAGGGGCCATGATTTATAGCTTGTGCCAGCCTTTCTGTGTGGGGGACACCCTGTCCTACCACCACATCTGAAAAGCCGAAAGAAAGGTGAGGTGGAAAGAGAACATTAGTGAAGTAGAGAGACGGCTGAGGTAAACAGAAAATTGATACAGCAGCAGGGAGAGGGTGGGGGTAGAGGATGACATGGAGTCATAGGTAAGAAAGAAAGAAGTATAAAGAAAAGGATGTAGGGAGAAGAGAGTTGAAGAGGGCAATCTGAAAGAAAGAAAGGTACAGAAAGTAATGAAAGAAAGAGAGAGAGGTTTATATGATATCGAAAAAGTGGTGGTAGACTAAGAGAAGTAATGAGAAAGGTAGTGAGAGGCGAGGTAAGGGGAAAAGAGTTATAAAGACAGGAGGCGTTGAAGAGGCAAGGAATTGAATACATGGTGAAGTAAATCAGAAGGTTTGGCAGCAAGGAACAGAAAGAGGAGGGGAAAAGAGGAGGTGTAGGGAGAGAGATGTTAGTATAGAAAGAATTATGGTAGAGAAAGGTGAGGTAGAGAGTGGTGAGATAGAGAGGGGTAGAGAGCGTCGAGAGAGGACAGAGCGGTCGAGAGTGGTGTGGTATAGAGAAAGAGATCGAGAAGTGAGGTAAAAAGAAAGGTGAAGATGAGTGAAAGGTGAAGTAGATAAAGGAGAGATACAGTGAAGGGAGATGGAAACATAACAGTGAGATGCAGGGAGAGGGATGGGGGTAGACAGTGTTGGTGTAGCGAGACATAGAGGGGTACAGGAAGTGGGTATTCGTTTGGGTAGGTACAGTGAGTGGTAGAGAGAGTGCTCCAGTGGTTCCTTGGAAGGTGAGGCCCTGGAAAACTGCCCATTACTCGCATGGGGTTCAAAACATGGGGTATTCCATTCTGAGATTCCCTTATGGAAGTAGTTTCCCAGGCAGCAGTTTTGGGATGAAAGGGCTGCCAACGCACTTTACACAGGTGCTTTGGAAGTGTCAAGAAAGTGCAGCCCTATGTATGTAGGTCACACATGCATATCTCACACATGCACACATTTACTCTAACACATTCACACGGATGTATGACGTTACAACGCACACTTTTACAACGCATGCACTTACAACGCATTTTTTACAACGCATAATCCATTACAACGCATGACATTACAACGCATGACACTACAACGCATTTTTAAAAACTACCTTTACAACGCATTTCCATTACAACGCATACTACCTTTACAACGCATACCATTACAACGCATAATATTAAATTGCATTTAAGGTAAGTATTAGATAGTATAGGGGTAAAAGTTACTTTTCTAACTCCAGGGGGTGCAACAGTAGGGTAAGTGTTGGATAGTATAGGGGTAAAAATTACTATTCTAACTCCAGGGGGTGCAACAGTAGGGTAAGTGTTGGATAGTATAGGGGTAAAAATTACTATTCTAACTCCAGGGGGTGCAACAGTGGGGTAAGTGTTGGATAGTATAGGGGTAAAAATTACTATTCTAACTCCAGGGGGTGCATCAGTAGGGTAAGTGTTAGATAGTATAGGGGTAAAAATTACTATTCTAACTCCAGGGGGTGCAACAGTAGGGTAAGTGTTGGATAGTATAGGGGGAAAAATTACTATTCTAACTCCAGGGGGTGCAACAGTAGGGTAAGTGTTGGATAGTATAGGGGTAAAAATTACTATTCTAACTCCAGGGGGTGCAACAGTAGGGTAAGTGTTGGATAGTATAGGGGTAAAAATTACTATTCTAACTCCAGGGGGTGCAACAGTAGGGTAAGTGTTGGATAGAATAGGGGTAAAAATTACTATTCTAACTCCAGGGGGTGCAACAGTAGGGTAAGTGTTGGATAGTATAGGGGTAAAAATTACTATTCTAACTCCAGGGGGTGCAACAGTAGGGTAAGTGTTGGATAGTGTAGGGGTAAAAATTACTATTCTAACTCCAGGGGGTGCAACAGTAGGGTAAGTGTTGGATAGAATAGGGGTAAAAATTACTATTCTAACTCCAGGGGGTGCAACAGTAGGGTAAGTGTTGGATAGTATAGGGGTAAAAATTACTATTCTAACTCCAGGGGGTGCAACAGTAGGGTAAGTGTTGGATAGTGTAGTGTAATATTATGCGTTGTAATGGTATGCGTTGTAATGGTAGTATGCGTTGTAATGGAATGCGTTGTAAAGGTAGTTTTTAAAAATGCGTTGTAGTGTCATGCGTTGTAATGTCATGCGTTGTAATGGATTATGCGTTGTAAAAAATGCGTTGTAAAGGTAGTGCGTTGTAAAAGTTGCGTTGTAAAGGTTGTTCCCCCATTCACACTCGCCATGTATGAACAGATATGTATGACTCTCGGCCAGACAGTGCGTTGCGATTAACAATTAGATAGGTCGAGATAAAAAAACAAGCACTGTGTAGGCTCGACCTAAAAATGGTATACAAGAAAAATAAATAGGTAATGTTTGAGAAGAACAACTAAGTGCCGTTCTACGCAAATAGTGAATGAAATAATGTGTGGTTTCATAGGATCACAGGTTGTCTATGTGTGGCGCTCAACATTAAACCTAATGTTTTGTATTCCCAAAGCTAGGAAGTACATTTCATCCTCTGGATCTTGCTGCTCAAGTGGCAGGGTTCACAAAAACCTGTTTTATACTGTAAAAAACATGATGTTATAAACCACTTTTTTTTTATTAGTATGGGAGGGCTAGAATGGAAGTTTCAGATTATTGCACCTAGAAAATTCCTTCTCCATCTAAAGATCAGGCACAGAGCACAATTCTGATTGGTATCACAATGCATTGTTCTGCTGAGTTTTCACAGCTGGTCACAAAGCGGAATACAGGATGCACTGTTCTACATGGCTGTGACAAAAGAAAATAGACATGCCATGTTCGCAGGCGAATTAAGGAAATACTAGGCAAACTAATACAAACATCAAACATATATCTCCCCAGCTCATCCCACCAAAACCCAGAGGCTGAAAATAATCCTCAATAGTGTCACATTATCAGCTGTAATAATTCTCCATGGTTCGGTGAGCATTTACCTTTCCCAGCTGCTACGCAAACGGATTGCAACCCACATTGATTTGATATCTTACATAGAAGGGCAATAGGCTGTTTGAAAAGGTGTTAGTGCCTGCACTTCATAGTGCTCTGGCACCCACTCATGAAGTGTATATACTAAATGTGTAGCAACAAGGCAGGCAAGGTCAGAACGAGACCAGCCTATTCGAATTGTAAAGACAAATTACTTTACAACATGAAACCCTACTCGAGCAGAAACCACAGTCTCTGTCAGGGTGAAACAGATGCAAACCCCAAATTAACCTGTATTCCACCCTCTGATAGCTTGGCACAAGAGCAGTCAGGCTTAGTTTAGAGGCAATGTGTAAAGTATTTATGCAGCACACAAACAGTAGCAAAGAGAATCACACCACAAGAAAAAGCCCACACCAATTTAGAAAATAGAGTAAAATAAAATAAAGTATTTAAAACCAAAATAACAAATATCTAACCAGTAGAACTAGAGATATGCCATTTCAAAGATTTCAGGTAAGTAAAGTGCCTAAAAGCACAAAATGCCACTCGTGGTTTTCTGTTTGTGTGAGACCATGTGTAAAAGTCACAAGTTCAGGTTGACCACGATGGAGCATGGGCCAGATACAGGGACCAGGTTAGTCCTGCTGAAAGAGAGACCTTTAAAGTTCAGCGTGAAGAGTTCCATTCACACGGTGGAAGGCGCTGCGAAAAGCAGGTAGAGCGTCACCGATGGTAATCAAGGTAGCGCAAAGAGCAGACTGGGCATCACAGAGAGTCATCGATGAAGCACGAAGAACCTGTTGGGCATGATGGTTGTTTGTTGCTGGAGGTTTGCATTGTCGGTCACCGCTAGCTGTCGATGCTCTCGCACAAAATGCTGATCTTGCGCTGTCAGGTGTTGTTGACAGTTGCTGAGGAGTGAAGAGGCGGGATCACCAGAACTTTATATTGGTGGGTACTGCGGGGATAGGTTTGCATTTGCAAAGAGCCCAAAGCTTCAGGATTTCATGGAGAAGGTCTGATCTATTTTTATGTCAAGATTCTTCGTGGATCGCTTAGGCGACGTGCTGATCCTAGTTGAGAGGGCGACCATTCACTTGACCACAAGAGGTAGTTTTGGCAAACAGCAGTAACTCAGTCTTACATGTATTCAAGTGCAAACAATTGTCAGTAATCCGACACTAAATGGCTAGCATTCCCTTTGCAAAATGGTCTTTGGTTACAGCAAGATCAGAGCCAAAAGTGAAAATCAGCTGGGTATCATCAGCATAAGATATAATTCCAAAGCCAAAAGGTTCTATAATCTTGGCATATAGATATTAAACAAAGTGAGCCTCAAGTCTTGTGGCATCCCCTTGTCCAGACAAATTTTGCTAGAGGTGAAGGAGCCAAGGGTGATTGTTTGGAATCTGTCATCCAAGAAGTTGTAAAGCCATTTGAGAACAGTTTCCTGAATACCTATCTCGCAAAGTCTCTCTCTCAGCCTAGCATGGGAAAGTGTATCAAGCACTGTGGAAAGATCCAGCACCACGAGCATAGTAGGGGTACCAGCATCCAGAGAAGATTTCAACAAATCTGGGACTGTGACTGCTAGTAGGGCCGTTTCCGTACTGTGTTCAGGTCTAAAACCGGACTGTGAAAGGTACAGAAGTTGATTCTTTTCAAGGTAGGCAGTTAGTTGTTTGTTAATTAAGCCTTCCAGCATTTTGCCTAAAAGAGGCAACAGAGATATTGGACTGTAATTGTATAGAATGCTGGGATCCAGGTTAACTTTCTTTAGGATTGGTAGGACATGGGCGGCTTTCCACTCCGAGGGGATGGTACCCATTTCCACAGATAAAATAAATAGGGCGTGAATGGCCAGCACAAGATGTTTGGATAGTGAAACCATAACTTTGGGTGGGCAGATATCAAGGGGGGAGCCTGATTTTGCCAAGTCTAGAATCCTCTGGTCCTCCTCCAGAGAAAAAGGTTCAAACCTGATTAGAGAGGGCGTCCGAGCTCCTTCCAAATTTATTATGTTACTGGTGACACCAGGATCGCTCAGAGGCTGTTGAAGTTTAACTAAATCTGTGAGATTTTCTCTTGAATAACCATAGCAAGGGAGTCACACATTTCCTGTGATACTAAGGGGGGGCTGGGCGCATGCCTGATAGCTCGTAAACTCCTGTACAATCTTTAAAAGTGCTTTAGGAGCATTGCCTGTTTGTTCGATTTGGTTGGTAATAAAAAGCTTGTGTGTAGATCTAATATTCGAATGATATCTAGACAGGGCAAGCTTATAAATCTCTTTGCCCTGTAGATTTTTAGTTCTTCGCCATTTCCTTCCTAGATTTTTACAGGCTGATTTTTCAGTTTTTAGCTCTGTCATGTACCAAGGGGCAAAAACATGTTGATTAGAGGAACACATCTGTTTTAAAGATATCGTTTTGTCCAAAGCCTCCATTAGGGCTGTTTTAAAGTTACCTAACTGAGCATTGACATTGGATCAGCTTGAGGGAACAGCAAGTTGAAACGACTCACTAAAGGAGTCCGAGGAGAGTGAGTGCCAGGGCCTTCTCAGTCAATTTTCCCAACATCTCTTTTTCTCCAAGTTGGATTTTATTGAGAATTGAATTTGAAAAGGGATTATGTAGTGATTTGTCCAAATTAAAGGCCTAGGTGATTCGCAAGAAATAACCTCACTATTGGTGAATAGCGTATCGAGTGAGTGGCCCGCTTGGTGAGTATGGCTGGTGACTAATTGGTGAAGGCCTGGGGTTTTCATGTCTGCAATGAGATGCATCACCTCGGGGTCGGCTAAGTCTTAGTAATTAAAGTCACCCAGAAGACCAAAAGAATTAGTGGCCAGTACCTGGGGGGCTTCCACCAAAGGTTGTCTGAAGCCCTTCTTAGGCCCTGGTGGGCGATGTAACAGAGCGCCCTTCCAGCTTTCTGTAGCAGATTGAGTTACATTAAAAATGCCTAATTCCAAGGATTCAGAAGCAATGGTGCCAATCCATGAGACTTTTAGAGATTCTTTACAAACAATGTGATTCCCCCTCCAATTTTCAGCTCTCTATCGATGGCCAGTAAGTTGTTGGCATTCAGCCAAGTTTCTGTGAGAAAACATATATTGTGGGATAGAGAGGTGATGACATCTCATACTGGAATGTTTTGCTAATGATCTCACATATCAAAGAAAGCTTTTTATGGTAGTTTTAGAGAAGTTAACAGAGGAGATCTGGGATGGTGAATTAGTAGGCACCTTGGGAGATGGAACAGTCAGATAGTCGTCCCTACATGTTAAATTTAGTTTAGGTACATCAGAATTAATGTCATGAGCAGGAGTACATTTCATGACAAGATTTTTAACTACGATTTCTTAGACACCAAACATGGAATACCTGCGCCAGATGCAAAGTTAGCACTTACTAAATGTAATAAGGCAACCCAATATTATCCTGTGGGAGAGGTAGGCCTCACACTAGTGAAGAACACATTTAGGAGTTTTTCACTAGCATGACAGGTAAAACTGAAAGGTACATATCCAACTTTTTAAATACACTGCACCCTGCCCTCGGCTTTATAGGGCCTACCTTAGGGGTAAATAATATGTTATAAAATGGGAGGTTTGGACATGACAATAGTTTTTGTGTTGGACTTGGCCCTTCTGGCAAGTTCACCCCTAAAACTTTTTGCATTTATCATAGCCATTTCCCTGTGGTGTACTAGTGGTTTTAGGCCTCTAGGCCCTTTTACACTGTGTCCCAGTGGAAAGCGCGTGCGCTCTGTGTATGTTTTAGTGAGACTGACCTGCCCTCCCATAGGAATGCATAGGGGATCTGAGTGACCGTGTTAAGTCCTGATGTGAGAGGAGTGCAGGGTCGAGTTTGGTATGTGCGAACTCGTGAGAGTGAATGCTGCGCAATGATGTGTGCGGCGTTACGGTGTCTCATGTAGAAGTGCCACTTCTAGAAGCTGGCCTGTCTGTATAATAAATGTGCAGTGACGGATGTATGACGTTACAATGCATACTTTTACAACGCATGCACTTACAACGCAATTTTTACAACGCAACATCCACTACAACGCTTTCCATTACATCGCATGACACTACAACGCATTTTTAAAAACTACCTTTACAACGCATTCCATTACAACGCATACTACCCGCATACTACCTTTACAACGCATACAATTACAACGCATAATATTACATTGCATTTAAGGTAAGTATTGGATAGTATAGGGGTAAACATTACTATTCTAACTCCAGGGGGTGCAACAGTAGGGTAAGTGTTGGATAGTATAGGGGTAAAAATTACTATTCTAACTCCAGGGGGTGCAACAGCAGGGTAAGTGTTGGATAGTATAGGGGTAAAAATTACTATTCTAACTCCAGGGGGTGCAACAGCAGGGTACGTGTTGGATAGTATAGGGGTAAAAATTACTATTCTAACTCCAGGGGGTGCAACAACAGGGTAAGTGTTGGATAGTATAGGGGTAAAAATTACTATTCTAACTCCAGGGGGTGCAACAGTAGGGTAAGTGTTGGATAGTGTAGTGTAATATTATGCGTTGTAATGGTATGCGTTGTAAAGGTAGTATGCGATGTAATGGAATGCGTTGTAAAGGTAGTTTTTAAAAATGCGTTGTAGTGTCATGCGATGTAATGGAATGCGTTGTAGTGGATGTTGCGTTGTAAAAATTGCGTTGTAAGTGTAGTGCGTTGTAAAAGTTGCGTTGTAAAGGTTGTTCCCCGCAGTGACTGTCTGGCTTGCGATTGGCTGGTGTGTCTGTCTCCAGGAGTCAGGATGGGTCTGCCCCGGTGGTGAATGGAGAGATCTGCATGTCATGGTAGGGAGGAGTACACCTGGGACCTGAATAGGGCTGGGCTTTCCCTACACAATGCTGGCTCCACCCCCTGTGGTGCGTCTAATGTCCCTGGCCTGTCCTGTGAATAGGGAGAGGGGCTGAGCAAAACAAAGTGCTCAGGAACCAGTTGCAGCTGGTTCGCCCCTTCCCTGCACCTTGAGACAAAGGGAAATGGTGTATAAAAGAAGGGGCTGTGACCCCAGAAAAATGTTCTGCTTTTGGATCCTGATTGCTGCCGGGCGTGCTGCTGCTGGGGCCCAGGAGGACTTGCCAGGAGAGCTGCCTCCCTGGGCCCAGCTATGCCCTGGAACCTTTTGCCTTTATTTTCATATTTACAGACTTTTGGGACCATTTGCTATTCTCCTTGGCCCCAGGACCTATGCCCTCTTCTAGCGCCTGGGAGCGCTCGACATGGATTCCCCTGGGGCGCTGAAGCTTCGCTGCCCCGGGGCCGCACATCGCTGCTGGGGGGGAATCCCCAGCGTAGGGATTCCCCCATTGTGCCTTTAATAGTGGGTGCCCACCCCACATGGCCGCCTAGTTTTATATTTTCATAGTAGGAGCCCACCCTGCTTTTATATCGTGATTCGGAGGGAGCCTACCCCTCATTGCCGCATTCGTGATTTTATAATTGAAGCGGGAGCCCACCCCGCGTTTCACCACCATAGCCCGATCGCTGGGAGGAAGTCAGGCAACGTGGTGCCTGATGGCGGGCGGGACTTCCGGTTTGACGGAGAAGCCCCGCGCACGCCCTTGCTGCAGGAGGAAACGGCAGGAGCAACCAGCGCCAGTACCCGTTTTCCCTGCTGGGCTCCCGTGATGAAGAGGGAGCACTGCGTACCACCACAGATTTCCCTATTCCTGGCGGGGCTCTCCTTGATGGAGAGAGAGCCCCGCGTGTGCTGCCCCGGCCGGAGGGAAGACAAGTGGCTGCAGGCCCAGCGGGGCTCCCGTGTCGTTGGGAGGAGCCCCGTGGGCAGCCCCTGACGTCCGGAGCCTTGCAGGCTCCTCGCCGAAGTCCCGGTCCTAGGAGAGGGACCGGGTGAAGAACAGAGTCCTTCCCAAGGAAAGGAGACCGGTGAAGAGGAGCGGAGTCCCCGCAGAACAGCCCGGTGAGTTGGAAAGGGCTGGGGAACTTCGTGTGTGTGTTGTGGGTGCCGGTCCCAGACCGGTCTGCTTCCTGAGCGGCCCCCGCCTGATAGGGGGGGTCGCTCCAACATTTGTGGGCCTGATTATTTTAGAGTCCAGAGAGGCTCCAACGTTTGGGGGCCTTATTATTTCAGAGCCTACTGGGCTCCAACGAGGGGCGCATTTATGTTAGACGGGCCCAGAGGGGCCCAGGCTTTTTCCCCCTGTTGTGTGGCCATCGCCCCACAGCTGCCCCGCTTGCTAGAGGGCAGCTGGGACTTTAGTTGCGGCCATGATTGTTTTAGAGCCCCATGTGGCTCCAACACGGGGGCAAGTTGTTCTTCGAGCCTAGGTGGCTCCAATGGTTTGGACATTATTTCAAGGGCCGTTGAGAGCCCATGCCTCATTTTAGATCCCCAGCTGCGCAGCACTTAGTGCCAGCTGCAGCGTTTAGGCCCTGTTCCTGTCCCCAGCTGCCCAGCAAGTAGTGAGCAGCTGCTACGTTTAGGTTCTGGCGCAACCTGGACCCTAATGGGATTTAGGTGTTATTGTGATTGATATACTAAGGCGTTGGGTGTTAGGAAATGTACAGTGTGTAGTATGTTTTGCGCACCCTGTGGTTTATACCTGTAGATAGGATTTCTGCCTAGGAGGTTGTTTTACCTGTTTAGGGTGATGTTAGGGAGATTATACTTCCCTGTGTGATGTACGCCCCTAGTGTAGTTATACTTAGGAGGTTAGGTCTAATGCGTTAGACTAATGAGAAATTGCATAATGTATTTATGCCCCTGTGATGGATGCAGGATAGGTTTTATACCTGATTCTATTGTGATGATGCTGAGGTCATTATTGCGCCAGTAGTTACTGGTTGTGCTCTGCAGTGATAATTTGTGTTAAAGTTAGTATATGTTCTACATGTACAATTGGTGATTTGTGCTGATTCCGACAGTGGTCCATGTGGCCCTGTCCTGTGTAAATAGTCCCTTGTAAAATTCTGCCCAGTGCCAGCTGGCACAGTGTAAATTATGTGATTATCATCTAATGTGTTTATTATAATACAAAGGCTATTTTTTATATATAACCTTGTGTGGAGTTTCTTTTGTGGTGGGTCTAGGGTGTTGTTGCTGTGTGCGAACGCAAACGCTTTACACATTGCCTCCGGGATAAGCCTGACTGCTTGTGCCAAGCTACCAAGGGGGTGAGCAGGGGTTATCTTGGCGTGTAACTCCCCAGCCCTGACTTAGAGTGGTGGTTTCTGCCGGGCTTTGGCGCAAGCCCAAGCCAACCAGAAATCCCATTTCTAACAATATTGCAAAGTCAAAATAGCAGTTTAAAACTGTAGACACAGACTGCAATCACTAGTTTAAAGGGTTACTTAAGTGGGTGGGTCAATGAGTGCTGCAGGCCCACTAGTAGCATTTAATTTACAGGCCCTAGGTCCATGCAATATGAGTTTACTAGGGACTTACAAGTATATTAAATGTACCAATTGGGTGTAAGACAATTTCACCATGTTTAAAGGAGAGAGCACAAGTATTTTAGCACAGGCTAGCAGTGACAAAGTGCGCAGAGTCTCAAAAGCCAACAAAAACAGGCTCAGAAAACAGGAGGGTGAAAGAAAAAAGTTTGGGGGTGACCCTGCAAAAAGAACCAAGTCAAAAAACAACCAACAATAAAACCATCACTGAAGAAAACAATGTGTGTGCTCTGACTGGCAGCACAGCACATGCTGAAATGAAGGAGCAGTGTCCGGTATGAAATTAAATGGGCCGAAAGAGGTTTTTAACTTTGGTAAGCCGTTCAAATTTTGCAGCTCGCTGCTTAAATCTAGTAACTTATAAGTCATGACTTCAAGTCATAAGAACGTCCACAGTGCAAAATGTATGTTGAGTGACTCAAAGTTCCCAAGCGAAGGTGATTACTTTCAAGGTGCCCCACTGTAACTGCTTCCTGGTCCCTGGCACACTAAACCTGGCACAACTTACACTTTAATGGACTGAGTATTGAAGCTTTCTCCTAATGTATGAGTCTGGAAGGAACACCTGCAGAAGATTTGTGACTACTTGGGCATACTTCTTCATTTTAGGAATAAGGATAAAAGACACACATTTATTGATGTTAACTCCACCCTGGTGCCTGCTACCCACACCACAATAGGTCTTCACCAGGGCTTTTCACCAATTCAAGGAAATTGGCTGGTGGACATTTACTGATTTTGCCAGATTATTAATACTTCAACGAAGCACAGGTTAAACTATGAATTAATTAAATCTCTGCGTACTGAGGCATTCAATGAGCTACAATGTTAACTATTTTGGTAACTTTTTGGAATTGTGTTGGCATCTAATTATCTAGTCAAAAAGGTTTACAATTAAAATGACTAACCAGACTTAAACCTTGGGCTCTCCTGGACAAGCAATACCTATCTACAGATTAGGGAGGGACTCCCGGAGCTTCATCGTTACTAGCTTGCTGACAGGGTCTATTCCGCCAACTCCTGTTATATTAGCATTACATCTAGCCATCCTTCATAGTTCATCAAAGTTCTAGATAATTTATTTTTCATTGCCTAGTACTATTGCTGGAGCAGAGTTTTCTGTTGAAAATTCATCGGGTTTTGAAGCTTTAGTTGTCTAAACGTGGTAAAAATAAAATTACTAATTTTTAATCATTAATTATTTGTTTTGTGTAAATGTTTTTTTTTATTAATCAACATGTATGTATTAACAAGAGAAAAACCGACACGCGGGACGCTTATGTGTTGCTATTGACAATGTGCATGTTTTATTAAATAAACGTTGCTGAGTGCTGTTTATTTTTAAGCACGAAATGCTTTTCGAATTAATGCTTTTCTATGTTGCAAGAGCTAGATAATTGCATACACATAAGGGTATTAGTGGGGTTAACACTGTTCAATCACTATGCTGTGGTAACGTTGTTTTTGTCTCTTTTAATTAAGATGGTCTATTGTGGCCTATTGTGGCCTAAATAAAGATGGCCGATACGAAAGGCCTGGCCTCGAGTAGAATTCGTGACGAGAGAGAGCCTTGCTGAATATGGTCCTGAAGTCAGCTGACCACAGTCCTTGCCTTGCTTGATTGAAAATTTCTGTGAGGACAGCAGCAGTTTTGGGCGATCTCCAAGTGAAATGAAGCGTCCTTGGCAGCTTTGGGAAAACAAAGGAGCTCTAAAGAAAGACTCTGAACTATGATCTCATTGCCGAGGAGACGTGGAGTTACACGATACAAATGTATTTTTTGGTTCCTGTTCCGTTATGTTTATTTTGTGATTTTTCCTGAGCGGAGATTTTTAAATGTAGCGATGCTACATCCTTTCCTTCTCGCTTTGCTCAGAGGTTTGACGGAAGAAGTTATTACAAATTATGTTTTTCTTTGTTCAACTTGCTATAAGAATTGTTAGCCTAGAGAGGGCTTTGCCACTTGCCATTTGCCTTTTGCCGCGTTCCGAATCTGCGTTGGTGAGGATCGTTGCTGAGAGGACTTCGTCTTGAGAGACTTTACCGAGAGACTTGTCCTGACCCGTTCTGACATTTAGCTAGAATAGGTAACTATGAGAAAAATGATTTATTCTGATTGATTTTCTTTGACTAATTTTAGATAAAGCAATATAATTTTGAATATGGTGTTGGTTCTTATTTCTTGTCAATTATTGAGTATCCTATTTTGATTATTATTGTATAGATTGTTTAGATTATGTTTAAGGGCAGTCTCAATAACCAGATCTTATCGACCCCGATATAGATGCAGGGTGTCTAGGAGTTTTTCTTTCCACAGGTTATTGCTGGTAGAGTATTTGAGCGTATGTTAGTGAAATGGGCCCTAGTGTATGAAGAATGTATGTGCGTGTAACTGTGAGATTACTCTATCTGTGGAAGTAGGGATATTATATGCACCCTGATCTCTATCAATTTCCTGGTAGCAGAGTTGTGATGGTTATTGATGATTGTCTTGATCTGATTAGATTACATATTGATTATTGATGTTGGTATATGTATCAATACTATATGTTGAAATTGTCATGTTGAGTTATATGTAGTGCTTCTGGAATTTGGAAGCTGGTAGCAGTTCCGTAGTAGGGCAGAGGGAAGTATATGCTGCTCTCGGGAAAGACGGGATTGTTGGTCCTGTATGTATGCAGGAAAATTCACATTGTCTGGGTTCGGAATCAGTGACATTATTGTATGTTACTATTAGAATATATTTCTGGTATATAAGGAGTGTGTATGGTAGTGAAGGTTATCTGTGAAACTCTGGTCTTAAGTCCCAGGGATCCGTAAGGTTTGCCGTTAAAGCTTATCGCGGGAGGAGTAATAGGTATTCTCTGAGCTTGTTTGAGGAACTGGGCAGGGTAAACTGCTTGGTTAATGTGTGTTATAATTCTGTAGTGGAGCAGATTGTTTGCTGTTCTCGGGAAGCAGGATTCTGTGTGTATGTACTATATTTTCTTGCATGAATGTGCGTGAATGCATATACATTTAGTTGATTGTAAGACTCTTTGGATAAGTCCTAGAGGAAACAGTTAATGAATGTATGTTAGAAGGGCAGAGTAGAGAGAAGTGCTACTGTGTCAACGAGAGGTTCTTGTGAAATAGATTTCTTCTACTATTCTGTGGTTAGCGAAGCAGACAATGGAGATGTTTATATGTCGTAACTAATAGATTTTGTAGAAATTTTGACACGAAGTCTACTGAAAAGATTTTGTAAAGGAGGGGTAGACGAGTGACAGGAGACAGGAGACAAGCGACTGCAGCGACTGCTGACGTCAGGAAGACCGCGCTCTGATTGGATAATAGATCAGAATAGTGTTCGCGCTGGGATTGGTGCGTTGGTGTGAGCCGCGCAAGGATTGGAAGAGCTATTCTAGTGACGTAGACGCTCCAGGATAGGTGCGTTAGTGTGAGTCGCGCTATTATTGGTTGAAAATCTGTATTGTATATTTATAATACGGAAAAGAGTAGAAAGCTTTGGTAAAAACTAAAATGTATTACCAAGAAGAGAAAAAGAAGAAAACATTCTTTGGAAAAATTAAAAAGTGGTTTAACAAGGATAAAGATGTTAAGACGAGAGAGGGTGAATTGTTACCTCCACCGAAAACACCTGCATCCTACATGGCTGCAAGATATGGGTATCATACCTGTATATGGTTGGAGAATTGGATTAGGTATACTAAAGAAGATGGTGTTCTAGCATTTCCAGAACATGGTTCATTTAATTTGGCCGTGTTGAGAAATTTACGGGAAAAAATGTTATGTCTTGACCCGAGACCAAGACCTACACAGTTTGAGGCTTTAGTGGAATGGGAAGAGGAAGTACATGAGCGAGAAAAACAAAGATCTGGAGGACAGTACAGGTACATGTTTGGGAGGAGACATGATCGTGAGACTCATCATGATCGAATGAAAAGGTGGCGAGATGCTAGTATGTCAGAGGGATTATATCCAATGAGAACAGTTGAAGAAGGAGCAGAGAGGGTTCCTGAGGCAGAAATAAGAAGATATGGAGTTAATGAATATGAAGATGAAGTCTTGAATGACATGATTTACAAAAGACCACCTCCATATAGACCAGAAGCAGAAGAGAGTACACCAGTTGTTTCTCCAATAAGAGATACAGTTTGTATCATTGAGACAGAAAATGTGACACCTGAATCAAGAAATGGTAATTCTTTCAGGGAGAAAGTAAATCGAAGTGGTGACGAAAATGCAAGAGAATTAGCTAGAACTACAACAGAGCTAACTGAAAAGATTAGGGAGTTAACGAAAAATCTAGAAGATGTTACGGTGCCTGTAACAATAGGTCCGGTTATGCCTGTGTTTGACAAGCAGAGAATAGGTGAAAATGGTTTGGTGATTCCATATGTTGGGAATAATTTGATAAGTTCAGTTGGTCCTTCAGGAGATTCAGAAAAAAGGACAGAAAGTAGTGACCTGAGACAGTCCAGACGTGACACATGTAGTGAAATATTAGATGCTAGTGAAGCTAGTTGTTCAGGGATGCCAATTTTAGAACCGCAAAAGAGAGTGGTTCCAGTGAGGAAAGCTACTGCAATAACAGCTGAGGATTTGAATGATTGGATGAAAGTTCTTCAGAAAAAGGATAAGGATTCGCACACAATTGATGTGGCTAGGTTACGGGTAGAATTAGAAGAGCTTGTTACAGGGACAGTTCCAACAGAAATTCTTAAAAGTCATCATGATGGTGAACTAATGTTCATGTGTAAAAATATTACCTGGAGAGCGAGAAATACACATGACAGGTTAAGAGCAATAGCGAATGAGCAGGGAGTTGACATTGATAAGGTTAAAGCTTTGCAAAAAACCTACAGTATGGATTTTTCAGAAAAGGACATTGAAAATTTGAATGCAACTGGTAGAACAGGACAGATTAAAGAAATGGTTGCATTTTTGCGAAGATGGGGAGATGTAGAAAAATGGAAGGATAGGTGGTATAAGAAAAGAGAGGAATCTGAAGATAGAACAACTTATTCAGCTTTTCCAGTGAGAGAAAAAGAGAAATCAGTGGATAATTATCCTATGAGAGAAATACCTGGAGGAGGATATGTACATGTTCCATGGACCAGACAGGATATTTTATCATTTACGAATGATTTCCCTCGATTGAGAGAAAAGCCCGTCGAGTGGTATAGGCAGGTAGATAGGTTTGTGAAATTGTCAAAAGTGCTGTGGATTGACCTGAATAGTCTGTTTGATATAATTGTTCCAGCAGATTTGTGGACTGAGTGTAAAATAGTTGTGAGTTGGCCTACTGAGGAATATCCAAGAGATCCAAGAACAGGAGCACCAGATCCAGAGGTAATGAGAAAGTATGATCAGGTGATGGTATACCTGAAGAGTAAAGTACCTGCAAAAGAGACAGATTGGGTAAAAATAGATAGAACACAACAGGAAGCAAAAGAATCAGTTCATGCTTTTTACGAGAGGCTGATACTGGCGTTTAAACAATTCAGTGGAGGTGAACACCTGGGTGACAAAGATTTGAGTCATTTTGTATACAGATTTGTATATGGTCTTAGACCTGAAATTGGTGAGAGAATTCGTGAACATACAGTGGATTGGCAGAGTAAGAAAATAGATGAAATTATGAGACATGCTAAATACTTCAGTGATGAAATTGAAGCAAAACAAAGAAAGCTGAAAGAGAAAGCAATGTGGGCACAAGTGAAAGTTGCAGAAAGACAGGAAGCACAGTTGATGGAACAGGCAAATAATCCAGGAAATAATGCAGGGAATAGACCTAGATATGCAGGGAAAGGAAAAGGGAATCTTGAGGAAGCGAAAAAAAAGTTTCCTTGTCACAACTGTGGCCAATTGGGACATTGGAGGAATGATTGTACGAATCCACCATTAGTGAATAATGAGGGTAAAACCTTAAATCAACAGGTGCAGAACGAGGGGAATAATCAACAGCAGCAACAGCAGAAAGTTGTGAGACAGCAGAGTCAAGAGCCAAAACCGCCCTTGCCGCAGAATAGAGGAGCACAAAAGTATAATCAGGATTCGGGATTCTACAATGATGAGCAGGTAAACAAACCAAGACGTTCTAATCAGGTACAACAGTACTTGTTAAAGAATGAAGGGAGTGAGTCTGAGGGTGATTATTGACGGTGCCGAAGAGAGGAGGAAGAGTGCATACTTGGTGCAACTCTAGAAATAGACCAGGCAGGACCATTTGTGGATGGGAAAATAAATGAAGAAGGTGTTACTTTTTGAGTAGACACAGGTGCGACAAGATCAACTGTCAGGTCAACAGACATTAGAAATCTTCCTCTCTCGGATGAAGCAATCCAAGTAGTTGGTGTAGCCAATACACAAATCAGAACACGTCTTACGGAACCAGTAAGAGTACAGATAGGGAAATTTTCAGACATGCATAGATTTATTGTCTGTGATACGAGTCCAGTGAACCTGTTAGGTAGGGATCTGTTATGCAAGATGAATTGCACAATTTTCTGTACACCGGATGGAATAGCTTTTGAAACACCAGATGAGGATGTTTTGTACCGAGTGACTCTAGAAAACAGGGAAAGTGAGTTAATTGGTGCATTTGCTGTGTTTGATCCAGAGGATTTGCCTCGAGAGCTGAGGGACACAGTGAAAAGGACAGTTTGGGATTTTACTGGAGAGGATGTGGGATTGATGAATAATGTAGATCCAGTGAAAATTGCAGTGAAAGAGGGAATTACATATCCTAACACTCCTCAGTACAAAATGACACCAGAAATAATTGAAGGAATAACTCCTATAATTGAGAAAATGATTCAGCAGGGAGTCCTGAGAGAACTACTGAGTAGTCCGTGTAATTCACCGATAATGGGGCTAAAGAAGTCTAATGGGAAATTTAGGATCGTACAGGATCTGAGGAAAGTTAATCAAATTGTGGTGGCATGTTGTCCTATTGTGCCAAATCCATCAGTGATCCTGTATCAGATTCCACATGATGTTGAGTGGTATACAGTGATTGATTTGTGTCATGCGTTCTTTTCAATTCCATTGCATCATGACAGCCAGCCGATTTTTGCATTTAGGTTTGGCCAGCGTATTTTAGCATGGTGTCAAATCCCACAGGGGTATACAGAGAGTCCTTCGATATTTAATCAGTTGTTAAAAAAATCGTTGGAGAGTTTGATCATGCCTGAAAGTTCAGTACTAGTGCAATATATTGATGACCTACTTGTGGCATCAAAGACACGAGAAGCTTGTGAAGTAGATACCATAGCTTTACTGAATCATCTGGCAGATGGAGGGTTAAAGGTATCTCCAGCCAAATTGCAATTTTGCAAGAAAGAGGTGCATTATCTTGGACATAATATTGAAAAAGGTCTGAGAAAAGTGACTGATGACAGAATCAGAATCATCAGGGAAATGAAAGCTCCAAAGACCCAGAGAGAAGTGAGGATGTTCCTGGGGATGGTGGGTTATTGTCGTCAGTGGATAATTAATTTTTCGCTGATAGCAAAGCCACTGATTAAACTGACAAAAAGTGAGATGACAGACCCATTGGAACTAGATGGGGAACAAATGGCAGCATTTGAAGAGCTTAAAAATAAAATGTGTGAGGCTCCAGCTTTGGGTATGCCTGATTACGAAAAGGAGTTTGAATTGTACTGCAGTGAGAGAAATGGATGTGCACTTTCAGTGTTAATTCAGAAGCATGGATTACTGAGAAGGCCTATTGCGTACTTCTCATCGACACTTGACCCTGTAGCTGTGGGTTTACCAGGTTGTCTAAAATCTGTGGCTGCAACATGCAGGAGTCTGGAACAGAGTGAGGGAATCATAATGGGATATCCTGTAAGGGTATTCGTACCTCACAATGTGGCAATTCTTTTGACAAGAAGCAGAACTCAGTACATGTCACATAGTCGGTTGACTAAATATGAGAAAGTGATTCTAGGAGCATCAAATGTGACTCTTGAGAGATGTGTAAATGTGAATCCAGCGACACTTTTGCCGGATATTGAAAATGTGGGTGTGAAAACAGAAGATGATCATGATTGTTTGGATGTGCTTGAGTACTGTACAAAACCGAGACCAGACATAAGGGATCTTCCCTTACATGAGAGTGATCATGTGTTGTTTGTGGATGGTTCATGCCTGAGAAATGATGATGGTGTGCTATGTGCAGCATATGCGGTGTGCAAAGTTTCAGAGGTTATGGAAGCATCACCATTGAAAGGAGTGAAATCTGCACAGGTTGCTGAATTAGTGGCATTGACAAGAGCTTGTGAAATTGGGAAAGATTTGAGGACGACTGTGATGACTGATAGTCAGTATGGATTTGGAGTGGTGCATGATTTTGGCCAGCTTTGGCTACAAAGAGGTTTCTTGACATCGAGTGGAACTCCAATAAAGAATGCTGAAGCAATTGGGAAATTACTTGAGGCGATACAGCTGCCTAAAGAGTTAGCAGTTGTAAAGTGTGCTGCCCATGGACAAGGGGATGATTTTATCACGGTTGGAAACCGGTACGCAAATGACATTGCTCAATACTGTGCAAAATCGAATCAGTCAATTAATAGGGAAAGAGAGGGGGAAATGTCTTTTTGCTCTGTGATGTTTACTAATGCCTTAGAGACATGGGATGAAGTGAAGCAGTTGCAGGATGAGGCAGGAGAGGAAGAGAAAAAAGATTGGATTAAGGCAGGATGTGCCCCAAGAGAAAAAGACCATGTTTGGGTCTACAGGGATGGCAGACCAGTAATAACCCAACTCCATTTTGTCGTCAATGGCAAGGATGTATCATGGCCAGGGACATTTGGGGAGGGATGCGATGATAAGGTCGTTCAAACAGACCTGGTACAATGTAAAGTTCAGGACAATTGCAGAGAGCATCTGTCAAAGGTGTTTGATTTGTCAGCAATTTAACACTGGGAAAAAGACAGTGGTGAGTCTGGGAACAATAGGCAGAGAAGGAGGTCCTTTTACAAGAATGCAGATTGATTTCATTGAAATGCCCCAAGTGAACAGACTGAGATATGTACTAGTTGTAGTCTGTTTGTTTTCAAGATGGGTTGAGGCTTATCCGACTAGAAGAAATGATGGAGTAACAGTGGCAAAATTACTGTTAAGGGAGTTGATTCCTAGGTACGGGTTTCCAGTAACGATTGAGTCTGATAGAGGGGGACACTTCTATAATGAACTTATGAGTTTGATTTGTGAAGCATTAAGCATACAGCAGAAGCTACATTGTGCATACAGACCAGAGGCTTCTGGTGTGGTTGAGCAGATAAACGGCACAATCAAGAATAGGATTGGAAAAATGTGCTTAGCCACTGGCATGAAATGGCCGGACGTCTTGCCTCTAGTGCTAATGACTATTAGATCTACTCCAGATAGAACTACTGGTTTAAGTCCGCACGAGATAATCATGGGACGTGCAATGCGCCATGCATTTGTACCTGTCAATAAGTTGATGACAATAACTGATGACATGATTTTGGATTACTGTAAAGGCCTGGCTGACGCAGTTCATTCTGTGTTTCACCAGGTTGGAGAAGAAGCTACCACACTTGAGAAGAAGCAAGCTCATGATCTGAGTCCAGGAGACTGGGTGAGGATTAAGGTGCACAGAAGAAGAAATTGCTTAGTTCCAAGGTGGGGAAGACCGAGACAAGTCATTCTAACAACGACAACTGCAGTGAAGTGTGCTGGTGTGAAAAACTGGGTGCATGCGAGTCATACTCTGAGAGTTCCAAACCCAAAAGAGGGAACTGGTAAAGAGTATTTTGAAGAATCAGATTCCAGTGATGATGAAGACCCAGAACCAGTGAGAAAAGAAGCAGAAAAAACTCCAAGAGAACCATTGGGAGTCTCAGAAAGGAGATCAGATTCTGTAAGAGAGCCTGAAGTTTCAAAAAGCAGTGAGGAAAAAAGAAAAGAAAAGAGCAATTCCACAGAGATTACTCCTGAATCAGAAGAGGAGGAGACTGAAGAACCACTTGAGATTATACTTGAAGAAGCAGGGTCAGAAGAAGATAGAGAGGGACAGATTGCGGAAGACCCCCGAGGAGGTGTAGGGAACTCTTCTAATAAGCTAGGTGAAGGGACAAGTAGACAGCAAGAAGATTGCGTGTCGGAGATCCGAGGAGGGACAGGAGTAGGGAAGTCTCAAATAGTGGTGAAAGAAACTGTGGAGGAAAAGAAAACTGCTAGAAAACGAAAACAGAAGGCACTTGAAACAGAATTGGATGAGAATGAGAATGAACAAACAGAGGGTCGAGTTCTGAGAAAGAGAACTTGGATTGGAGAAAGAAACAATAAAGAAATTAGGCCGAAGAAGGTGATAAAAGGAGATCGTTGGCCTAACAACAGAGTAAAGAGATTGAGATACAGAGTGATAAGAACGAATACATCAAATGCTGAACAAGCGAATGAAGTATCAAGTCAAAATGAAGTGAAAAAAAAGGAGCAAGAAGAATCAGGAGAACCTGAAGAAATAAAAAGAATAAGAAGACCCAACCAAAAGTACAGATCACCGGAATGGTCTTATGTGGCACTGTCTGAAGAAGGAGAAGAAGAAACAGTGACTCGAGATAATCCGGAGGGGATCTTGAGAAAAGTGGTTGAGGAAAAAGAAGGAATCTTAAAAGTTATTCTGACTGACATTGGAGAAGAGTCAGATGCACAAGATGTTGTTGATGATCTGATACAATTTGATGTTGCTGAAGAAGAAGGAGTGAAAACTGATGAATATCCAAATTGAGTGAACTGAGAAATCACTTGGAGGAAAAGTGAAAAGAGAAAGTCTAAAATTCAGTTGTCTGAAGTAATCCAAAGCATAACAGTAGTGGAGTAGTAGAGGCTAAGTCAAAAGACAAGGTCAAAGTAATAAAATGGCTAACATAGAGGATAATCAAAGTAGATGTGCCTTCTTTAAAAGATGGTGTAGAATGTGCTGCTGCTGTACTGGATTATTAATGCTACTATGGGGAGTTTTAGTTTTATTAGTTACTTTTAAAGTTACATTTGAGATGCATACAGAAAATATGACAAATATAGAGAAGAATTCGCAAAAAGTAGTTTTGAATAGAATTAGTAATACTTACATACACAAAGATAGGTCAATTAATAATTTTTCTAGTAATGTTTTTTCGAAGTTGTTGTACGAATATGTGAAAACAATGGAAGTAAGGGATTGCTACGTTTGTATGCAATTACCTGCATCCGTTTCAGAGGGTGTTACTTATCATCATTTGCCAGCTACATATGGTATTTCATGTAGTATATTAAGTAGTGTTTTTTATTTGTTAGGGAAAGTAGATTATAAGATGTCTAACAGAGATAGTATTTTGGGGCATTTGCCAATGAACAAAGCGCTGAATCCAGCTAAAGAAGCTAACACTTTTGGTGAACTTTTTATTGAAGAAAAAAGATTAACATTAGATTACATTTTTAAGAATAATTTAACTTGCAGTCTGAAAGAAGAGGAAAAAGCTTTCCTGGATATGGTAGAGGAAAGGAGATTGAACATGCATGAGAAAGCAGGGAAATATGAAGTGAGTGAAACAATTTGGGACATTGAGATGGGAAAAGAATTGAGAAATGGGGCTAGTCCAACTTTAGCTCTAGATGTACCACAAAAGGGTAAACTATGCATTACAAGAAGGAAATCCCAATATGATACATATTTTGTTGGGACTAGTGAGTGCCATGATACATACTTCATTGCAACAGGTTGGGGTTTCAGAGGTGGTGAAGATACAGTTTTCCCAGGAGTGTATTATGTTTGTGGGAACAAGGCTTATTACAAGTTGCCTGACCATTGGTATGGCACGTGTTATGTGGGTTTGGTCTTTCCAAAGATTTTTCATATAGATAAAATAACAGATGTAGAACATATTAATTTACTAATGCGTTTCAAGAGAGAAACTTGGTCTGAAATTGTGGGTGATATTTTTGGGGTTTTAATTCCAGCAGTGGGAATTTCTTTAAATGCTTATGGAATTCGGAAACTGTCAACAGTGGTGGATCGCTTATCGACAAATACCGCTGGGGGGTTTCTTTTAGTGAATACGGAATTAAGTGCCGTACGTGCCATGTCAATGCAAAATCGACTTGCCCTTGATATTTTATTGGCCAAGGAGGGTGGAGTTTGCGGAATGCTGAAAGTTCAACATTGTTGCACTTACATTCCAGATGAAAGCAAAGACCTGAAGGTCTATATCAAAAATATTACTGATTTGCATGAAGAATTAGTACCACTTGAAGCTGAGAGTTTATGGACTAAAATAGCTAATAAAGTGATAGCTGTTAAAGATTTTATTGCAAAAATAGGTAGTACTATTATAGGTAGAATATTGTTTCCTTTAACTTGCATAATTATTGCTTTATTGATACTGAGATTAGTGTGTGTGTGTTGTAAAAACAGGGGAGGGAAGAAGAAACTGAATAAAGAGAAGAAAAACAAAAGGTTGAAAAGAGAACCACAAGAAATTGAATTAGAAGAATTGAGGGAGAGTGTTTATTTGGAAACAAAGAGGGATGATGAAAGAGTGACTGGTGTGTAGTGTTGTGTAATGAGAAAAAGACATTTCCGATTTCTCCTAAAATGGGACTAAATTTTCACTAATTTTATTTTTGGGTTTATTTGGTGATAAAATCACCAAAGGGGGGATTGCTGGAGCAGAGTTTTCTGTTGAAAATTCATCGGGTTTTGAAGCTTTAGTTGTCTAAACGTGGTAAAAATAAAATTACTAATTTTTAATCATTAATTATTTGTTTTGTGTAAATGTTTTTTTTATTAATCAACATGTATGTATTAACAAGAGAAAAACCGACACGAGGGACGCTTATGTGTTGCTATTGACAATGTGCATGTTTTATTAAATAAACGTTGCTGAGTGCTGTTTATTTTTAAGCACGAAATGCTTTTCGAATTAATGCTTTTCTATGTTGCAAGAGCTAGATAATTGCATACACATAAGGGTATTAGTGGGGTTAACACTGTTCAATCACTATGCTGTGGTAACGTTGTTTTTGTCTCTTTTAATTAAGATGGTCTATTGTGGCCTATTGTGGCCTAAATAAAGATGGCCGATACGAAAGGCCTGGCCTCGAGTAGAATTCGTGACGAGAGAGAGCCTTGCTGAATATGGTCCTGAAGTCAGCTGACCACAGTCCTTGCCTTGCTTGATTGAAAATTTCTGTGAGGACAGCAGCAGTTTTGGGCGATCTCCAAGTGAAATGAAGCGTCCTTGGCAGCTTTGGGAAAACAAAGGAGCTCTAAAGAAAGACTCTGAACTATGATCTCATTGCCGAGGAGACGTGGAGTTACACGATACAAATGTATTTTTTGGTTCCTGTTCCGTTATGTTTATTTTGTGATTTTTCCTGAGCGGAGATTTTTAAATGTAGCGATGCTACATCCTTTCCTTCTCGCTTTGCTCAGAGGTTTGACGGAAGAAGTTATTACAAATAATGTTTTTCTTTGTTCAACTTGCTATAAGAATTGTTAGCCTAGAGAGGGCTTTGCCACTTGCCATTTGCCTTTTGCCGCGTTCCGAATCTGCGTTGGTGAGGATCGTTGCTGAGAGGACTTCGTCTTGAGAGACTTTACCGAGAGACTTGTCCTGACCCGTTCTGACATTTAGCTAGAATAGGTAACTATGAGAAAAATGATTTATTCTGATTGATTTTCTTTGACTAATTTTAGATAAAGCAATATAATTTTGAATATGGTGTTGGTTCTTATTTCTTGTCAATTATTGAGTATCCTCTTTTGATTATTATTGTATAGATTGTTTAGATTATGTTTAAGGGCAGTCTCAATAACCAGATCTTATCGACCCCGATATAGATGCAGGGTGTCTAGGAGTTTTTCTTTCCACAGGTTATTGCTGGTAGAGTATTTGAGCGTATGTTAGTGAAATGGGCCCTAGTGTATGAAGAATGTATGTGCGTGTAACTGTGAGATTACTCTATCTGTGGAAGTAGGGATATTATATGCACCCTGATCTCTATCACTATCTGCACATACATAGTACATTTTCTACAGTGCACGTATTCCTTCCTGGTTTACTACCTGGGCTAATGTTCCATTACTTTAGGTCATTACACCTGTATCAGGCCCAATTCTTTACAAAAATGGAAATGTGCATCTAGATGTTAACACCTATATTTCAGTGTAATTGCACACATTGTTTAAATTCACACAGTCGTCCCTTGCAAGAGTACTTCTGGAAAACATGTAAAGTCCCATTTACATCAATTCAAGGTAATTTTCACAGTCTTCATTGTAGATATATACATTTGTGCAAATAAGAAAAATGCTTTGCATTAGTAACATTCTTCTACACCCCTCTAATGTGGAGGTCTTCCCTGTCCATTCCCATGAGTGAAAGGATATAATCCTGGTCATGGAGAACATTTTATTGATGCACAGAAAGGATGTTTCCAAACTTTCAAGGACTTCCTGCCCTGGAAGACCCACTTGCTAATCCTTGGAAGAGAATTACTCGCACAACTATTTAATAGTTTTTACATCTTTGTACGAGAATAAATCCACAGTGACAAAATTCCCCTCTTTCCTTAAAAAGACAAATATTTGTGAATCTGATACAGATTTACAAGAACACATAACTTTGAGAATGTGGCCCATTTTGTGCAAGAGTTCTTCAAGGCTGTGAATATCTGTTCACTGGAAGTACCAGGAAATTGTAGGTTTCCGACAGCATGAGGAGAACCAAAGTAGTTCGCATGGGGACTGGAAGCGCATGTAGAATTTTCTCAATATTTACATGGTTTTGAGAATCGCCAAAAATGTATCAGGTCCATCAGTATTATGATTAACCATGGTGGAATGTGAACTCTGCACTCCAGTCAACCTGGAGCAGCCATGGGCGTCTCATTTAGAAGCGCTGATGTGTGACTCTGATAAACACATGAGCATTCAAAGTGAAGGGACTACACTGGGCTGAACTATAGCACAGAGTGTGTGATTGAATTCGGTGATGTTTCTTGTTTGAACCTCTAAGGCAACATTCCAAGGGAAATATTTCTATTTATAGCAGTGGTTTGTATTGTTTTTACCCACATCCCCAAACAGGCAGCAGAAACTTTGTATTCTCCATGTGAAAATAAAAAGAGTGGGGCTGTGTGGTGATATTTTTCTTCAGAATAACCTGTGTGAAAAAGGGCCTCGAACCACATCTGATCGACAATCAACTTTTTTCATGGTTTAAAGTTGTTATATCTGTTGGATGGTCCATGATGTTTGCAAAGCAAATGAGCCTGACTTCGCAGTCAGCTGTATGTCAAATTATCAACTAAGAAACAACGTGCTACGAAAATATTGAGAACCAAATTATCAAGTAGCTAAGGGGCCTATTTATAAAAATGTCACGCATTGCAGTGCAGCAAGTCACCTTGCTGTGCTACTCTGCGTGACAGGGCAGGAATACACAGCAATATGATGCATCCCTGCCTTTTCCCCTGCGCTGGCGCCCTTTTGGCAGCCTAACACCAGCACAGGCACCCTTGCACAAGGGTGCCTGTGTTACATGCAGGATTGTTTTTGTGCAGGAAGGGGTACCTTCCTGCACAAAAACAATTCTGAGAGGCGGTGGCAGTTGGCATTTACCCGACGGTGGTGGGCGGGTGACACACAAAAAGAAAAACATTAACTTCCTGCATGATGCGACTTCCTCCCCCTTGGGTCTTCTTTCAAGGCACCAATGTGGCACCCAGCCAACTCCCCTAACCAGTCCTTGCGCTGCTCTCACCAGCATGAGAGCAGCACTAGGACTGGTGGGGTCGACCTCACTCAGTGCTTTCAAGAGCAATAGAGGCCTGCACTTTCCCTAAAACAGCTAGGTTAGAGAAGTTTAAAATGCGCATGTCTGGCTGGCCGTCGCAAGACGGCCGGCCAAAGAGACGTGTATTTAAAACTTTAGCACACAGATCACTGCTGCCACTCATTTGGCGTTCTGACTACAGCCATGGAAAAAAATTGGAATATCTAAAAACTCTACAGGAGTATAAAACTACAATAGTCCAAGCAAAATCCGCCTACTTTACAGAAAAAATCCAAAACTCCGCAAACTCCTCCAAGGCACTTTTTAAAACCGTTGCCCACTTAACAAAAACTCCTCGAGACACTGTATTTAGTCCTGATCAGTGTTTTGTTGATGGAATGGCCACCTTCTTTCAAAAGAAAGTGCAAACAGTATATGATGACCTTGGCACCATGGTATCCGCCACACCCACAAACGAAGTTGGACATACCACTATAATCCCCCCCTACTTCTCCAGCTTCTCCGCACTCGAGAAGCAACAAGTGTATGACCTAATCATCCTGATGAAATCTGGCTCTCCACTGGACCCCTGTCCCCCGTATGTACTGCATCTAATCCCTGAGACCATCACTAATACTCTGACTCCCCTGCTTAATAAAATAATCTCTCAAGGAGAGTTTCCAAAAAACTGGAAAATGGCCTGCATCAGACCCATTCTTAAAAAGGACACCCTTGACCCCTCTGAGCCCAAACACTACCGTCCCATTTCCTGTCTGCCCCTACCCGCAAAAATCTTGGAAAAAGCCATGAACCAGGAAATAATGCGGCATGTGGAGGAAAAGAAGCTACTTGATTCATCACAACATGGCTTCAGACCCCTACACTCCACTGAATCATGGCCACCGAAAAAATTCACAAAACCATGGACGAAGGCGGGAGGTCGGCCCTGATACTATTAGACCTTACAGCGGCCTTCGACACCGTTAATCACTCCGTCCTATTAAAAAGACTTACCTCCCTAGGCTTCACCGGCCCTGCCCTGTCCCTCATCGCCTCCTTTCTAACTACCCGCACTAACCAAGTGATTTGGAATGGACTACAATCTGATGAATTCTCCCTTCCGGGTGGGGTCCCACAAGGCTCGGCACTGTCACCTACACTGTTCAATCTATACGTCACTCCCCTGGCTGCCCTGATTAGATCCCATGGCCTACAACTGGTGTCTTACGCCGATGACACACAAATTATTGTGTCCATCTCACAATCTATTGATGCCACGGCGGAGTGCTTTAGGAACTGCCTTACTCAGGTTAAGAACTGGATGAGTAATAACTTTCTTAGACTGAACACAGATAAAACTGAAGTCATCGAGTTCGGTCATAAACCTTCCATCTGGAATGAACTATGGTGGCCCCCCGAAGCAGGAGCCTGCCCTCTCCCCGTAGACAAGGTCAGAAACCTTGGCTTCTTATTAGACAAAGAACTCTCTTGCAAAGCCCAGGTGAACCAGGTTACTTCCGCCTGTTTCCATAACATCAAGGTGCTCAGGAAAATCCTACCCTACATCCCGGACATGTTAAGGAAGACGGTGATGGGAGCCCTCGTAATGTCCCGGGTAGACCATTGTAACTCCCTCTATTTAGGAGTAGGAGAAAAACAACTGTCCAAACTACAGGCAATTCAGAACGCGGCGGCCAGAGCCTTACTGAACCTCCCCAGACGCCACCCTACGTCCAAAGCCATCCGGGAGCTGCACTGGCTCCCGGTCAGACGTCGCATTCAGTTCAAAGCTCTTTGCCTGGTACATATATCTCTACATGGCAAGGGACCTGACGACTTCAACAACCTACTGCCACGATATGTACCCTAGCGCACACTGAGGTCAGCCTCCCACGACCTAGTTTGCCAACCCAGAATAAACAGAGCCCGATGGGGGGGAAAGTCTTTTTCCTACCAGGCGGCTAAAATTTGGAACTCGCTATCCCCAGCACTTCGTGCCCAAAAATCTAAAATCAGCTTCAGGAAGGATCTAAAGACCTGGCTTTTTACCTAAACCGATCTGCCCCCCGCCTTCCCCTCCGCTCTATATCTTTCAGCGCCAAGACGCCGTGGCATTCGTGCGCTCTACAAATACTTCAGTCAGTCAGTCAGTCAGTCAGTCAGTCAGTCAGCAGCACTGGCCTTGGCCCATCCTGACGCTCTGTTCAGAATGGGTTGGTAGCTGAAAAATAAAATGGTAATAAATCAACTTTATTACCATTTTGTTTTTCAGCTCTAGCCTGGAGCCTCTTTTTATTGGGCGGCGCTCCTCCACTCAAACGGTGAAGTAGCCTCTGCTGGGAGGCATATTCATCTTTCTATGTGTCCTACAGCATGCAGCACACTTAGAAAGAGGAAGTAAAGTGGAGAAATAAAGCTATTTCTCTTCGCAACGCCTCACCTGAGAAGGTGTATCTTTTTGGCACATTCCCAGGTCTACCAGTTCTGGTAAATCTTTGAATGAATTAATAACCATGGGAGTTGCGTGGAAACACCCGCACAATGTCCACGGAACGCATTCTGCCACCCCTTACTCTAGAATTATGGAGCCAGTCAGGGCCATGTAAAGTGGCCTTGCGTGGCTTTATAAACCACACGCAAGGTTCGCGTCACTCTGACACCACGTTGGGTGATGCAAGAGCGATGCAAACCAGCTCGTAAATAGGCCCGTAAATGTATATAGGTAAGTATATCTTAACTCTTTTTAAGAAATGTGGGTCTCTTGTTGGCATTGGTATATAGCCTGTCCAAGTAGGGACCCTTACTTCTAGTCAGGATGATTAAGGTACACACCTAAGTTTGCCTGTGCTCACTCTCTGGTAGCTTGGCACAGCGCTGTCAGGCTAAAGTAAATAGGCAATCTGTAAAGCATTTGTATAAGCAACAAGAACACAGTGAAAACCCCACAAATGGTCACCACACTAGTTTAGAAAAATATAATATCTTTATCTAAACCAAACAAGACCAAAACGACAAAAATCCAACATACAGATAAGGAGCGCCGCAAGTCAATTTGCTTTGCTGCCCTACACCATTTCAAAAAGCCAGGAATGCACCATTGTTTACAAGACAAGGTGCATTCCTGTCCTCTCAGCCAGTGCCCAATTTGCAGTTGAGTGCCACCGTGGTGCAAGGGTGTCTGTGCTGTTGGCATGATTGTTTTGTGCAGCAAGGGCAGCCTTCCTTCACAAAAATAATCATGAGAGGCATTTACCTCGTTCTATGTGTGCTGCAGAATGCAGCACACGTGGAAAGAGGAAAAAACTAGGAGAAATTAAAACTTGTCCAGTTTTTGGTGCTGCCCCAGGTTTACGTGATATTGTAAATCTGGGGAACCCACAGAAATGCCCATGGAAACCCTCGCTGACGTAGAGTAAGGCAAGTATTACTCCATATCTATGAGGTCATACATAGCCATGCATGATGACTTAGCGTCGCCTCATAGATATGATTGCGAGGCCTGCGTCACCGGAGTGTTATAAAAAAAGACACTCTGGCCGAACAGGCCTCTTGTAAATCAACACCTCAATATTTTGGCACAATATTCTGGCAGCGTGTTATTCTGATGTTGCTATTAAGAGGGAATATTGTTTAGCCTAATTCAATTTTCAATAGTACTAAAGTAGCTATGAGCTATTGCTGATTCACGGGCTCTCCTCTTACGACGCCCTTTGCTGGCTTCTGCTGGACCCACCAAAGCAACTCTAAGGTAAATGTCCCCACCAAATTGCACAGCTGCCATCATCATCATTTTTTCTTTTGTCCTCCAAGTTCGTGATGGGCATAGGCATCCCAAACTGCTGAGTGGTACTTGGATCTCACCCCAATTAGTGTACCTACTCCTAGGCCTAAAGGGATAGTCACCTTTCACTCCCTCAGACCAAGCATTTGCTGGTGTGAGCTGTTATATAATCTTTGTCATGCCTAAATGTACCCAGGGGGAGCTGCCTTCTGGTATAATATATTTAATCAGTGGCCACTCTCCAGCTCCGATGAAAGGTAGATGAGACATGAAGAGAGCCGGTTTAAATAGTGGCCTCAGGCAGATCTGGTTCAGCTGGGAGGGGCGGGGTTACCGCCAAAACTTGGGCCTGTGAACATAGAAAACAGACAGACGCCACAGATGCAGGAAAATGAAAGGCAGCCCTTTCTCCTCTCCACTGCAGATTGCTACCGGTCTCACATACCGTACCGTTTGGCACTTTCACAGCGGTACTCTTTGTCACTTGCTCTTTGTTGACAACCATAGAGGCTAACTACCTGTTATATGTTGTACGTCTGTGTGTCTTTCTTTTAACAGGATTGGATTTAAGAGGGACACCCCCTCTGCCAGTTAGGGCACCTTAGCGCGGGCCACACATAGACGGTTCTAAACACTAGACTCTGTCTTTTTCACTTCTTGCACTTTGGTCCTGATGAAAGCCAGCACCAGTATCTTGGCACTGGCTGAAACATGTTGACCCCACAGGATGGTGGTGGCCATTGATACCTCCTGAGGAATCCTTCGCCTTCCTTTTAATACTGCCCATGGCCCATCATTAAACTAATTTACTTGATATCTGGGACCATTGGGACAGCTGTTTTTAAGTTACACATACACTTCACTTGCACTGCACACTCACCTTACAAAAAAACCCGCTCCGCTATAGTTCAGGCGTCGCAGCACACCTGGGGTACACTCGGCGCCTCAGGTAGGGGCCGATGATGAAGCATGCCACCAACTAGGTTGGTGGGTGAGGCCTTTCCTAAAAAACCTAATGGCTTTTCACTGAACTAATGAGTATTTACGTACACATACCTTTCCCTGTTATCTCTAGGGACCAGTTCTTGTTGATTAATTATACTTATGTTTTACAAACTGACAGCTGCCAGAAGATGAGCTTTTACCAGACTAACTGCTACGTGAATCTGATGTCTCTGGTTTAAGTTCTTTAAGTTTTTAATGGGTACATTATATTAATACAGTATTTTCTCTAGAGAGTTTTAGTGTAAAGATTTCGGAATCTGATGTCTCTGGTTTAACCTCTTCTGTGCCCATGACGAGATAGTCTCGTCATGGAGCACGGTTGCGCTGTGCCCATGACAAGACTATCTCGTCATGAACCCCACCCACTAATACAACGCCCGGCACAGGAGGGGGAAAGGGCGTGGCACTGAAGGGGTTAAGTTCTTTTAGTTGTTAATGGGTACATTACATTAATACAGTTTTTTCTCTATAGAATTAAAATGTGAATATGTCGCTTCTTTGAGTTCTTTCACTTTTTTCTATCTTTTGGAAACAATATTTAAGAAAGCTTGATTGTAATTTTCTTTCAAGATCAAATCAATATTATTTTAATCAGTTGTCGCTGGGCCTCTAATAGCAGTGGGGCCATAGGCCGGTGCCTACTTTGTCTATTTGGTAATCGGGAACTGTTCCTAAAGAGGGGAACCGTAACCCTGCTTAATTGGCTGGGTAAATGTGTACTAAACTGTCTTTGACAGGTGGCAATTGCCCAATAGGAACTGGAGCTCCCCAGAACTCATTGGAATATATTTGGAGCACCTGTGTCGACACCTTTTCTAAATGTTCCTTACACAGTGTTATGTCAGTTGCTGCCCCATTCCTTACGTGTAGAAACAAGCCTGCCCCCCTGCTTCTGTTTGGTCTGCTGCACATGAGCTATTACTAAAAGTGCCATGGTACCCAACCTTTGCTGAAGGTGCTGCTATGGCAATGAATGTGTTGCACAGAACTTAGATTTACCCCATACTCCCTGTGCATAGTCAGTGCTTTTTCCCAAAGCGTCAAGGACACTTGAATGATCTCCCACTTTCTGTGTCAGACTGAAAATAACTGAAGCCTCATATGTTTTAGAAAGCCCAGTGGGCCCTTTAACAACACTGTCCAGTGATCCCTACTGGACATCATCTCAGGGGGTTTCATCTCGCTCTTTCTCAAATTTCTTGTTGCCGTACTTTATCTTTTATAAAATACATGGGATCTTGCAAACTCTGTAAAAAAAGTCCATCTCGAATTTCTTTATTACAGTAGCCGCCCACGTGTAAGCAGCTATTACAGTGGAGTTCCAGCGCCATAGTGCCTACTGCCAGAGCCAGCAGCCGAGGGGAAAGGCAGGTCACAAAGCATAACAAAACTGCAGTTAAAAACATGACTTTTTGTAGATGAACAGCGATCAGAGGGAAGGAGATATTCATGGAAACGTGTTAAGTTTTTGCACGCCTTTGGTAAGACAGACTCCCCCTGTATGTTTCTATGCATTCCAAGCAACAGGTTTTTTAGGTCTAGCCTAGTGTTGCTTGCTGCGCACATGTGGAGCTCACTCGGCGAGATTTATTGCTTACAAGGTGTTAGACCTGGCACCTTGGCGTGAGTCTCCCTTCCTCTTTTTGTCGCTGTGCCTCAAGTGATTTTATGGTGTTGGCCGCTCAGCGCGCTGTGCCACTGCTAACCAGTGTCGCGGTGCGAGTGCTCCCTATGTAAATTGTATATGTTGGTTGGATTCCATGATTGGATTGTTTGATTTACTATCAGACCCCAGTAAAGTGCGCCAGGAGCGCCAGGGCATGTAAAGACAAACACCGCTGGTGGGCTTGCAGCACGAGTTGTGCCACCCACAGAAGCGGCCGGTAAAATACGTCTAAGGTCTGCCATCGCAGAACCTGTGTGCAGTCTGGTACTGACATGCTGACTGGCAAGTGCCCACACTTGCCGGACCCTGAAACCTTCCCTTAGCTGCATGTTAGTCACCCCTCTGGTAGGCCCACGGGCAGGGTGCGTTGTAAGCCTAAGGTAGGACAAGCCTGGATGCGTGGCATGTCCTAGTAGTGAATTACCGCCATCTTGTGGTTCACTACTGCAAGGCTACCCTGTTCTCATAGGCCAGTATGGGCGGCTTGGATTGTTACACCCTATGATCCTAACCGACCCAGGGAACATGGTAGAAGATCGAGTTTAGTATGCCTGAACTCGGAATACTAAGGTACATCTTTTCCCAAGGTTTATTTTAATATTCCGGGTTTGCAAATGCCGCTTTTAGAAAGCTGGCCTTTGCTTGCCTAAACATTTCAGCCCGCCTCTGCGTGATGTGTATCTGATGTCTGGCTGGTGTGAGTGACAGGGCTGGGGGAACCCAGATGGGCAGGGCTAGGTAGCCTGGTGGTGAATAGGACGATCGACAGGTAGATAGGTGGGAGGAGTGCTCCTAGGCTCTGAATAGGACAGTGCTCTGCCACCTCAATGCCGGCTCCGCCCCCTGTGGAGCGTCTGAGGACTCTGCCCTGCACTCTGAAAGAAGAAGCCTGCATCGCATAAACAAAGTGCTCAGAAACCGGACTGAACTAGGCAAGGTCCCCCCTGGCCTGGGAGAACAAAAGATTTGCTGTATAAATCGAGGAGCCCTGCTCCTAAGAAACTAGATCCGCTTTTGACCAAGAAGAATCTCTGCCTGAGGAGGAGGCACCGGGAAAGCTGTAGGAGGAAGACTGTCCCTGTCCTGGGGGATTGGCCTGCAGTGGTGACCTTGCTGCCAAAGGGGAGAAGAGAAACTGTTGCTGAAGATTTTGCTTTATTTTTTACTTTCAAGACTTGTGCTTTTCCAAAACGATCTCCAAGGGCTTGGAACTGAGCTTGCCCCCTGAACTGAGCCCCAGGACCATTGGGCTCTACCTGATCTTCACTCGCCTGCCGCTGGACTGTGGTGTCCTGTCCCTCGCCGGAGCTGTGACCCTCGTGCCCCAGTCCCTCCCTGAGCCGTGACCAGGACTGCTTAGCCGCCCCCGCCTTGGGAAGAGCCTCGCTCGATCGGATCCGCTCCCCCTACGCTGTGCTGGGCTGCCCCTGTCACCTCGCTCGCTGGAGGCTCGCTGTGCACCTTCACCCTCCCGCCGGAATCGGCGTTGTGAGCATCTCCAAGCCTCGGACGGCCCGGACGTATCTGCGTGCCCGGCTGCCCCGCTTTGTTCACCCGCCACCTGCAACACCCCGCTCTTGTTGTGAGCCTGAAGATCAGACCCCCATCGTGAAGTGTGGGAGCCCCGGACGCCGCCTCGCCCTTCTGTCGAAGAGCCGCTGAAATCCCGCACCCGCCTTTGCGTCAAGAAACAAGGTACTGTACTTACGAACTCGACCGCGAGCTCGCATCGGATCCAGGGTCCGCAACGTTCTGATTTCCCTGTCATCTGCCGTATGCTTCCCGGTCGCCGCCTCAGCACGAAGTGCGCTGAGGCCCACAGTTACCTTGTGCCCGCCTAAAGAACTTTCCGTAACAAAGAGACTTTACCGTATTTCCAAGAATTGTGGCCCCATCAGTTCAACGTTACTTGGCCTTGATTTTGAATCTGCTGAATCTTCATAAAAGCTTATTTTTATATACTACCTGATTGGTGTCCGTTTGTGGTGCATGCAAGGGGTTTACTGTATGTGTAATTGCATTTGCTTAACCGTGTACGCCTGAGACTTAGCCTAGACTGCTCGCGCCACGCACCTAGAGGGTGAGCAGGGGTTATTCTGGGGAGTCATCCTTCGCCCTGACAAGAAGTAAAGGGTCCCTGCTTGTTGTGGGTTCACACCTGCGTCAACCAGAGCCCCCTCATTTCTAACATTGGTGGCAGCGGTGGGATTTACGGATTTGCATTTGTGGTTTGCGTATAGTGAATCACTGATCGCCACGTAGTGAGAGCAGACCAGTAACACAGCCACAAGACTAGCATTTGTTTTTGTTTTGCCAAGAATCTCCGTTGTTAAAGCCATGCCTGGTTCACTTCCCGCCGGAAGGGCAGCGTCTATAATCTCTGAATTTGAGGACATAGATTGGGAAGAAGACGCACTTCAGAATCATACCAATGAAGAGTTGAGAGGTTTTTGCTCCAAGTTCAGAATTGCCCAAACTGGATTGAAAAAGAAGGACCAACTCGTGAAGGCGCTGAGGGCCTGGTATGAGTCAAAGACACCAGAGAATCAGGTGGAAGTGGTTCCACCAGAAAGTGTCCATGAGTTTGGCAGAGGCCTGTCGCCAGAAGAGTTGGCAGACAGGGCAGCAACCCGGGCACACGAGGTGGAGATGGCAAAACTTCATGGGCAGATGGATATGGAAAAACAAAGATTAGCCATGGAAGAAAAGAAACTACAATTAGAGCATGACATGAAGCTGAGGGAGCTGGAGCTGAAAGCAAAAAGTTTGGAGCTTAATCCCTCTGGTGGCAGCACACCGCCAGTACCGGCGGAACCAAGAGTTTATATTCCCAAGGATGTAGTGAAGGAGTTCTTCAAGAATGACGACATCGGGCAGTGGTTCAGAGCCTACGAGGTAGCCATGTCTTCCCACCGGGTCCCTGAGAGAGATTGGGGAGCGGGGTTGTGGGGACGGTTCCTGAGTGAAGGGCGGGACACACTGTTAGATTTACCTGCTGATGTTCATAATTCTTACGCCCATATGAAGGAAGCATTGATGACTAGGTATGGGTTGACCCCTGAGTTATATAGACAGAGGTTCAGGGGTTGCACTAAGATTCCCAATAGTACGTATGTGGAGTATGTGACTTTCTTTTGCAGAGCGCTGGATGGTTGGGCAAAGGGTAGTAAGGTAAATGATTATCAAGGGCTTCTGGATTTAATGGCATGGGAGCACTTGTCCAGTAATTGTTTTCCTGAGCTAAGCCAGCACCTGATAGATAGTAGGCTGACTAACCCTAGGAAGCTTGCTGAGGAGGCGGACCGCTGGGTCAGTACCAGGGTCCACAAGGGTACCGTGGGAGATTCCGCCAAAGGTGGGCAGGGTCCCCAGCAGAAGAGTGGGGGGGACAGGGGCAAACAGAAGCAGTTCCAAAAAGGGCCCCAAAATAGTCCCCAAGGGAACCAAGGGAAGGGTTCTCAGCCTCCCCCACCCCCGAAACCGACCGGGGCCCCGACAGGTCCTCCTGTTCAGAAGGGGCCCGTCAGATGTTACAGGTGTAACAATTTGGGGCATTTTGCCTCTGATGTAAAGTGTACATTGTTTGGTAAACCAGCACCCACTGGTGCTCCACCCCGGCAGGTGACTAGTGTAGCCTTGGGGGAGGAGAGGGATGTCCAAGGTGGGTGGGGTCCTGCAGAGATGTCCCTGGTCTCGCTAGGAGACCGTGAAGTGGTCCCTCCAACCCAGCTGCCTGAGAACACTAAGAAGTACAGGCAGTGGGTGACCATAAATGGCCATAGGGTGGAAGCTCTTAGAGATACAGGAGCCAGTGTGACAGCTGTCAGGTGTCACCTGGTGTCTCAGGAGCAGGTGGTCCCCAATGCATTCTATCCCGTTGTTGCCGCTGACAACACAGAGAGGCACTGCAAAGTGTCTCAGGTTCCCTTTGAGTGGGGGGGGGGGGGGTCTCTGGTACTCTTCAGGTAGCTGTGAGGCCCGCCATGCCTGTAGACTGTTTGTTAGGGAACGATTTGGAGAGCTCACCTTGGGCTAAGGTGGAGTGGAGTGCTCACCTGGAGATGTTGGGTATGCCGGATTGGGCGTGTGTCACCACACGGTCCATGGCAGCCAGTCGAGGGACTCAAGAGGTCCTGGAGCCTGAGAGGGAGGCCCAGGAACCGGCCTCAGAGAGAAGGAGAAAGGGGCGCGGGAAGCCGGCCCCTGAAGTTCCCACGGTCCAGGAGGAAGACCTTGAGGGGGATGCCCTGGAGCCTACAGGGGAACAGATAGCTGAACTGGGAGACCTGCCGGAGCTGACCCATTGGCAGCAGGAAGGGGGTCCCACCAGGGAGGACTTTTGTAAGGCACAGAAGGAGTGCCCTTCTCTCGTGGGTATGCGGCAGCAGGCTGCAGACCAGGCCGCAGGTGATCAGTCAGGATCACATTTCGTTTACTGGGAGAACGGCCTCCTATATACAGAGCCTAAGGTTGCTGAGCCTGGGTCAGCCCGTGCGCTGGTGGTACCCCAGGACTTCAGAGCCTTCTTACTGGGGCTGGCTCACGATGTGCCATTGGCAGGGCATTTGGGGCAGGACAAGACCTTTGAAAGGCTTGTCACCCACTTTTATTGGCCTCAAATGCGCAGGAGTTCGGATACTCACTGCAGGACATGCCAGACTTGCCAAGCAAGTGGAAAGAGTGGAAGGAAGCAGAAGGCTCCACTCCAGCCATTCCCTGTGGTCAGAACCCCATTCCAGCGAGTGGGGATTGACATTGTAGGGCCACTGGACCCCAGGACAGCGATGGGCAATAGGTTCATCCTGGTCCTGGTGGACCATGCCTTAAGCATGAAAACCCACGTATCCACAATATGTGGTAAAGGCTTTGCATTATTGAAAATGCTGAGGAGAGTCTTTTCATGGATACCATTGGACTGCAGAAAGATCCTGGTCCAATCTCTACTAATGAGTAGGTTGGACTACGGAAACTCTCTGTTTGTTGGAATGAGTGACTATCTTTTCTCCAAACTACAAACCGTACAAAATGCCGCAGCCAAGGCAATATGTAACAAAAGAAAGTACGACTCAGCCAAGAGCTGCATGAGAGATCTGCATTGGCTGCCGATTAGACAAAGAGCTATTTTTAAGCTACTTTGCATAACATATAAAATACTACATAATACAGGCCCGTGCATCCTAAAAAACAGAGTCACACTCTATATCCCATCCAGAAATCTACGCTCCCAAACTACTGCTAGAGCCAGAACCACACGCGTTAAAACCGCAAAGATGGGAGGGCGAGCCTTCTCCCACCTGGCGGCTAACAGTTGGAACAATCTGCCAGTGAACCTCAGATTAATAACTAATTACCTATCCTTTAGGAAGCAGCTAAAAACGTTTCTCTTTCCTAAACCCGACTAAAAACTTAATCATCTTGCACTCTCCCCTCACTACCTACGCACTTTATTCTGCAACTATAGCGCCGTGATATCCCATCTGGGATGATTGTTTGCGCTTTACAAGTACCCCCTAACATTAACATTAACATGCCACCCGGTACCCGGATGCCATTCCTCTGAGGACAGTGACGCCCCCGTGGTGGGACGGGCACTGATGGGAATTTTCTCCCGAGTGGGATTTCCTCTAGAGGTGGTGTCTGACCGAGGTACCAATTTCATGTCCAAGTACATGAAATCTCTTTGGCAAGAGTGTGGTGTAACCTACAAGTTCACCACCCCTTACCACCCCCAAGGAAACGGGTTGGTTGAGAGATTCAACCGAACCCTCAAAGGCGTGATAATGGGCCTGGAAGGACCCATGAGGCGTAAGTGGGTCGTCCTCTTACCATGCCTTCTCTTCGCTTACCGTGAGGAGCCACAGAAATTTCTGGGGTTCAGTCCCTTTGAGCTTCTGTATGGTCACCCAGTCAGAGGACCTCTAAGTCTAGTCAAGGAAGGCTGGGAGCAATCTCCCAGGAAACCTCCCCAGAATGTATATAGTTACATGCTGGCCTTCAGGAATCAGACTATGCGTTTCAGGCAACTTGCTGAGGCAAATCTGGAAGCCAGCCAGGAGGAGATGAAGCGGTGGTACGACCAGAATGCCACTCTGGTAGAGCTTCAGCCTGGGCAGAAGGTATGGGTCTTGGCCCCCGTAGAGCCGTGTGCGCTCCAGGAAAAGTGGACCGGTCCCTTTGAGGTGGTGGAGCGCAAGAGTCCTGTTACCTACGTGGTGGACCTGAAGTCTCCTAGGAACCCCTTAAGGGTCCTACATGTCAACCGCCTCAAGCCCCACTTGGAGAGGTCCCAAGTGGGCATGCTCTTGGCAACAGATGCTGGGATGGAAGAGGAGACAGAACCTCTTCCGGACCTCCTGTCAGCCAAGGAGCAAGATGGGTCAGTGGATGGTGTCATCCTCTCTTCCACCCTGACCCCTGAGCAACAGAATGATTGTCGCCAGTTGCTGGGACAGTTTTCTGATCTGTTTTCCCTGGTCCCTGGTGTCACTGATTGGTGCGTCCATGATGTGGACACTGGGGATAGTCCACCTGTACGGCACAAGGCCTACAGGGTGACTGACAGGGTGAGGACATGCATCAAGGAGGAGGTCTCCAAGATGTTTGCACTCGGGGTAATTGAGTCTTCTAGCAGTCCTTGGGCCAGCCCCGTGGTCTTGGTCCCAAAGGCTGCTGCGCCGGGAGCCACACCCGAACTCCGGTTCTGTGTGGACTACAGTGGACTCAATTCAGTCACTAGGACTGACGCACACCCCATCCCCAGAGCTGATGAGCTCATCGATCGGCTAGGGGCTGCCAACTACCTCAGCACGTTTGATTTAACGTCTGGGTATTGGCAGATCGCCTTGACCGAGGGGGCCAAAGAGAGGTCAGCATTTTCCACCCCAGATGGGCACTACCAGTTCCGGGTTATGCCATTTGGGATGAAGAATGCCCCTGCCATCTCCCAGAGATTGGTCAACCAGGTGTTGGCTGGGCTGGACTAGTTCAGTGCAGCCTACCTGGATGACATCGCAGTGTTCAGCTCCACTTGGGAAGAACACCTGCGACACCTCTGGGAAGTGTTGATGGCGCTGCGCAAGGCAGGCCTCACGATCAAGGCGAGTAAGTGCCAGATCGGGCAGGGTTCCGTGGTGTACTTGGGACACCAAGTTGGGAGTGGCCAGGTGGCACCCCTTCAGCCCAAGATAGAAACCATCCTGAATTGGGAGGCGCCCAAAACCCAGACAGAGGTGAGAGCCTTCCTAGGTCTCACTGGGTACTACAGGAGGTTTGTCAAGGGGTATGGCAACATGGTTGCCCCCTTGACAGCGCTGACTTCGAAGAAGCAGCCCAGGAAAGTGATTTGGACTGACACCTGTCAGAAAGCTTTTGAGGCCCTGAAAACTGCTATGTGCACGGCGCCCGTGCTCTTGGCTCCCAACTTCTCCAAAGAGTTTATCGTTCAGACAGACGCTTCAGAGCACGGTGTGGGGGCTGTTCTTTCACAGATTAATGAGGAGGGCCTAGATCAACCCGTAGCCTTTCTTAGCAGGAGGTTACTTCCACGGGAACAGAGGTGGAGTGCTATTGAGCGTGAGGCATTTGCTGTGGTCTGGGCGCTGAAGAAGCTAAGACCCTACTTGTTTGGGTCTCACTTCCGGGTTCAGACGGACCACAGGCCCCTCAGATGGTTGATGCATATGAGGGGTGAGAATCCAAAGCTGTTGAGGTGGTCCATTTCCCTACAGGGTATGGATTTCACGGTGGAACATCGCCCTGGTACAGATCACGCCAATGCTGACAGTCTGTCCAGATTTTTCCGCCTTAGTGATGAGGAACTCCCTGGGGTAGGGTAGTTCTCCCCACTTTTCAGCTGGAGGGGACACGTGTTAGACCTGGCACCTTGGCGTGAGTCTCCCTTCCTCTTTTTGTCGCTGTGCCTCATGTGATTTTATGGTGTTGTCCGCTCAGCGCGCTGTGCCACTGCCAACCAGTGTCGCGGTGCGAGTGCTCCCTATGTAAATTGTATATGTTGGTTGGATTCCATGATTGGATTGTTTGATTTACTATCAGACCCCAGTAAAGTGCGCCAGGAGCGCCAGGGCATGTAAAGACAAACACCGCTGGTGGGCTTGCAGCACGAGTTGTGCCACCCACAGAAGCGGCCGGTAAAATACGTCTAAGGTCTGCCATCGCAGAACCTGCGTGCAGTCTGGTACTGACATGCTGACTGGCAAGTGCCCACACTTGCCGGACCCTGAAACCTTCCCTTAGCTGCATGTTAGTCACCCCTCTGGTAGGCCCACGGGCAGGGTGCGTTGTAAGCCTAAGGTAGGACAAGCCTGGATGCGTGGCATGTCCTAGTAGTGAATGACCGCCATCTTGTGGTTCACTACTGCAAGGCTACCCTGTTCTCATAGGCCAGTATGGGCGGCTTGGATTGTTACACCCTATGATCCTAACCGACCCAGGGAACATGGTAGAACATCGAGTTTAGTATGCCTGAACTCGGAATACTAAGGTACATCTTTTCCCAAGGTTTATTTTAATATTCCGGGTTTGCAAATGCCGCTTTTAGAAAGCTGGCCTTTGCTTGCCTAAACATTTTAGCCCGCCTCTGCGTGATGTGTATCTGATGTCTGGCTGGTGTGAGTGACAGGGCTGGGGGAACCCAGATGGGCAGGGCTAGGTAGCCTGGTGGTGAATAGGACGATCGACAGGTAGATAGGTGGGAGGAGTGCTCCTAGGCTCTGAATAGGACAGTGCTCTGCCACCTCAATGCCGGCTCCGCCCCCTGTGGAGCATCTGAGGACTCTGCCCTGCACTCTGAAAGAAGAAGCCTGCATCGCGTAAACAAAGTGCTCAGAAACCGGACTGAACTAGGCAAGGTCCCCCCTGGCCTGGGAGAACAAAAGATTTGCTGTATAAATCGAGGAGCCCTGCTCCTAAGATACTAGATCCGCTTTTGACCAAGAAGAATCTCTGCCTGAGGAGGAGGCACCGGGAAAGCTGTAGGAGGAAGACTGTCCCTGTCCTGGGGGATTGGCCTGCAGTGGTGACCTTGCTGCCAAAGGGGAGAAGAGAAACTGTTGCTGAAGATTTTGCTTTATTTTTTACTTTCAAGACTTGTGCTTTTCCAAAACGATCTCCAAGGGCTTGGAACTGAGCTTGCCCCCTGAACTGAGCCCCAGGACCATTGGGCTCTACCTGATCTTCACTCGCCTGCCGCTGGACTGTGGTGTCCTGTCCCTCGCCGGAGCTGTGACCCTCGTGCCCCAGTCCCTCCCTGAGCCGTGACCAGGACTGCTTAGCCGCCCCCGCCTTGGGAAGAGCCTCACTCGATCGGAGCCGCTCCCCCTACGCTGTGCTGGGCTGCCCCTGTCACCTCGCTCGCTGGAGGCTCGCTTTGCACCTTCACCCTCCCGCCGGAATCGGCGTTGTGAGCATCTCCAAGCCTCGGACGGCCCGGACGTATCTGCGTGCCCGGCTGCCCCGCTTTGTTCACCCGCCACCTGCAACACCCCGCTCTTGTCGTGAGCCTGAAGATCAGACCCCCATCGTGAAGTGTGGGAGCCCCGGACGCCGCCTCGCCCTTCTGTCGAAGAGCCGCTGAAATCCCGCACCCGCCTTTGCGTCAAGAAACAAGGTACTGTACTTACGAACTCGACCGCGAGCTCGCATCGGATCCAGGGTCCGCAACGTTCTGATTTCCCTGTCATCTGCCGTGTGCTTCCCGGTCGCCGCCTCAGCACGAAGTGCGCTGAGGCCCACAGTTACCTTGTGCCCGCCTAAAGAACTTTCCGTAACAAAGAGACTTTACCGTATTTCCAAGAATTGTGGCCCCATCAGTTCAACGTTACTGGGCCTTGTATTTGAATCTGCTGAATCTACATAAAAGCTTATTTTTATATACTACCTGATTGGTGTCCGTTTGTGGTGCATGCAAGGGGTTTACTGTATGTGTAATTGCATTTGCTTAACCGTGTACGCCTGAGACTTAGCCTAGACTGCTCGCGCCACGCACCTAGAGGGTGAGCAGGGGTTATTCTGGGGAGTCATCCTTCGCCCTGACAAGAAGTAAAGGGTCCCTGCTTGTTGTGGGTTCACACCTGCGTCAACCAGAGCCCCCTCATTTCTAACACAAGGACTTTCAGAAGAGGGCTTAAAGCCCCGCCCCTCATTTCCATTGGCTGGCGTGACCGTTTATGCTAAACGGTAGCCTGCCATTAGCAATGAGGGTTTTCTGTAGACGCCCTTTTCCCTGCAAGCCGGACTGGCTCGCCTGCTTTGCTGCTGTCGCAAAGCACTTTCTTATCTTTATGGGGCAATGTGTTTCTAATTAGAAACACATGGCCCCATAAAGACAAGAGATCGATGCTTGTTTTAAGTGTACAGAAGTGTGATTGGGGGTGGGCGGGAGGAGGGTTACATGGCCGGTCCACCCCCTCCCAGGATGAGATCTTTATCTCAGGAGCCGTAAATTCCCCCACGGGGGACGGCAACTTTATTAACTTAGGTTGGGCAGCGCCCCCTTCAAAGGCTGCCCCTCAGTTCTCGTCCAGACCTTGCACGTGGGAGGGGTGGCAGGGAGGTCACTTTCCACTTAAATATGCCGTTTCTGAAGGGGAGACCTCACTCTGGGACGGCTCGCTCCAGGAGGCGCCTTCCAGCCTGCAGCTTCCACCTTTGATGCCACATTCTGCAGGTATGGGTGGTGGGGGGTCAGGGGTGTGGAAGGGTCCAGAGACATCTGTTATGTGATTTATTTCACCATCCCACTGCACGGGCACCCCTCACATACATAAACCCCAGCCATGGCCGGTCGCAGCATGTCTGTGATTGTTGAACCTCATTGAGAGACGTGACTGCTAGAGCGCCACTGCCTCCGATGATATCACTTCCAGTGTGTTCTCCTAGAAGATCCCTCTGCGAGGGTGTGGGCGCTTTATTATCTTTTTCATGTGGGTTGTAAGATAATTTGAAGTACAGTCTGCACCAGGGGGACTCTCTGGGGGTCTTGAGGCGAGGGTGAGAATCATTGATTTACAGGTTGTGCCCAGAGTACATACTACGAGGCCTTCCACTCGCCGAGCTGCTCTACCTGCATTTTACTGCATCGGCCGACATTTTATGTGAACATTGCTTGGTTTCTTTTCAGGGTTTGAGGGCACATTTTAAGGGCTATCTGGTAAATGTCATTTTAGGGACAGGTGAGGCCGGCCTAATCTTATCTTCAGTCAGAACTGTGGGCAGGACAGTCGTGATGGTAGGCGCTGACATGGAGGGGACACGCCACACCCCATGGGGTGAAGATTCGGATGACCCCCCAGATAACACCTGCTGAAATTAGGGCTTCTTGGACATGGACTCGGACACCGGGGAGTCTCCCAGGTGTTCCAGGTGCCCCCGGACTGATGTGTGGTGAGACGCCCTCTGGCAACGAATGAAGGGCGGGGCTTCTCTGGGGGCTAGGCTTGGGGCTGGCTGAGGGATGAGGGCTCTGAGTCCATTGAGGGAAAGGATGAGGTTTCACTGAGGGCTAGGCTTGGGGCTGGCTGAGGGATGGGGGTCTCAGTCCAGTGAGGGTAAGGATGAAGCTTCACTGAGGGCTAGGCTTGGGGTCTGGCTGAGGGATGGGGGTCTCAGTCCAGTTAGGGTAAGGATGAGGTTTCACTGAGGGCTAGGCTTGGGGCTGGATGGGGGCCTCAGTCCAGTGAGGGTAAGGATGAGGTTTCACTGAGGGCTAGGCTTGGGGCCTGGCTGAGGGATTGGGGTCCAGTCCAGTGAGTGATGGGGCGATGTTTCGCTGAGGGCAAGGCTTGGGGCTGGATGAGGAATGGGGGTCCCAGTCCAGTGAGGGTTAAGGATGAGGTTTCACTGAGGGCTAGGCTTGGGGCTGGCTGAGGGATGGAGGTCTGAGTCCAGTGAGGGTAAGGATGAGGTTTCACTGAGGGCTAGGCTTGGGGCTGGCTGAGGGATGAGGGGTCTGAGTCCAGTGAGGGTAAGGATGAAGCTTCATTGAGGGCTAGGCTTGGGGTCTGGCTAAGGGATGGGGGTCTCAGTCCAGTGAGGGTAAGGATGAGGTTTCACTGAGGGCTAGGCTTGGGGCTGGATGGGGGTCTCAGTCCAGTGAGGGTAAGGATGAGGTTTCACTGAGGGCTAGGCTTGGGGCCTGGCTGAGGGATTGGGGTCCCAGTCCAGTGAGGGTCGGACGATGTTTCGCTGAGGGCTAGGCTTGGGGCTGGATGAGGGATGGGGTCCCAGTCCAGTGAGGGTTAAGGATGAGGTTTCACTGAGGGCTAGGCTTGGGGCTGGCTGAGGGAAGGGGGTCTCAGTCCAGTGAGGGTAAGGATGATGTTTCACTGAGGGCTAGGCTTGAGGGTTTGGCTGAGGGATGGGGGTCTCAGTCCAGTTAGGGTAAGGATGAGGTTTCACTGAGGGCTAGGCTTGGGGCTAGCTGAGGGATGGGGGTCTCAGTATAGTGAGGGTTAAGATGAGGTTTCACTGAGGGCTAGGCTTGGGGCTGGCTGAGGGATGGGGGTCTCAGTCCAGTGGGGGTAAGGTTGAAGTTTCAGTTGCTCTGGGCCCTATCTGGAGGTGAAGCTTCAAATCCTCTCTTCGCCTGGTTTAAGGGGTCCCTCCGGCAAGGAGCCCTGCTCTGGGAACTCTCTGTCTGTGAACAGTTTCAAATACCCCGCCTAGGGCTGATCAGACAGGGCACTGCTCACATAAAATAATTCATGTTTTGTTGAAAAACATACATAACATGTCCTTGTTAGGTCGAGCATTTGAGACCTCTTGTATATACTTTAGCATATACTTATATGTGTATGTACTTTGTGGGCTCTGGAGATCAGCCCTAGGACTTGTCTGCTTCTGATTGGGGACTTTTTTTCTCCTCAACTGCCTCTATTTAACTTTCTTGATATCAAGGGACCAGCAGAGGTCAGTAAAATACCAGAATCACTTTAGCATTCTCCAGATTCCAGTCCATAGAAATTGTCTTCCATGAGCACCCGTAGACAATAATATTTTTTTCAAATCTTGTATATTCAGTGATATGACCACCCTCGGCCCTGATTTTATATTAAATACAGAGCTTTGGACTATACTATTTCCTGCTGAAAGGCAATATTTCTCTCCATGTGTTCCATTACCTGGCGTGTCACGCAGTTTGGTGCTTACTTTCCCTCCATGTTAAAGAACAGTAGATGTTTCAGCACCCAGGCTAATGTGCTGCATAGCTAAATACATATAAGGTCCCAAAGGCGAGACCGATTGCATTGCAAATGCTTGTTTTTATTTGACTTGTACTAAACGTATTCTAATACCTTTTTGCAACAAATATTTAACTGTGTTTTTATGTATAACTAATTAAGCCCTACAGATTCACATTTTATTTATTTTAACAAACATCCTATCTCTATAATACGAAAAAACACCACACCGACGATACAAGTGGTTTGAGGGAAGGGTCACGGTGTGACCATGCATTATACGTTCCATGACCCTATAAAGGGACTCAGCCTTTGGCATCGTTTCTCTATATGGTTACGGAACTCCTCTGTGGCTTGCAATATACTTATAATGTGCAGCAGGGGCATACTTTAGCCTATATATTGTCTTATTTCATCCTCTGCTTTTCCCAGCCTTTGTATTGGTGCATTGTTCTACTGCTTGCCAAAAAACTCTCCTCCTAAAGTAGATTTGCCAACAGATAGAGGACTGAAAACAGTGCTTAATTTGAGCCAGTAGTTTCCAGTGCTCAGCACCGGCACTTAATTATCAACGCCTGGGCTTTTCATGAGCACCAGTTAAGGACATTTATGGTAGGTAAGGGGAGATTAAGTAACTTGCCCAAAATCACAGGATATTGAGCTGATGCCGAGACTTGAACCTGCTTCCCCAGCTCTGAAGTATGTCGCTCTGGCTATTACACCACATCCTCTCCCCACCTTCATGGCTAGTAGTTGGTTCTGTTTTAGGCAGCGCTAACAGGAGAAATGGGCTGGTGCAAGCTGCCTCCTGACGAGAGCCCCGGCACTGACTGAAAAAAACCCTGTGACCTTCACAAAGATGATGCATGGCATGGTGGTAAAGAATAGCAGGAGAATACCAGAGTATCAAGGATAGCATGCAGAGAAATTCCAAGATCAAACTGCAGTCTCTACTTTTATTAGCATATATATGCTGGTCTGCTGAATCATAGTACGTTAATTAATATTACCTTAAATACCTCTGAAATGCAAACCACGTGTCTTCTTGGGAACATATTTTGGGGACAAAGTAATGGTTTTATATCTAAACCCAACTGATATGTAAATAGCAATGGGTATTTAAAAACTATATCAGTCAGTAGATCCAAGGTTGCAAAGAGAACCAAGCTACAATAATTAACTATTGCCAACTAAAAGGTAAGATGTGCACACAAATTCAAGCTACACCTGTTCTTTTAAGAAATCGAGGTAGCCCCTGTGTTTACAAAGTGAAGCAGTCATCCCAATTGTAGATGTTGAATTAAAGAAAGCTGAGGGTTAATGTAATGAGACGTGGGTGCATTCATGGAGGTGGGTGATAGAAACTTGCATTGAGAAAAAATATATATTTTGCATAATGGCTGAGAATCATTTTGTGGACGCCAAGTAATTTAGCAAGTGTCTGTAGAATTAGGGCTGGCACTACATTAAAGTAAAACTAGGTAACTGCAGGCAATTACTAGCAAGATAGTAAGGTGCATGAAGCTAAATATTTAAAAAGTGTCTTCAATGCCAGGGAAGGGAGGTGGTCAAATGCCATTTCCTTTGGGCGCCAAAATATACTTGCAACCGCTCTGTGGTTCTTCCTGATGAAGACACACAGGATCTGAAATGCTTCCTCTGCCTCACACCCTTTGACCACCCTTGGATTTATGACGCCAGATTTCTGCCAAGATCTGCAGAGAGACATAGCTCATGCTTTGTAAATGTGTTTACCTCCTCAGCTCTGCAGGATGCCCGAGACTGATTTATGTTCCCAGAAATACCAAAGGCATGAAACATTGTCTAAAAGGGTGACTTATCGAGCATCTCTCTAAGATGTTAACCTTTCCTCTCTCCTGTTTCAGCAGTACTAGACACTCTATTATCCCACCAGAAGCTATCCCGTAGAACAGTATGTCTAGTCTGTGATCTGTTCATCTCCCTAACTACAAAAAAAACAGCTTTCCATCCAGTAAAATCCATTCCAGCTCAGCCACACCACGTGCATTAGAAACAAGCATTTGCAATGCAATAGGTCTCGCATTTGTGAGATTTTGAGCTACTGGCTTTGTATATGACAATGCTTTTTATTTAGGTGTTTAAAAAACCTGCAATATTAAAAGGCACAGTCATTTACAATACCAATAGGACAAGGTTTTGAAAATGCAAGACCTGTTGCATTGCAAATGCTTTTTGTGGTGGCAAAGAAATAGGGTGCCCATGTTGTTAATCCTAAAGCAGGCACCTTGATGAAAATGTAAAGCGTGGCGCCCAGGGGCGGGACAGAGATGAGGGGCTACGAGCCACGGGCATCATTAGTGAGTTTGTGTTAATTTCGGCAGCCGTTAAGCGGCTGCCGTTCTATAACTTGAAGGTGCCACATGCACATCTTAAAAGCCTTGCAGGAAAGTCATGTCTGCAGTAGGACAAAAATAAGTAAAGAAAATAGTGCTCACGGACCAAGTAAACATAGCGTGTAGCCACACAAGTAAAAAGTCCAGTCCTCATGACAGGGTACAAATGCAGACAAGGCGTTACTAAGGTGGGACTAAAAAGTCTATTAACCAATAAGAAGTAACCATTTAGAAAGCAACGGGAGCCAACTGAAAAGATGGGCGGAACTTCAAGTCTTTACCAGAGTACAGCATGCCTCGCAGAGCAGCGCATGCGCTGCCCAGGCTCTACCTAAACAAGAAGTCAGGATTGTTGACTTTGACAATGGTTGTTAAATGCAGAAGATAAATAAACAATCAACTACGGTGACTTCGTTGAATATAATATTGAAAATGCTTCAGTTCTGACATGATGAAACTGTGAAAGAACTAAAAACGGGTCTCCTTGAAGTCACATTAAAGTTAGTAAAAGGTGTTACTGCTGCAGAGGTAAGATTTTTCTTTTCACCCCGAGGGCAATAATGGAGCGCCCGATAGGGACCCGTCTCAGCACCTGCTTTTTAGAACTGCCGGTGATGAGCACCGGCAGAACCCGGCCCACTTAAAGCTCTGACTCTAACCCTTGCACATGCGAGACCGAGTGGCAAATGTCCTATTACTTACCGGTAATCTTCATTACTCCGGGTCCCGTAGTCCTCGACACCTTCATCACAAGTGAGATTTACTATCTCACCGACAGAAAAAAAGAACGAAGGAATGCTGGACCTATCCTCCCCCTCCCACTGGGAGTACATAAGGCGTACTGGTCCCAGCATTCCTCCTGAAATACCAAGCCACAATGAAGGCCGGCAGATAGGGAGAGAGGGAGGGAAGTCATGAAGGTGTCGAGGACTACGAGACCCGGAGTAATGAAGATTACCGGTAAGTAATAGGACATTACCCCCAGGTCCCTACGTCCTCGACACCTTCATCACAAGTGAGAAATACCAAAGCAGACACTGGCATTCATTCCAGAAAACACAACAAACCGCCAGGACAGCAAAACAAACCCAGAAATTTATTGGAGACAAAAAAGAAAAAAACATCAGGAGCGAACAGAGCTCAACACCCCCAACGCAAAACTCCCATCATCCCCCAACAGATTGAGGAGCCGATAATGCCTGATGAAAGTATTAGAAGAGGCCCATGTGGCACCCCTACAAATCTCAGAGAGAGGAACACCCCGAACCTCCGCCCAAGAGGCAGCCACCCCCCTCGTAGAACGACCCTGAACCCCCAAAGGAGGAGGAGACCCAGACAGAGAGTAGACCAAGGAAATGACTTGCTTCAGCCAACGCCCGATCGACACAGAAGAAGCCTTACCCCCATGTGAAGTAGCCCAAAAGGAGACAAAAAGGGAGTCCGACTTGCGAAACACCGCCGTGCGATCAAGATAAATGCGCAAAGCCCGGCTCACATCCAACAAGGACCACCGGGGACCACCAGGAGAATCCAAAACAGAGCCCAAGGCAGGCAAGACCAACTCCTGGCACCTGTGAAATTGTGAAGAAACCTTCGGCACAAAAGAAGAATCAAGGCGAAGCACCACCCCACCCTCCGTGAAGGATAGGAAAGGTTCACGCGCCATTAAGGCCCCTAACTCCCCAAGACGACGAGCAGAGGTGACAGCCACCAGAAAAATACTTTGAGAGTAAGAAACTTCAAATCCACCTCAGCCAAAGGCTCAAAAGGCGGACCGATCAAACCCCGAAGAACTAACGGCAAATCCCACAAGGGAAAGGAAGGGCGAGGCACAGGACGAGAAATAGAAAAACTGCGGAGCAGACGAGAAACCAAGTCCTCAACATCCGAAAGATTCCCCCACAGGGAACGAAACGCCCTAACCACGTACAAAGGGGACAGGCACAACGCTGAACACCAACGACCGAAATTACCCCAATGCCGATCATAAGCTTTGAGGGTAGAAGGCCGCCGGGAACGCTGAAGGGCCACCGCTAAATGTTCCGGGAAACCGCGCCGCCTCCAACCCTGCCTCTCAACCTCCACACCGACAGCCTCAACCGGAGAAGAGACAGGGACGGGGAAGACCTCAGAGGAGACGGGGACAGGGGAAGAAACCAGGGACCCTTCACCGCCAAAAGACGAACCGTTGGAAACCAGGACCTCCGAGGCCAAAACGGCAGGACCGCCACCACCTCCCGATCCTCCTGACATAAACGGGCCAGAAATCGGGGAACCAGAGCCAGAGGAGGAAAGGCATAGAGGAGACGGGATGGCCAAGGAATCGACAGGGCGTCCACCACCCAGCAACCCTCTTGCAGAAACCGGGAGCAGAAGCGAGGAAGCTGTGCATTGTGCCGGGAGGCCAAGAGGTCCAGAAAGGGAAGCCCAAACCTCACGCACACAAGCCGAAACGCAACCGGGGTGAGAGACAACTCCAGAGAATCCGGAAAGCAACGACTCAGGACATCCGCCACACTGTTGTCCACTCCCCGAAGATGAACTGCTGTCAGAGACAGCAGATGGCCCTCCGCCCAACAAAACAGGGGAACAACCACCGCATTCAAAGATGCCGAACGAACCCCCCCCTTGATGATTGAGATAAGCCACCGTCACCATATTGTCGGACCGAACCGAGCAACAGACCCCGAAAACCCATCACAGCCCGGGACACAGCCATCAGCTCTCGCCAGTTTGACGACCGGCGGCTCTCCAGGAGGGACCAACGACCCTGAAGGGATCGAGACCCCAAGGTCGCACCCCACCCCAAGGAGCTGGCATCCGTTGTCAAGACTAGAGAAGGGGAAGACTGCAGAGGCAGACCCAGCGACAGATGGCCCCTCACCGACCACCACAGAAGAACCGGGAGGACCACAGGAGATACTGGAATAAGAACTTCCAAATCGTGGGACAGGGGATTCCAGAGAGACAGGAGGTACACCCAAAGGGGACGCAGATGAAAACGCGCCAAGGCCACCGTAAAAAACAGTCGCTGCCATCAGACCCATAAGACGCAACCAAAGATGCACCGGAAAGGCACCCCACCCTGAAACGCTGAGCAAGGGACACCAACGTCACAACCAGAGGTTCGGGGAGGAAGACTCGATTCAGATCCGAACGGAGGCGGGCCCCAATAAAAACCATGTCCTGAGACGGCGTCAGCTGACACTTGGAGAAGTTGATCAGGAAACCATGGGCCCGTAACGCCGAACACACCACCTCCCGGGCCTCCAACAACAGGACCTGAGAGGGAGCATGGACCAACCAGTTGTCCAAGTACGGGTACACCATCACCCCTTGGAGATGAAGACCAAAGGAGCCACCACCTTCGTAAAGACCCTCGGCGCCGACCGAAGACCGAAGGGCAACACCCTGAACTGATAATGGCACCCCAGAACACAAAACCGCAGAAACCTGCGGGACCGCGGATGGATCGGAACATGGTAATAAGCATCCTGAAGATCCAGGGTACACATGAAGTGACCCGGAAGCACCAAAGGAATCACCCTTTGCAAAGTCTCCATGCGAAAAGGAACCCTGGTCACCCACTTGTTCATCACCCTCAGGTCCAAAACCAAGCGGAAACCCCCCGTATTTTTGGGAACCAGAAAGATCAGGGAATAAAAGCCCTCCCCAATCTCCAAAGCAGGAACCTCCTGAACAGCACCCTTCCGAAGAAGATCCCCTGAGAGAGATGAGCCCGTTTCAAACGGCATGAAGGCCAGGGAGTCAGCCGAACCCCGGAATCTGGAGGAGGAACCAAAAACTCCAGAGTATAACCCAGGCGAATGATATCCAACACCCAGACGTCGGAAGAAGACTGAACCCAGGCAGCCAGGAAGAAGCGCAGCCGCCCTCCAACCAACAACCCAGGAACCACCGCTAAAGAGTCAGGAACGCAGCTTGGCAAGCGGAGGGGACTTAGCCTTACGATCCCGACCCCGGCCAGAAGCAAACCTTCCCTGGCCTCGCACAAACGGTCTACGAGAGGCAGGACGAAAGAAAGACTTGTATTTAGAAGGGACAGGAGCAGAAGTGGAGACCTTAAACGAAGAAGAATGCTTCTTCCCCTTAAACAGTTTATGCAACTTGGCCTCCAATTTCCCCCCAAATAACATAGTACCCTGGAAAGGCAACCGCAAAGCGCATGCCTTCTGCGCAGAGTCAGTCTTCCAGTCTTTAAGGACAAGACTGCGACGAGCCGCCACACAAGCCCCGCCGGACAGTGCAGAAACACGCACCACGTCAAAGGAGACATCGGACAGGAGCTCCACCTGACGCTCGATCTGCTCAAGTAAACCGGAACAGTCTGTGGCATTGTCCATCGATTGATAGAGCGACTTCAGGTCAGACAGCAGAGACTGCGAAACATATGTCCCATAGATGCCAGCCCGCAAGGCCAGGTGGGAACCAGAATAAACCTTCCTGAGCACAATATCCGCCTTCTTATCTACAGGATCCTTCAGCACGGCGTCCTCAGCTAGGGAAGTGCGCCCCACCAAACTAGCCACAAAGGAGTCAATAGGGATAGAATCCGGAAGGGCTGAAGCCATATCTTGCAGAGGATAAAGCCGAGCCATGAAGCGCGGAATCAAAATGCGATCAGGATCAGCCCACTCACGCTTCAGAACATCTTTAATGAAGGGATGGACAGGAACATCAACCGTGGCAGAACTCTGAAACTGACGCAACAAAGGCCCCCTAGAAGTACTCGGAGCGTCCTCATCAGGGAACCCCATGTTCTCTTTAACATGCTTCATAATACTCGGCAAAGCGTCCTTGTCCACATATTTGCCTTTCAATTCACCGTCCCCCAACCAAGCAGACTCATTGCCAGAAGAGTCCGAAGAAACCGGAGCAGGGCACATGCGATGGGACCCAACATCACCCATCTCGGTCAAAGTCTCACGGATCAAGCGCTTAAGACGCGCATCTCCACCACCATCACGGCGACGAGACCTGGCAGGGGAAGGAGACCTGGAAGCAGCAGACGAAGAAGAAGAAGAGGTAGACCTCTCCCGATGATGCCTCTTCCTTGAACGTTTCCCCATGGCAGTAGAACACAAGAATCACAGCCAAAAACAAAGAAACTCCACAGCATAAAACCGCTATGCGGTACTCACCCCACCGGCCCGTTTTTAATGAGCAGCCCACAGCCGGGAACATTGAGGCGCCTGACTTCCGTCCCGCCGTCAAAACCGGAAGCCAGGCAGGCCGAAAACCGGAAGGGGAAGGAAGCTGCAGCCAGAGGAAAAGCCAATGCGGCATCACCACCGCAGCGCGGCAGAAGAACGAAGGAGAAGCCCGCGCCACTCCCCCCAAGCCCGGCAGAGAGGGAGAGGCCTCAGACGAAGGACCGACCAGCAGCCTCCGCGTAAGTAAACAGCAAAAGGCAGGAGCGCCCCCGCTCCTGCCACGTCCACACCACTGTCAGCAAGACAGAAAAAAAGAACAGGAGGAATGCTGGGACCAGTACGCCTTATGTCCTCCCAGTGGGAGGGTAGGTCCAGCATTCCTTTGTTCTTTTTTTCTGTCAGTGAGATAGTAAATCTCACTTGTGATGAAGGTGTCGAGGACGTAGGGACCTGGGGGTAATGCTTGTTTGTCTTGATGTCGAAAGGTCAAACTATTGGGCACGTTCTATATGTGTTTGTGGCTCTGTGAACGAGTCTGTGTATCTGAGCATCTGTCTTGCCAGTTTGCATGTTATCCTGGATGTCCATGTGGTAGCGTCTCTGTCCCCCACTGTCTCTGGATGATGCCCGGATGTGCCCTTGGTCTGCTGCTGCAGGCGGAAGCTGGCGAGGGCAGCCGGAGGACCCCCAGTTTCCTCACATGGCGGAAGGCCTGCTGGTGGGCAGGATGTCCTTCCTTTGTGAGGCCCAGCGAGAGAAGCCTCAACTTCCCCAGCGCAGAAAGATGCAAGGAAAGGGACGTGTGGGAGGACACGGGGCACTGAAAGAAACCAGCGAGCAGGGACGGAAAAGGGGCACGGAGAGATGGAGGGAGGATACGGAGCTCTGAAAGAAGCCAGCGAGCAGATACGGAGAGGGGGCAAGGAGAGATGGCGGGAGGAAGGACACGAAGCTCTGAAAGAAGCCAGCGAGCAGGGATGGAAAGGGGGCAAGGAGAGATGGCGGGAGGGAGGACATGGAGCTCTGAAAGAAGCCAGCAAGCAGGGATGGAGAGGGGCACATCCCTTGCCAGAGACGTGAAGCCGAGGAGCGAGTGGCTGAAATGGGAAGGGAGGGGGCATGGATCATCCGTGAGGGAAATAGCGGGGCGAGTGCACACATACAGTTTGGGGGTAAGGCCCTAACTCGGGCCCATGAAGTTCTTTAGGTGCAAAGATGTTGCGCCCCCCCACACACACACACACTCATCATGACTCATGCCGAGCCCCTATATCTGGGGGTGGCCACACTAAGGGACATTTTATTTTAGGCGGGTTTTCACCACACTGTACACTGAATGGCGTCATTTTGCATTATGTTGCTTTTTTGAGGAACATGGAGGAGCATGGTTTCCAACATTGCACCAGGTGCAGTGGCACCAGGATCCCAGGGCGTTAGGGGATTACAGCACCTCTTATATGGCTTTTACCACCCAACCGAGGGGTTCCTTCCCTCACTTGCACCAGGACCTCACAATTAAGAAAACAAGGCGGGGGATGCAGGGGGCGCACGAGCCCCGAGAGGGTAGTAGAGCGGACTCTTGGCATATAGTTACCACATGAAAGTACCAGTGTCATTGCTGGCCTGGTGTGGGGGGATGAGGGGTCAGATGTGCAGTGTGTAAAGCGGCCACACGTTCAGAATTCAGCCTAAACAGAAGTTACACTGACCCCCCCACCAATCCCCTCCCAGCCCAACATGAAGAGGCGGGTCTTCCCTCCCAGAAACTAAAGAGGAAACTTATAAGATAGCGCATTGGGTTTGTGCGCTTACTGTGAGATGCCTGTGGACCGTGAAGTCTCAGCACGGACTCAGCGTACAAGGGCTACTGTGAGCTTGTTTATATTTGCACAAATTATTGCAGCCAGTGCCCGTGTGCTAATACTAAAAATAAAATACAAGCACGTGAGTGGTGCGCGCGTGTGCCAATTGCGTGCTGTCTTTTATAAAAAGACGCACGCAAAGGCCAATAGCCTGGGCCAAAATGAAAAGCACACGCACGAGCGTGTGCGATTCCTAGGTCCATTTCTAAACCCCCTACAAGAGGTCTCTCGCTGCGCGAGCAGTGCTACGCACTGCAACGCTAGGTACGAGACCTAATTGGGAGGAAAACAAGATGAAGGGATTTTTTTGCAGGCTATTCAAATAGTATGTGCCAAATTTAAAAAAAGTATTGACTTACTTGTTCTTGGTATTCACAAACATTACCTTCCTACCCAACCATACAATATAAAATCATATTTCTATTTCTGTTTGAGACCTTCTCATGTTTCCCCAAATTGTTGCTTTGTAATAGGATGCGCAAGGTCTATTGGAAAAATTGTAGATCTTCACATTTTTGTAAGTACTCTTTTTCCTGTTAAATAAATATTTCTATTACCTGAAAGGGGAGCTCTTCCTTCTCACTCCTGCAAACAGCAAACCCAGTGACCCACTGGTGTGCTTTCTGCACCACGTAAATATAAAAAATGGAAGGCTAGGTTCATGTGTATGCTCGAAAGTTATTTATTCTCATTATTGTGATCCAATTTGGAATGCATTTCCCTGGCCAGTTCTATGACACTTCTTTGTCACTACCCTGTCACAGATGCCTACAGACACATACATGCATGAAATATTCAGACCTATATCACACATAGCCAGTTGTATTTCACATTTGTGAATTATGCATAAGAATCCATTTTCCGACATACGTACTATCATGCCAGGAGAAATCTTTAGGCCTGACCACAAAGATTTTGCTCTGATATATTTCTGTAGTACTCCTGGCTTGGTCCTGAATTCCATGAACGGGCAAGAGAACTTCTAGCTTATTCGTGACTTACTCCTTGAATTCAGGAGTAAGCCTGAAGTGCTACATTGCTACTTGCAAGAATCACAACCCACCTTCTAATAACTGCTCCTAAATGCTATTAGCCTCAATGCAAAAAATGCCTAAATGCATGGAATGCCCAGAAAACACACAAAAAAACAATAACCACTGAACTAAACACAGAGGGCCTCATTTATCAAAAGAGTCGCATCGCTGCTTGAGAATAATTTGGGGATGCAGTAATGGTTTTTGAGCCCTCCTTGCGACTCCTTGGATGCGCCGTATTTACAGTATGGCTCTTCATGTTGCAAGGAATGACCAGATACGTATCTGGTGGCGCAGTAATGACACCTTGCTGGAGTGTGCCGGAAAACTGATGCAACTCCAGCAATGTGTCAGTACACATGGGTGAATCCCATGTAAAAGGGCCTGCATCAGCCCTTACGCCTGCTGTCAAGCTGGCGTAAGGATTTGACGCAGTGAACTCGTAGAAGTGGCACAATTAAATCTCATATTTTTCACTGTGCGTTTTTTAGGTGGGAACGCCCACCCTGCATACATTATACCTGAAGCAGGTATAATGTAACGTAGGTGTTTACAAAGTGGCGCATCTGCGTCAATTTTTAAATATGGTACAGTGTGGCGCATTGTTTACGCCGCCGCCGCAGCATCACAAAAAAGTGACAGAATGACGGAAACTGAGAAAAATCCTAACTTTAAGACTTTCGGTATTCACAGAAGGCATTTAGGAGTCCTGAAGTTAGGACTCCTAACTTCTGTGAATACCGAAATGAATAAGTGCCTTCTGTGAATACCAAAATGAGTAAGTGCCTTCTGTGAATACCAAAATGGTAGTAAGTTTAGGATTTTGTCTTAAGTTTGTTCTGTGAATCAGGTCCTATGACCTTACAAAAAAAATCAAAGACTATTGTTATTATTATTACAAGACTATTACTGGATGTGCATTCGATGACAGGAGTATTGCAAACCTAGTACCGTAATTTATAATTGGATAGAAGTCGACCTGTTTATGGCCATTGGAGGCCCTAGGTAGAACATCTCTTTGTTGATACGATCTCCATGTACAATCCTAAAATGTAGATAGCTCCGACAGTATTCCTCACATCCAACTCCAAAAGGGCTCATAGCAAGCAAAGAAAGACAGAAGGAAGGGAGCAGAGTGTAAATGACAGACAGAGCAAAGGCAGAACAGAGCTGATCCAAAGGCCCTCTATGTGTATAGATATTTTTTTGATAACAAGATGTGGGCAGACAGCTAAGAAGAGATTCTAGCAAGAATTATTACAGTGCAAACCTTCTCCCCACTAGGGTTTGTCAGAGGCAGTAACTAACACCAAAATCATTCCCTACAACAGTAATCTAATCTGTGACATTTCCTTTAACAAAATATCTACCAGTAGGCTTTAATAAAGAGAATTAACCACTCAACCCTTTAATTTCTAATGATTTTAAAATGTGTTTTTCACAACCAATGTGCCACGTCTAATGCTCTTATCATAACATTTCCTAATAAACAGGTCAGATCTATGGCAAGAGAAATAGTTTCCGTGTGAACCAATCAGGCCTGCAGCTGGTATTATTGGCTTATCACCCTAATCAACTGAGCCCACCTGTGCTGAGCATAAGCTTTCCATAAATAGACCATCAGGCAAATACGTATACAATTACGTAGTTTACAAAATTACAGTTGGCAAACCAAAAAAGAAGGGACCAGACCAAAACACTTGCCTACTTAGGTAACGTATGCGATTCCATTTATTAAAAAACAGTTGGTAGGCTTTAATTCAGAGTGATAACAATCAACCCTCAAATCCCTATTGACTTTAACATATTCTTTTCACAATCAATATGTCAGGCCTACTGCCTTCAACATACCTTTTCATAATAAACAATCATGCGTATTACCTTTATCATTGTTTCGTCACTCCATGACCAACTCAAGGCCATTGTACTTAGTGGATGCTTCCCACAAGGCAACCATCTGGCACACATTCATAAAAGAACAAATGTAATTAAATTACAGTTGGCCACGCAAACTACTATTTAATCCAAGATGGGCTAACAAGGATGCTCACAAAGCAAACCTATATCCCGGATTGTAACATGGGTGACCAACACCAAAGCTATTGGCAACTATGGAAATCTGTGAGTTTCCACGTAACAAAATGCCTATCTGTAGGCTTTATAATACAATATTAACAACTCATACTTTAATGCCAATCAACGTTAACATATGGTTTTTACAATAAATACATCAGGCCTCAGGCCTTTACCATAACATATCATAATAAACAGATCGGACCTATAGCCACGATCACTGGCTTGCTACCGTAACCAACACAGTTCTGCTGTATCAAGTATATTCTTTGACACAAGCCAAAGAGTGCAATGCACAAATTTGGCCCCCAAAAATCCTGTACCCACTAGTATGGCAATATTCTCCCATAGAAAATAACATTAATCGACTTTAAAAAAGCTCACATGAACCAATATAATTAAATTAATTAATTTTAAAATAATTATGAATATAAACATATTTTATTTAATGTGAAAACATTATATATGAATACACATAAAATACTACTAAATTCGAAAATATGTTAATTAAGAATTACTGTAACTTTCATAAAAAAATATATAAATTAATTTAAATTAATTATTTACTTTAAATAATTTTTACTACATAATAAAAATATATAAATGTTTTACTTTAGGTTGGGTTTTTATTTAAATGTTATGAAAAAGAATTTTAATATTTTAAAACAAATTAACTATTTGATTAGAATTTAAAATTATTATCGCTGTATATTTTAAAATAATTTACATTAAAATGTAATCCAACTTTTTTTGCTAATTTATCTATAAGTTTAATTAACATTTAATTATGTCCCATCACTTTACCACAGGGCGATCTCTGACCCATTGGCGATGGCCTGTTATAGAAGTAACTTTACATTCATAAATTCGGCTCCATCCCCTGAATATCAGAAGTGGGGACATGCAAGTCCAAACCTTTGAATAACTTTACACTCATAAATGGCACATAGCCAAAAGTAGTAAAGTAACCAAAAAAAAGATTAGGAGTAAATTTACATTTGTAGATTTACTCACATGCACCTTTGTGAATAACCCTCATAGTCTTGTACTACTCCTGAATTCTAAGTACAAGCCCGGAGTACCAGAAAGGTGTAAAGGTGTTGCAAATCACTAAAGTTCAGTGGCACTATTTATTTATTTATTTATTTTAAGGTTTTAGATTAGCGCTAGCTGGACCCTGAGGTATCAGAGCGCTTTGCAGAATCGAGAGCAAGGTACTAATCAGTCACTGTGCATTTGATGTGCAAAAATCATAGGTTCAAGTATACATAAAATATATACAAGAGAAGTATAGTTATGCAGAGTGTAAGGAGCACACAAGAATATATACACAGAAAACTAAATTGTTTGGCCATGAGGGTGGAAATTACTGAATTGAGGTCCATTCAAACAATCAGAGTCCATAGAGAGAAGGACATCAGGAACAATAAAGGGAAACACAAAGAAAGAAACAGCCAACTGATCAACGGAGTTTGAACTGATCAAGAGAGCCTATTTGAACCGAGTTCAGTTTGTTCACGAGTTCCAGTATTTATTGAGGAGATGGGGTTTCAAGTCTCTTTTAAATCCCAGGAAGGAGGGATTGCATCGTAGGTCCCTCGGGAGGGAGTTCTAAATGCTGGGAGCATTACCTGAAACAGAGCGGGCCTGGGTAGTTTTCCTTTTTAATTTGGGAGGCACGAGAAGAAGAGCGGCGGAGCTTCTCATAGGTCTGGTTCCTACTTCTTTAGGGAGTTTGTTATCTAAATAGTCAGGGGAATGTGAGTGAAGTGCTTTGTGGGTGATGCAGGCAGTCTTGTAGATGCATCTTCCTTCGATGGGAAGTCAGTTTAGGGACTTGAGTGCAGGTGTGATGTGTTCATACCGTTTGAAGTCTGGTATGAGCTGGGCTACATGTTTAGTACTGATCTGAGGGGGGTGAGGGGATTTTTTGGGGTCCCAGTGAGGATAGCATTCCCGTAGTCAAGTTTGGAGAGGCCAGGAGATTGAACAACCCATTTGAAATCGTCCTATGGAATTAATGGTTTAATTTTTTGGAGGTGTTTTAGTGTGTAAAGCGTTCCATTGGCTGAGTTTTTGATATGATCCTTCATTGACAAATGTTTGTCCAGGGTGAAGCCTAAGTATTTGGCCTAGTTGGAAAGAGTGAGCGAAAAATGTAGGGCCTACATGTCGCTGATCGAGCCTTGGATTGGAAGGTGGTTACCTTTTGGGGAGAACAGAATAACTTTAGTTTTGATGGGGTAAAACTTTAGATTGTTGGAGTTAAACCAAGATTGAATCTTACTCAGTGTGATCATAAGATGTAGGATGTCACTGTGTGATTGGACTTTGTAGTACAGTTGCGTGTCATCTGGATAAAGGTGGTATTTGATCCCAGCTTGTTTCAGGGTGATAGTAAGGGGCTCCATGAAGAGGTTGAAAAGTGAGGGTGAGAGGATTGAGCCCTGGGGGACACCAAGAGTGAGAGATGAGGGTTTCGAGAGGCAAGACTTGATTTTGATTTGTTGTGTTTGGTGTTGTAGGTAAGATGTGAATCATTTTAAAAATGTGCCATTAAAACCGGAATAGATCTTCAGTGACTCTAGTAAGGATGGGCGATTGACTGTATCAAAAGCCACTGACAGGTCAAGTAGGATAAGTAGGCAAGCATCTCCATTTGCTAAGGATCGATGGAGGCCATCTGCAATGTTGAGCATGGCAATTTCGGTGCAACAGCCTTTCCTAAAACCAGATTGGAAGGAGTCAAGTAGGTTTTATTCACCTATGTGCCTGTTAAGTTGTTGTGAGGATAATTTTTCCATGGTTTTAGCTAGGAACAGGAGGTTAGAGATAGGTCTGAGGTTGTTGAGATCATTAGGGTTTGCCCTGGGGTTTTTGAGAATAGGTGTGATTTGACCTAGTTAGAGGGAATCCGGTACACACCCAGAGACGAGGTGAGTATTGATGGAGGGCGATGATGTGGTTTAGGTTATGTACTATTTTTGCAGGGAGTGTAACTTTGGTGTGTGAAGTAGGTTTTAATTTTGCAATAATATTAAAGACTTCTAGTTCAGTCATGGGTCTGAAATCTGACCAATTGGCGTTGCTTTTCATATGGGTGTTAAACAGGTTGTCATATGTTCCACTTGGGGTTGATTGATTATTGAAAAGTGTGTGTGGTCGGACTGCCGTGGAGGGAGGAGTGCCAGTGAGGGTGGTTAGCTGGGGAGGTAGGATTGTGACTTGAGGGAAGGATTGCTCAATTTTCGCAATTTTGTCTGTGAAGAAGTGGGCAATTTCATCACATCGTTCTTTAGAGGCTATTATTTTGTGTGTTGAGGAAGATGTGGTTTGTCGTTTGACAATGTTAAAGATCTTCCTGGGCCTATTCTTTATACGGTCAAGTTGGATGCGAAGAAAGAGGCTTTTTGTATGCTAATCTACTACAGGCCAAATATGCTTAAACCTACTCAAGCAAGACCCTGCAGTAAGTTGTACACCACACATGGGCACTCTCTAGTGCAGCAAAGGAATCCACACAAACCAATGCAAACATAGATATACCGGCAAAAATATCAACACCTAAAAAACCTGAAAATACATAAAAGAAAATAATGCTCATGTTAATTTAGACAGCGACACATATTCCCCACATTGTACAAATGTAAAAAAATAATTAAATAAAATTACAATATAATTAATTTACAAATAGAGAAATACACATTGACACTGCATTAATGCCTTGCATACCACTTTACACAAATAATAAAAAATGTATATATACTTAGACCCAGATTTACAAAGATTTTGTGTCTGGGTTTTATCACTTTTTTGACGCAACCCAATGCAAAATCTATTTTGAAATTTACAAAGTGATTTCAGTGGCTTTGTAAAAAAAAGCAACCCAGTGCAGCGCATAGCACAGCCTTGTGTTACCTTGCGTCAATGGATCATGGGTGGTTCATGGGAGTTCCTGTGCATCCACCCATGTATTTTGAGTCTAACCCATTTTTACAAAGACTTGTAAACATGGGTTGGTGCCAACATGATGCACACATACAAAGACAAAATAGCCTCAAGTGATTGCTTCCCTTCCTGCACAAAAAGTATCTAGACAACAACGCAGACACCCTAGCACTATGATACAAGGCTACCTGTATTGATGGTAGGCAGCCGCAAGAGTGGCAGTGCAAGGAGATAGGAGACCTGCACCATATGTTTGTAAATATGGGACAATTCTGCTCTTTACCTTTCACACAACGAAGCACAGCAACTCCCTTGCTGTGCTGAACTGCATTGCTTGAAATGTTAGTAAATATGCCCATTGATATAAAAGTAAATAATCATCCTTATAGTCACGTAGAAAATGTAGCCACCTATACAAATCACATTATACACATATAAACATGACAGGTTCGCATACAAAGGAAATTACAAATATTTAAATTGTTCTGATTTTAATCGGTTAAAAAACACACAGATTTACTTTCTGTGCATAGAAGTTAAGGAGTAAACCAGGCGTCCTCCTGAAGTTTTGGAGTTAGCTTGTAGCTCTTCAAGAGTAGGGCACACCTGTTCAAAACAGAATCTTTGTAAATATGCCAACTGTATGTAAATTTCTCTTATGTGAGTTTTCTAAACAATCTTGATATTCAGGCATGGACTTATTTGTGGTGTTCTGGACCTATGTTTGATATCCCAATCCCTGTGATGTCATGCCAAGATACAATCAATTTAGCTCTAAAATTGTTTGCCATCGCTGTTCATAACAGCTGTCAGCAAATGCTGTGTCTTGTAGTGTCTCTCACTGTGGAAGCAACATCAAAGCATGAAAATGTAAACTCTTAATTGCACAGATGTTGAGCACTCTCCAGACAACACTTACTCAGGTCCAAGAATAACTGAATTAGTAATTAGAAAATGGTAACCAAAACATTACAAGTAAACGCCATCTGTGCAACTGTCCCATTAAAAAACAATTAACATACTTTAATCCCTTAATATACACACGCAATCCCTTTTACAGCATAGTTGTCCAATACTTCTTTATGGGAGTCAGAAGTGACATCTGCCTTAGATAGTTGCAGAATGTAAAAAAAAACCTCCCATTTAATAGATGTATGCCATTTTCTGCACATAATGATGTATCTGTAAAAAGAAAAAAAGAAATTCCTTGGGCTGTAGATTCACAAGAGATTTGAGGATATTGACAAAGTTGCTCAATATCGGGAAACATGTTTTTGAATTTTTATGCCACATCGAAATATGTTTTAGTACCAGAAGCTAAATCGCAAAGAGCCACATGATGGGAAAAATATATACAAAACATTTTACAGATCTAAGTGTTCTATATTCCTTGAAAAATGCCTAAATTGCATATGGATTATTTATGTAAGTATTGCATGTCCTACTAATGAATAGGAGGTAAGTGCCAATGCTACAGTGGGGTGTGAGCCCTGGTCAAGCAGCAACCACAATCCTAGCCAGGGTTAGGCAGCAGCAAACCCCAAACTAACCTATGATCACCCCTGGTAGTTTGGAACAGAGCAGTCAGGCTTAACTTAGAGGCAATGTGTAAAGTATTTGTGCAACACTTCAAACAGTAAACCAGTGAAAACACCACACAAAATGAATCGCACACCAGGTTAGAAAAATATAACTTAATTTAATAAATGAAACAAGAGCAAAATGACAAAAATCCAATATATTCTGCTCGATTTGTTAACCATCACCTGGTAAAATAATCTCTCAAATTCAGCAGATTCTGCAATGTGCATTTACACGCAACCTTAGCAGGAGATATCCTTATATCTCTTGACACACATTGGCATGCTGGTCACCTTTTAAACAACTACCCTTATTTCCCTGAGTATAGGTAATTGCTCCATTGGAACTTGGCGGGACTTGCTTTATGCACCTTTTTTCGACCCGTATGTGTAGTCGCAATAATAGTAGGTTGATCTCTTCAGGTAGCCCAGACATGGATTATATTTACACGTGCATCTTTTTTCATTTTAGTACTCAAAACTCGACAATTTCCCACTTTTATGTGTATTCGATTCCATCATCATAAGGTCTGACTTTAGGATTACCTTCGCACTCTGCATGATGCCTCATGATACATGCATGGGATACAGTCATTTATCATGATCTTTAGGTATAGTTGCAACTTGACTCTGATTTTAGGATTACCTTCGCACTCCGCATGATGCCTCATAATACGTGCATGGGAAGCAATAATTTATCATGATCTTTAGGTGTAGTCGCATTTTGAGAATTTTTTCCTATATGTGACTTCGGTTAGCCCTGTTATGGATCATACTCACACACGCCTTGTTGATTTCAGAAATTCCTGTATACTCGGTCCCATCGTCAAATGGAATATAGGATTGCCTTTGCACAGATAGCATGTTGGCCTTGTTTGGCTCACGATACATGCATGTGATACTATGAACTATGATGCCATACACATCTGACTAGATTCTGAGGTCAGACAGAATCTAGAACTCCTCTTGCAGCCTTTTTTATATATCTTTTTTCACAATGGTGCATGGTCCATATATTCCTATTTTTGAAACTGGAATTCCTCTTTTCTTCTTTCTCTTTCATTTCAGGTGGTCCACATATGTACTAATTTTAACAGGCACAAAACGGATTGGCCTGTTGTTTGTTATTACAGACTCTTGTACAATCCTGATGATGATCCCACATTCTCAGGGGATCAAAAGGCCATAGCCCCCCACTCTGACCCGCTAGATTATGTTTAGAATCTTTTCCATTCAGGGTGCAACAGTGTTTTGTTTTTCCTAATGAGGGACCTGAGTGTTGTACATAGATTTTGATCACTATTGTTTTGCCTATATGTTTGTAAATGTTTGTTTTATCAGTTGTTAGCACCTGTTTTTAAAATTTCTCTGTAGACCGTCACACAAATGGGGCTGAGGTGTGCCCTGCATATCCTGATGGGATATCACCAGGCTGATGGGTCTTCCTGGGCTTGAGTGGTGGGAGGAGTTGTCCCTGCCACCTGAATAGGGCTGTTCCTGTCCTCTCACAATGTTGTCTCAACCCTCCTGGAGTGTGTCTGGAGGCAAGGCAAGGCAGGAACTTGTAAACTACAAAGACTTTCGTTTGAAGTATGCCTCAGACACTTAGAACACTTCTGGATCAAGAGGACCCTCTGCCAAGGAGAAGATCTGAAGAGCTGTGAGGAGGAATACTGCCCCTTTGCTGTGTTCCTTTGCTGGGGTGGCCTGCGTTTGTTGCTTCTCATTTGGAGAGGAAAAGGACTGGACCTTGCTGTGTATCCTGCTTGTGAAGTTTCTCCAAGGGCTTGTGTGCGCTTGCCTCCTTTTAAGAAGTCTCAGGGCAATCAAAGACTTCATGTGCAGCATCCCTGCACTCCAATGCGGAGAGTTCTGATCTGCCTTGTGTTGCCAATTCCAGTTCTGGGCCTTTGGAAGTTGTTTTGCTGCTTAAAGACTTGAAAAGCGACGCATCACCCTTCCAGCACCTGTTTCTCCGACGCAGCACCTCCGTGCTGGAAAACTTTCCACACACTGCCTCAGTGCAGCCAAAGAAATCGTCGCAGCGCCTGCCCATGGCCAAAGAAACCGCTACAGCTCGAGTACAGCGCACCGTGTCTCCAAAGACCAAGACCACTGCACTAACTCCGATGCAGGCCCTGCTGTGCGACTAAAAGAATCGACGCATTGTTGGACCACTGCTGAAAATGTTACACAGCGCTTGTTTTGCCACCACTGCATCGGCCTCCAGCACGTCTGGATTTCCATGCATTGCAGGTGTGCGACAAGTTTCTACAACACATCACCCGTAGACCAGAAACATCTTGGAATTCGGTGCAAAGCTGCCCCTTACAGTCCGGATTCGATGCAACACTTCTCCTGCATACAGCAGAACGGCCTCCCCAAGGACTCAAGAACCGACACATCCCTGTGTTTTCTGCGTTTCCCTCCTCTGCAGCTGTTTTTCTTTGTGGATTTTGATGCATCTGAAGGTACTTTGTGTAAAATCAATGCATCCATAGAGTTCTATGGACAGACTTGTTAAAACCTCTTAAAAGTGATATTTTGAGTTGTGTATGTTGGATTTTTGTCATTTTGGTCCTGTTTGGTTTAAATAAAGATAATTTTTTATCCAAACTGGTGTGGTGTCCATTTGTAGTGGTTTCACTATGTTACTATGTGTGTTATGTACAAATACTTTACGCATTGCCTCTGAGATAGGCCTGACTGCTTGTGCCAAGCTACTAAGGGGGTAAGCATGGGCTATCATGGGTGTGTAATCCCCTTATCCTGACTAGAAGGAAGACTCCCTACTTGGACTCGAGAACTGAAATCTGCAATGGAAGAAACTATGTGTTTGGCGGACAGGTTGCTCAGTCACAAACGTGATAGATATCCGGTCCACCATATTACAAGCATCATTGGATATAATGCATTTGTAAATACAGGCGAATGGGATATCCGTCACATTTGTGTCAGAGTAATCCGTCCGCTGAGCTCGAAATCATGCCCTATATTTGTTCTTATTTCCTAAACCTGATCATGTGTAATTTACGTAGTGAGGAATTTACACATTTGTAGGGTCACGTGAAAAGAAGTAAGGCACATTTCGATGGTAATAACAGAAAGTAAATATAGGTACTCTAGACCTACCTAATTTGATTAGTTGCCACTGGAATCTACCACAAATGAGAAACAACCTTATAATTTACTCATGTTTATGCATAACATATAATTTAGGTAGATGTCAAAGCTTTTTGTAAATAGTTTTTCTGATGAAAGCCCACAGGTTCACACACCACTTCCCTACAGATCCACAACAGGTTCACCTGGTAATCCTATTAATGGGAAACCATAAAAAAAGAGGATGGAGGATTCTTCAGGGACACAGATAGCTGCTAACAAAGCGTTATACTGTACATTGGGCAGAGCAACAGGCTAGAATGTCATAGATCACTTAGAAGTAAACTTTCCACTGCATTCATCTCACTGTGGTCTACAACACAAAGAATAGCCAAAAACACATGGAATACACATTGAATGTCCCATTCTAAAAATAGAGTCTGGCTGGCAAAAACCTAACAAGAAACCACAGAAGACAGACTCTGTCAACAACATTAGATGGGAGAAGCAGAGGCTGGGATTCCCTTTCTTCTACCCTTCCCCACACTCGTAAACATTTGAGACATATAATATGAAAGAAAAACATTTTATTGTGGTTACAGCAAAAGAAAAGCTTAATTGCCCTTTGAAACTACCAGAGAAAGCAGAGAAGGTTACTGGCATGCCATGTCAATTTAAAGATGTAAATCAGATTTAAGCCTGAAAAACAGGATTCATGGAATGCCCCCAGAGCTTTGAGATACCAATAAATAGCCAATTTGAGGCAGTTAGATGGTCTGCCTGCCAATGGCAACAGGTGTATCATACATAAATGTGTACTTGTGTGTGTATGAGTGCTACATGTGTGTAGGATAAGCAGTAGTGCTTAAATTATACATGAGTAAATTTGAAATTTGATATGACCTGTTGTTGTCTTGAGGTGAGAATCGAAAGGATTGTCTGAAAAATACAAATCAAATAAGGTGACACTCATTTGTCGGCCATTCATAAACAATGGACTTCCCACCCTTGTGCATTCATATTGTTATAAGGGGTGCCATATGAAGTGGATGAGCAATGTTCCAAGTACACAATGTGTGTGTAAAAATGGTAATTGGCGGCACCGTCATCAGCTGCACGCATGCACATGCTCCTGAGCCATTAGTGAATGGAGATATCAATGAAGACAAGAAAAACATTGTCTGCTGTGCACCTGAGGGGATTGTTGTGACATTTGGTCTTCAGGATGCACCGACACATAGATTAGGATTGCTCTCCTCACAGATAGATTTCCTGTTTAGGGAATGATATTGGTAGTAGGTAGGTTCAGTGACGTATGGATTGCTCATATGTGACCCAGGTGATAGGCTGACATGGAATGTAGAATCCCATCATATGTGTACCACGCGGGTGAAATTTATTCATGTTCTGGGCTGAATTTTCCTCCAGTAACTGCCTGCGGCAGGAGGAATCTGCAGTGATTTCTATTCATTGACTGTAAGGCAGGGCCCATTTTGTTTTTCATGCACTTTAGTACAAAACTTTACTGACCTCTGGGGTCTGGATAACTGCCCAATTTGTATGTGAATCTCTTAAAATGACCAACCCTTTCTTAATGCTCAAATCATGATGGTTGGAGTAAGTGAGGCCCAACAAAAAGCCTTATTGTTATGTACGGGAGAACTATATATTTTTTAAAGTGCATCCATTTGATGCTTCTAGTGCACTTGAGTGCAGAGCTGCTCTTCAGTGTGCTACATTAAAATTGTCATGACAGAAATAGCAATTTCTCTGAGCAGCTGCTACATCTTCTATCATAGCGCTTTGTTTCCTCAATATGGGGGTGTGCCCCTTGAATAACAAGATGGGAATCTGAAAAGTATTAAATATCTTGACCAGAATATCGAGTTTCAACTATTGAAATGTAGATAGGCAGAGTTTTTTTATAACCAACTCCATATGCATATATATATATATACTTCAACTCCAATTCCTTTGGTAAAGAATAGGACACCGACACAGGAGCTGAATCAAACAATCCGTTTCGTGTTTATTGACGTCTCCGCTTCTACGCGTTTTGGCACTTCCTGCCTTGCTCACACAATACATATATATTCAAGTTTTCAGGGGCTTGAAAATAAATACATCAAAAACCAAGCTAATGGCACTATCACCTACTAAACATTTCAGGAATAATATCAAGCTTAATGATACTACCCTCGAGCTAGTTGAGGCTTTTGATTATCTTGGAGTCAGGGTAAACAATAAGCTAAAATGGGCCCCCCATCTATCGAAAATGCTTCTTGCCCATAAGAGAGCCTCAGGGGCAATAGCGAAACACCAGAGGCTCTCATACAGCAGGCCCATAGCTGCGGCAGTTAAGGTCTACAAGGGGAAGGCAATGTCAGCGGCCCTCTACGGGGCGGAACTGTGGGGGTTTGAAAACCTAACAGAGCTGCTTAAATCGGAGAATAAGTTCTTCAGAGACTTACTCTCGCTTCCTCTGTCTACCCCGCTAGTTCCTCTCCGTAGCGATCTCGGTAGACAAAATATTAGCAATGTGGCCAGGCTGCGTCCTATACTATACTGGACAAGGCTTCGAAGGACCCCTGAACTCCACCATTATGCTTCTGCCCTGGACGAGCTAATAAAACTTGGAGCAGAGCGTAAGATCCCCTGGGTATCGAATTTGAAAAAAGAGTTGCAGAAGATAGGTCTGGAAGAGGCCTGGGAAACCCAGCTCCCTCCACCCAAATCAACGATAAAAAGGATTTATTGGGAACGGGTCATGACTAATACCCTAAGAAACCAGAGAGGTGAGCTAACTGTGAATTTTTGGGATGTGAAACCTGCACCTAGTATGGAACTTTTTATGGACCTGATTGAATCTCCTGAAGATAGGTCCCTTTATCTTAAAATTATATATGGTACCCTCCCACTTCACGAGTTCCAATCTAGATGGAGCATGGCACCCTCGAGTTCAAAAGGCTGCCCAGGTTGTGCCTCGCCCATAGAGTCCATCGGCCACTTTATGTTTGCATGTCAGGCATACCGACAACCAAGATCAAGATGGCTGATACCGGTCTGTAAAAATCTGGGCACCAGGTCTGCCAGGGTGGCATTGTGCATCCTGACCTATGAAACATCAGTCCCTAGTGCCATCTGTGGGACTGCTAAATACCTGGGTTGGGCCTGGAGGATAAGACGCAAGCTCCTTAAGGTGTACCAATCATAAGTTAAATATTTATCTTCCCGACCTTCAATGAATACCACTGTTTAATGCACTACCCAATGGGGGTCTCCGAAAATGTTGTATGTATATATCTACTGCTTTTTATTCTTTTTAATTTTATAAGGACCGAAGTCTATAGTTGTAGTGGGTTTTAAACTGTTTTTATATGTATTGTATCAAACTTTTATGATATTTTTCAATATATCGAATAAAGTAACTACAACAAGTAATGATGTGAATCTAACAATAGTACATCTATACTTCCGCTGTATTGCCTTACCTTTTGATATATTGTCCTTCGATATTCTGTCTGCGATATGCAGATATCACAATATTCCAATGCTCCATATTCTACTGCAATCAGTATTGGTACTAGAAGTCCTACACTCCTGAGTGCGAGGAACTTTGGACCAAACAGATCTCAAATAGTGATGGGTTATCAAGGAAGGTCCCCAAAGCCTCGAGATCCCAATAAATACATATCTTGAGTCAGTTAGATTATCTGGTGGCTGTATTATGCATTTCTATAGAAACATGGATTGGGCCTCATGAGCATAAACACAGAATTCAAGTAGCTATTTCAAAAATAGCTTATTAGATACTTGCAAATAGTGGAAACAAATCATGTGCACTGACTGCTTGCTGCCTGTCTATGATTTTGTGATCCAACCTTGGGCCTGATAGGTCATGTCACTAAATCTCCAGTTGCAAAGGGCCTGCAGAACAACCTGTCTAATAAATACTATTTCGAAGATCATTATTTAGTAGCCTCTTTTTGGCTACAAACACAAGGAAGGTGGGTAGGTGGTTTGCAAGGAGCAGCAAATTACCAGTGCTGCATTTGAATTTCCATATTCTTTAAAGGGACTGGTACTGCCTTAAAACAAAATTGCTATTTACAAATATATTAGGGAGAGCAAGGAGTGGATCCTGTACCCTCACAGAGGTCTCTTGACACAATTGCCACAGGAGAAGCTGTCCAATGGGGACAGTTTTTAAATGTGTTACCACCACCTTGGTGGACGTGCTAACCAGCGGCAGCCGCTCCATTAGAGCGGAGGAGCGCCGCCCCCCGCCACCAGCAGCAAATAAAACAACAATAAAACAGGTTTCAAACCAGTTACATTTTAATACCCTGGACCCGCCCCAAGGGGTGGGTCCAGGGAATGACACTGCTGGTGGGGGAGTGGAGGGCACTCCCTTCATTGCGCATGAGGGTTTGACCGGCAGTTTCAGGCCGGCACAACTCTCATGAGCAGTGAAGCTCTCTCCAGTCTCAGCTGCATTGCTGGGGCTGGAGAGAGCAGGCACAGGCTCCCAGTCTGCCTGGGAGCGCAAGTTGCATGTGCTCAGGCCAATCCTGAAGCTGCTCTCATGTGAGAGCAGTATCAGGATTGGCTGTAGGGAAAGCTGGGAGTTGTGCCCAGGGCCAGAAGCAGGAAGAGCGCAATGTGAGGGGGACCGGTGGCGGCGTTAAGGTACGTATTTTATTTATTTACTTTTATTTCGCTCCCGAACATCCCCTCCCCACCTCCCTCCTCCGGCCCGGCTCACCACTTTGGCAGAGGACGAGCCGCTACTGTTAATTGTGATTCAAATTGGGAGCAAACATCCCCCTTCTTAATTGGGATTTGCAATGATTCGGCAAACCCATTTTGTAATTCGGAAAGGCATTACAGAATTGTACAATGGGGCCAGTGAATAGCAAAATGCCTATAGTATTGTGAATAGCTGGGTTTGGGTCTACACGTGACGCTGTACCCCTCAATATTTAGTTAAAATATAAAATGTTTTTCCCAAGTAGTGGCAGGTACCTATGTAAAATGTCAAAGATACATGAAACCGCTGCAGAGAATAACACATTTGACACAGAAAGATGATGTTTGTAAGTATGCATTTTAAGGTTGTAACATATTACCTAAGAGCAAACGTTCAGTAAATATACAACAGCTATTGTGACTCCCCTTGAATATTCTGGTGGCTCCTCTTGGGATGAATCCAGTAGATGTGCATGTCCATGTCTAGGATGAGCTACGAGCCTTAAATGGGGAGATGACGATGTTTGTATACCTGCTTTGGCGAAAGTAGCCTTGCCTATTTCAAACCCTAGCTTAGCGAGTGGTTTCCTTTTTGAAGTGCAGTGAGAATGAGTATAGGATGCAGATAATATTTTCATTAACCACACACGTTTAAAATTCGGAAATTAAAAAAAGTAGCCTGTAAAACTTAAGTGGCCTGAAACAAACTATTACATAGGTTGGTGTGATCACTTTGGTAGTAAGGAAAGTGTAGGATACCTTAGGGATATATATGCGCATTGATGTAATACACCCTACTCAAGACAAATTGGCCAATAGAAACACAACTGTTTCAAAAACGTGATTCCCCTAGGCTGCCAGCCCCCTTGCTTTCATGTGCCTACCAGCAAACTGAAACCATGGAGCCCTCAAGCCAGATTCAGCCCAGTCTTCACCCATTGTGCCAACTTCACCTTGGCACCGAGAAAACACTAAAAGCAGGTGTTAGGGTTCCTTTCGAAAGCTAATGTAGCCTATTTTCTTGGGGTTCAGTGAAAGACAGTGGGCCGATTCACAAAAGTAATTTGAGACAAAATCCTAACTTTACGATTTCCAGTATTCACAGAAGGCATTTAGGAGTAATAAAGTTAGGATTTTGTTTCAATTAAACTTAAGTTTTGGTCTTAAGTTAAACCTAAGACAAACTTAAGTTTAACTGAGACAAAATCCTAGTCATAAAGTTAGGAGTTTGTCTCAGTTAATCTTAAATTTAGCTTAAGACCAAAACTTAAGATTGACTGAGACAAAACCCTAACTTCAGTACTCCTAAATGCCTTCTGTGAATACCGAAAGTCGTAAAGTTAGGATTTTGTCTCAGATTACTTTTGTGAGTCGGGCCCTACATTCTTTAAAATCTATCACAAGAGCATAGCAGAGTAGCCTTCACACTGTTGGGTGGGATTGTGGGAGGTGCAATGGGTTTCTCAAGGGAATGTGGATGATGCTTGGCTGAAGCAAGGCAAAAGTATCTCTAAACCGATAGCAATATGGGGATGGACATGACAAAATATGCTTCTGTTAGGGAAAATTGAACAACATTGGAATGGTTCGAATAGTAAACATGTCAATGTCAAAAAATGAAAGTTAGCCATGGACATCAAGTATGGTCAATATTTCTTGGGGAATAAATTTCGACTGGTTCCTCCTCCTCCTCCTCCACCACAAAAGGTTTCTTGGATGCTTCAAATCCCTCAGTACACATTATATATTACGTTTCATGTACAGAAATTATTAAAGAAAAACAAAAACACAAAGCATAGTTTGGGGGTTTTTCTGTCCTGATGCCATTCTCTGTTTTCACTTGAAACATTTTACACAGCATGTATTCATTAAGACAAACTGGAAAAAAGTATTGAGTAATAGTCTTTCTTCATTTCTTGTGGGACATAATCCCAATCCTCATTTTTTAGCATACAGGAAAAATGAAGTATTTCCATAACATTTCTAAAAGAAAAACACTATCAATGTATTTTGTGGGTGGATCCCTTACTAATTCATTAAGTTAAAGAGCAGTGGCTGTGGGTGAATCCCTGACTAATTTATTAAATGAAAGTGCAGTGGCTGATCACACCACGTTTGAAGACCACTGGTAGGAAGAATAAAATGCCTCTGTATTCAAGAAATCTCCTCCATTTTCCACTGGACCAGTGGGAGTATTTTTTTACGTACTGATACTCCAAATTAAACATTTGGTCTTACATTATTTTAGAGGGTACATTTTTGTATCCTTTCCATTTGGACTGTGTTGGAAAATGGCCCTCTCTGAAGGGTCACACCAAACGTTTGCCTTCCTCCTCCTCTTTTTCTGATCTTCTTTTTGTTGGTTTTAGGACTCCGGGGACTTTACTATTGCTGTCAAGTGCTAAAGTGCATGTGCTCTCTCCTTTAAAAATTGTATAATTGGTTTACACCTGATTGGCATATTCTATTTATTGTTAGCCCCTTCTAAAGTGGTTTACCATATACCCAGGGCCTGTAAGTTAAAATGCTACTAGTGTTTGCATTTTACCGCCAATTTGACTGGGCATTTGAAATTACTCGCAAAGTCTTAAACTCACCTTTTATTACATATAAATCACTCCTAAGGTAGGCCCTAGTTAACCCTTAATGGGAGGGATCTATGTAAGTAAAAGGTAGGACATGTACTGTGATGCTTTACATGTCCTGGTGGTGACAAACGGCTAAATTTGTTATCATTACTGTGAGGCTACTGTGAGGCCACTGTGAGGCATTCCCCTCTCATAGGTTAGCATTTGGAATTCCCTTATACCTTTTTAAGTAGTTATTCCTGATCAGATTGGATCAGCTTTTTCATGTTTTATATTTTTGGATTGGTAATGATAAATTCTCCGTACTGGTGAAGTTGGATTTACCATTACTAGTTTAGAATGCCACTTTTAGAAAGTGGGTATTTCGCTACACTTACTGCTCTGTGTGCCTGACAGCCTGTCTCCAATACATAACTGGGCTGGGCTGGGTGCCAACTATATTTGTGCATTCCATTGTCATGTGGCTCAGTTAGGCCCGGGAAGAAACACTGCCATTTTAAACATGCACACATTTCTTAAGTTGCCTTCTCTTTCACACAATTACTTTTGACACAAATTTGCTTGTGTGACAGTGCGGGGAAAGTTTTTCCGAAATCACATTGCTCACAAAACCACTTTGCAAGTACGCTATCACGACACCTTGAACATTACCTACAAGGCCTTGACACTCATTGTGCAAATGTTATTTGTTATTTCATTCACGAGGCGACATTGCTATCAAAGAGACATTAATTAATGTCAGCTCAGTAGAAGCATTGACACAGAAGCTTGAATGCCATTGCTATAAATACACACGCACTTCCACGTTCAAATTAGAAGAGCACTCAGCTGTCACTTGTGAAGCTGTTGCTGTGTTGGTGTTTCAGCTTTGCTGGTTTCTGTTTATCCCTCTGCGAGGAGGGATGCCCAACTAGTGACCAAGACGGGGACCTTCATACCTTGCCTTCAGGTAAAGATCATCCAATAGGGGCTTCTTGGCAGACCACTCACACACCTAAGACCCTCGGTTAGGGAACGCGTAGTAGGAGCAAAATATACTCAATACTTACATGCCAGCATATCTACACTGTTTTAGCACGATGGTGGAATGGTTCATTCTCTTCACCGTCCTCATTTTACTAGTCACTTTTTTCTGCTTCTGTCTATTCATCAATGAGGTGCATATATTTTATACAACAATCATGATGGTTCAATAAATATTAAAAACCTCCCTTTCTGTATTTCTTTTATAGCTCTCAGAGACAGCGTGAATGACTGTGAGCTAGCTGGCATAGAAGACAACATATCCTGAGGGTGTGCATAAAATCAGTCTGGCAGGCACCAATCCCAATGTTTATGTTGCCCAACACACGCGCAGTTCCTACTGGAAAGTTGAAACTGTACAACACCCTCTGGACAGCCACAACACAAGACTCTCAATTGCATATGCATTCATCTGCATTCTGCTTGCTCTCCCTCAGCAGGGAGGAATGGGAAGAGCTGATGCCTACACTTCAATAGGTAGTGTCCTGTCCACACACAAAGGGGTGATTACCCCCCACAGATAGCCTGGCAGACAGGACTGGGCCAAAAGGGATCCTTGTACACCTCAGAGAGCTCCTTTGAAGTCACCCCTACATCAAAGGCACTTTTGGATATACGCACTGAGTCTCTGACCTCTTAAGGGTGACACTTTTTGGACATGTAACTAGACACTGCTGGACCTACCTCTGCACATTGCCTGAAGAACTGCTGTGCTGCCAGGAGGGACTGCCACTCTGCTAACTGCCCGGCTGCTTGCTGATTGCTATGCTGAAGAGGGACTGCCATTTTACTGACTGCCTTGTTGTACTGGCCTGCTGCCTGCTTCCTTTTGCTCTGTTGCATTTAAAGTGCTCTCCAAGGGCTTGTTGGCTTGTCCCCTGTTCTCGAAGTCTCAGGGCCATCAAAGACGTTGTGGTTGCTTTTACTACACTACTGCAGAAGCCTGTTCCTTGAGAACCAGTGCATTGTGAGCACGAGAGAAAAGTCCCATGCATTGACAATCCGAGCACCGCTCTACTTCAACAATGAACTCCGTTAGGGAAGCTCTGTGCTTGCCCAATCTCCAGCTGGGCTCAGCGCTCCATGTTTACTTCAACAAAGGCCCCACGCTTCCCTTGCAAGCGCTCCAGGGTCCAGATTGGTGGCAGTGTGTCATTCTGAACCCACGCATTTCTGTACTGGAATGTTGTCGGGGCACCGTCTTGCCCCGTCAATTACTGTGCTGGAGGAAGGACACCGCAGCTGCTCTTAATGTTTGGCGCCACCTGAAAACTGGATCCATTTGACTCACCGAAGCCCCAGCACTCTGCCTAAGAGAGGAGATTGTAGCCTTGAAAGCTCCATCCCCGAGGTCGTCAGCATCTCGCCACCTGAACCCAGCTGCTTCATACGAGGAGGTACTGCGTGAGAACAGACCCATGTGGTCGCTGTCAGCTGTACTGAGCTCCTCGCAGGTGGGTGAATCTAACTCAGTGCACTGGTCTCTGGGGAGTTGTTAAGGATCCTCCGAGCTTGTGATGGTTGGGCATTAATGAACAGATACTATTTTTCAGAGTCATAACTAATGATCCTCTGTTTCGATCAAACTCAATGCAACCCGGTCGATGTGACTGTAAATAACCTACAAAATACGATCGTTCTCTCAACAACTCAGAACTTTAAGCATTGTGTTTTTACCTGCATACTTTGGATGGCAACATCTGGAAAAGTATACATTGGATTTTTATTGTGTTGGCCTTTATCTGTTTATAATATAACAACCTGTTTTTATAAACCTGTGTGGAGTATTTTTAGGGTGTATTCCTTGTGTTACTGTGTGCGTGCTGCAGAAATACTTTATACATTTCGTATTTTGACAAGCCTGCCTGCTCTATGCCAAGCTACCAGAAGGTGAGCACAGGTTATCTAAGTTGTGTATGTAGCTTACCCTTACTAGAGTGGTAGATTCTGCCTGGCCTGGATACATACCACAGCAAACCAGAAACCCCATTTCTAATATACTGAAATGAAACTGGTTAGAGAATTTCAAATCCCAAGTAAGCTTTCCTCCTATTTTTGGACATTCTTGTTTCATCCTTAATCCATTTGCAGCCATGTGTGCTTCTGGATGGTCCCTCTTCCATGTGCATTGCCAGAGCTGATTACACATATGAATGGATTTGGTCGCTCCCCGTACCTGAGTCTGCCATTGTTCTACAGACTCCAGGAAACAACACTAACATTATTATTACCTCCATATCGAATAAGACATGGATGATTGTCAATAGTGCAGTTGTTTTCAGCCAAGAGGTTCCAAGGACATCAAATAAATAACAAAAGTAATAGTTGAGTTGTCTATGATGTTACTTGGACACTGAGTTGTATAGTTCCTTGTTAATGAGAGCTACCCAATGAAATGATAGTTATGGCCTCCAAATCTTCTTTCCTTGTGCAGCTGATACAATGAATGAGTCTCATTCTGTGCAGAGGATGAGGGGTCATGGAGAATTCATGCGCATCATGGCTGCAGCTCTTCCAGCCCCTTGCAACCAAATGTAGTTTTAAAAACACAATGGCCAGATGTCATGTCACTCACCTGATAGTAGCAATGCTCACCCAAACACATACAATGTACCTGGTGTCCTGGCACCCTCAAATGTCACCTATGAAACACACCCCCAGACTCCAGCTGATTGTTTAAAAATAACCTGTACCTGGTGTTATGCCACCCACACCTCCTTCATAAAAACACTCTCATACATCCCAATCCAAAATGCAAATAAATGCATCTCTCATATGCTGCTGTCGTGAGATAAGGTCCACATTGATGAAGGATATTTAGAATGAACTTCAAAGTATCCAACCTCAGGCCCTCAGGTTCATTCTGTAACATGGATTTCATGAACCAGGTGATGTTATTCTGGAAGAGCAAAGACTGTCCTGTACTCACGTATTCCGCCTTCTCCTGTGTGTCGGTCCCAGTGCCATTAGTGGAGTCTGCTGTTGTGCTGCTGGTTGAAGGATCTTTCTCCTGCTCCTTCCCTGCTTCCTTCGGATTGGGGCTTTGACCCGGATGTGCTACCTCTCCAACTCCCATGGCTTCGCTTTTAAATGTTTTTACAAACTCTTCCATTGACTTCCATTCGCTCTCTGACAAGTTGTGGCAGTAGGAAGGGTCCTGGTCATAGATTGGAAGCTGTCTGGCGAGTTGCCTGCGACGGAAGTAAGCCCCCTTGGTGCCTGCCACCGGATGCATGTCTTTAGGTATCAGCTCCATGTATCTGGTTGCCTGTGAGAGAAGGGAAGAAGGCATAGAGATCAATGTGTTTGCAGTACTGAGGCGGGAGCTCCATGTTCTCATGTCTTTGGTATTTCTGGGTGAAGTTACAGCTTATGATTTCAATTTGTGTCTACATTATTGAACCTTACACCCACAATGCGTTCATTTTTCACACATTCCCACTAATTCCAAAATCATTGTTGTCATATAAAGCCTTTAAATCACTACTCGGTTTTAATGGGCGCTGCTGCTCAATGCATCTTATTCTAAACAAATTACCTTACACAGTGAAATGTTACTCATTTTCATGGCATCCCTTATAAAAAGCACTGATGGGTTGGTGTTTCTCATTTTAAAAGTCCAATACACATAAATAGAACCTTAAACATTCATTCATCTATAGTAGCATGTGATTACATATGTTTTCATTCCTCAAAACAGTGGTTCCCAGCCTTTTGACTCCTGAGTATCCCCACTGAGTTACTACTGGAAACCGGTGACCCCCTAGCAATTTGTACGAATTAAATTTCAAACATGAAAAAATATGGGGGAAATTATGCATTCTACAACACATTTGTCATTCTATATTTAATTGTATTAGCTTTTTTATTTTTGTGTTGTAATTCTTTATTAACATTTTGCAAGGGTTTATATCTTGTAAGCAATAGCATCGGCCACACACTTACAATGACCGGATAAACATTTTAAAGATAAATTTATGTGACGTGTGCCTCTTAGGGGCTGAGAGAAGCATACATTGGTATGAGTCAAGGGGGAAATGGGGGGGAGTTTGTAGGGCACAGTAAGGTCAACATTTACTATGCTTTAAAAGCTAATACAATTTCCCCCCTTCCGAGCCCTGCCCCCCCCCACCAGGCACAGTAGCAGCACCCAGGAGCAGGAGAAGGAAGAGCATTCCCCCAGAGTCACAAGCCGATATGCCCGATTTGTAGACGGCACCAGATACATACATGGAATCCAACCCGCTGGAAAATGCTGCCACCCACAGGGCACCATGCACACATGTGGCCAACGCTAGATCCACTACCACCACGACATCTATCAGGCCATGGGAGGGAGACAGCACTTGTAGGCAAAATTGTGAAATACACTACAGTCCACTGCATGAACTGCCTCCATTCACCCTCAGTAAAGCACAGGAGGAAGGCTTGTAACAGGGGGACACAGGCAGTGGGGAACATAAGTAGAACTGGCATGATGACAAGAGGTGGGTGAAAGTGAAGTTCGCCATAATTCAACTGGCAAACGCTAGTTCTAGAGACACACCTGTATTCTGGTTTTGCCTCACCACCCTTGATGTGTCTGTCCTCTTCACAATGCACCCTCACATGCTATGTGTGCTACCTGTAGCAAGCACCCTAATGTTGTGCCAGGTAAGAGCTAAACCCCTTCTCCATTCCTAAAACGTATTTCACAACAAAGTACCCAACTCCTACCTTCCCTCAGCCTTATACCTTCATGCAGACATCACAAAATCCCTCAAACACAGCCTCTAACACACCTTTCAAACAAGATGATGTTTTTCTTAATTTATTTTTATTCTTTCTTCCTCCATGCAGTCACCATTACAATTAAATCGGTTGCGACCGATGTGGCAGGAGTTCATCTGGAAATGCCAGAGCAACACACAGAGACTGGGTCATGATGACGGACATGTTCAAATAGGGAAACAGGTCGGCTCAAAGGCTGTCATTAAAAGAAATGGAAACTCGCTTCAAAACAACCTTAACACTCTGTCCATTGCAGGAGTCAGTTTACAGCGATGCCTCATCCAAGATTGTGGTCACTGTGGACAAGGATCCCTGAGGAATTTCAAGCCACACTTTTTCTTCAAGTTGTCTTGGATGCCTGTTTCCCTGGTCACCGACACTGGTCTCTGAAGTTTATTAGGAGGGTGTAAGTTCACCCATGACTGTTTTCTGGACTTTAATGTCTTTTTGCAATGATTTGCTTGTGGACTGTGCACGCTGTCAAATGTAGATTGCTGAACTGAGATCAATTTTTTGTAAGAGCCAAGTTTATCAAAGACTGAGCTTTCTGTACATTTGTTGTGTGACATTTACTAGGGTATGAGTGCTATAAGTTGGATGGGCTTTTCTAACATATATTTTCATTGTTTTCTTTCCTTAGATGGTGTCACATCATAAGTACGCCTTGCAATATTTTGTTTATAGATGCACTCTTGTACTGTAAGACATTTGAGGAGAGTTGCTGAGCAAGAGGTGTTGGTAAACCAGGTATTCGTTCGGACTACACAAACTGATATTGGAATGTTGTCTGTGGTAGTATGCAAACAACAGATGTTACATTTTATTTTGTCGATCAAAATAGAAGTTGTGTTTACCAAAACCTGTCTCATGTCTGATGGCCCAATAGAAATATCTCAAGAAAGCTAATTTGAACTTGATCCCCTGAACCCAGGTCCTGTTCATTTACCTCTTAGTAAAGAAGAAAAAGAATTACGAAGATCAGAAAATGTATGTTCATTTGGCGGCTCAGGTAAGCATTTTGTTAAGTAATGTTCTAAAAAAAACAAAATGCTGTTGGACAAAAAACTCAATTGCTCAGTGAAAGTAAAGGGCAATTTGATGAGCAGCTCTTACGTTAATAGTCCCATTAAAATGTTTAATTGAATACCTATCAAGCATGAATGTATGATGTTATTCCGCAGCCTTCTTCCCCGCGGGGAATCACAACGCGGTTGTTACAGCGACCACGTTGTGATTCCGCATACCATTACTCCGCAAGTCGGAACAACGACTTGCGGAGGGGGGGCGCTGGATGTTGGCATAGTATAATTTACTATTCCAACTACAGTCTGTGCGGACACTAGGGAAGGTGTTGGATATTAATTCCATTCCCCTCCCCCCCTCCGTAATGGTATGCGGAATCACAACGCGGTCGTTGTAACGACCGCGTTGTGATTCCCTGCGGGGAAAAAGTTTTGGGGTAAACGTTGTTTACCATCAAGCATGGATAGCATATATCTGTATTGATGTATCTTTACTCACAGTTAACAACAGTAATTGGTTTGGGAGCTACAGGTAACTTTATAGATTGGGGTTTAGTCTGCCATTCAGGATTAAACCTCTAAAGCAAAGTAAAACCAGAAGTGTTTAGAGATGTAGGTGGTGCATCCCTTACCTCAGAACATTTAGTACATTCCACTGTAACCATGCAAGTTATTAGTTCACACATATATAAGGAAGATTTCTCATTTGCTCTTACTTACACTCCACAATCTCAGTTAATATTAGGAATTCCTTGGCTAACCAAACATAACCCGTCTATAAATTGGGTAGAAGGCACAGTTTATTTTTTCTCTCCAGTTTGTTAACAACACTGTATAACAGTATAGCTGTACCTTTCAACAACCATAAAGATGGGAACTACCACCAAACAGAATAAAAGATCCTAATCATATGTATTTAAGTTGTTCTGTGTAGGCCTGGGTGGAGTTTGAGAGTTGCGCTACGCGGAACTCCACGAAGTGACCAAAAAACTATGCTACGCTACATGGAGTTCTGCAAGCAGTGACGTGCATTTGGTCATGCCGATCGCGTTGATTTTCAACACTGCGCGAACTGCACCATGCACAGCACAAGAGGGCGCTGCTTCTTTTCTTGCCACTCAAGTAGATTTTCTACCTGAGCAGCAGCTTTCTCAACGCAAACAGAAGGTTCCTCCATGCAAGCTGTTGACAGCATCTGCGACTGAGTATCATTACAAGGATACTGTGCACACCTTGAGAAATCTCACTGGGAGGTGGAATTTCCTAGCTCGCCATCTTGACATTGGCGAGCGCGAGCGAGGAAAAAACTCCCCTCTGGAGTGCTCCTTTGAGTGCAGAGTGAACTCTGTGTGCTCCTCGGAGCGCAGAGTGCGGAAAACTCCACAAACAGAGCGGAGTTCACCGCCCAGGCCTAATTCTGTGCAGTGCTTACAATGTGTCTCTAGATTTGTGTAATTCAAATAGAGGTTCATGTAACCGAGGTGCCCTCTCTACCTTAAATGATGGCCAGTTCCTTGATTGATATTCGTGTACATGCCGGCACTCTTCAACATTTAGATCCTCGAATTACATGAACAATGGTGGTTGAAGTATCATTTCATAACTATGCAGATAGCACCCATGCCCTTTTAAACTTCTTCACTTCCTGTAAAAGGACATTGCCTTCATTCATACACATTCCTTGACATGGAGATCGATTCACCAAAATACCAGGGGTAAGATATCCTATGCCCTTTGACCTTAATGACATCACAGGAAATGTCATCATATGCCCCCATCCCAAGAGTATCGTGAGGTATGTCAGTACCAGCATTTTTCCATAGGTTCACCTTAGGAAGAGTTACCTTCAGCATCCCAGTACCAGGATTTTAACATGGGTATCCCAAAAACTTCTTCCGGTATTCCAGTGCCAGTATTTTTTAACAGGTGCATATCACATGAAGAATTGTGTCCAGGATGTGAGTGATACTATTTTGCCATGGAAGCCTCTTTAAGCCACAAATTACCTTCAGCATACCAGGGCCAATGGCATACTTAAAAGCATAAACACCACATTCATATCACGCTTGTGTACATTCACTCACTCACACTCAATCACACTCATTCAGTTGCACTCTCTTGCGTTCACACATTATCACTGAGACATTCTCGCTCACTCACACTTAGTCTCATTCTTACTCTGACTCACTTACACTTACTCAGTCACATCACTTGCACTCACTCTTAATCTCCCTCCCACACCTCCAATCACTCACACTTACTCTCACTCATTTATTCATGGTCACTCACTGTCAATTGCATTTACTCACATTCACTATTACTCTCACTCACTCATACTTTCTCTCTTACACTCACTTGTACTCACTCTTACTCTAACTCATTTTACATTTTAGCTTATTCTCAGTCACTCTGACTCACTCATTCTCTCTCACACTTTCCAAGACCCCCTCACGTTAATTTTTATTCACTCTGTCACACACTCTCACGCACTTGCTGTTACTATTACACTCGCTCATTGTCACTCAATTTGACTCATTCATACACATTTACTGACACCCAATCACACTTTTTCTCACTCACTAACTGTCATTGACTCTTACTCACTTTCACTCCCACATGCTCACTCAGATGCAGATGCCCACACATATTGGCACTGTCACTCTCTCACCAAAACACTTTGATCTACAACCATGCACAAAACATACATTTAAAAATCATGTTTTTTACCTACCTCAGCTGCCACTGCAGGTCTTATTACAGTTTCAGGTGCTCAATTTTCTATTACACTAATAGTGAATAATAGACTTTCATTCCCTATTAATATAATGAAAAGGGCAGCAGAGTGATCTGTCCTTATGTTATTGGCACTTATTTTGACTTCTGGAAGCCAGGGGTCGTAAAGCCAGTTCTGGGGGACGCATAAGAGAAGCCAGGGTCACAGCCACGACCCCTGACAATCCCTAAATGACATCAATGGTAGAGTTGAAATGGGACCAAAAACAATCTCCTTGTACTACGCTCCATGCAAAAGCTTCACCACTGGATCAAATGTCGTCATTTCACCATCTCTCTTCAGCCATCAGCCAAAACATTGGGTGCCATATTTCACTCTACCCAGCCTGACAGACAAATTGATCCAGTTGTGGTTTTCATGTCATTATTGCATTAACCTGCTACAGAGAAGTATCCCTTTCTTGACCAAAAACATTGATCCTCCATTGCTATAGTCCATATTGGCTCCCAAATAGAGTATGGTACCGTCCTGGTAAATTGGTGCATCAAAGTATATAACTCAAGAGCGTCAAATGCCGTAGAATTCAACTGCCATAGCTGATACCTAGGAGAGAGTACACTTTTCTCCAACTCGCAGGAAGCTACACTGACTTCCAGTGTCTCCATTAAAGAAATTCAGTGCTCTGATCTGCTCTCACTAGACCTCCACCGCTTTTTGTAAAATATATTGTAGTACCCCAGGATTTGGGCTGGCAGGACATCATTCAGCTGCTTGTCTCCAGTCTCTGGAGTTCTCTACCTGAACTGATCCGTGTGATGAAAAATCTATTTCACCTAGGAAACTCATGATCAACTTGGCAGAAAAGAAAGTAAGAATAAGAAAAATAATATCTAAAAGGCATTGACTTTCTATCGCTGTATTCACTCGCTGAAATAAATTTGCAATGGCCAAAGTCTTTTTTTCTTTTATTTAGTTGAAAACAGCACCATTTGATTTATGTATCAGATATATCTGCATGTCTCCAAGTCACATGCCCATCTGACTTAATCTCTTTGTTTTATTTCTACAAATTCCCCTAACCTCATTTTCAGGGATCACAACCTCTCCTTCTTGGAAAACCATATCCCTGCAACCTAACAATAACTAATCTTAACTAGTCTATCTAGTCTTCCCACCAATGGTTTGCTTGAGCTCACATTCTCCCCCTCTAATGTTCATATCTAACTCCTGTTTATGTGATCTACCACAAGGAAAGTGGAATAAATGCATGGAAGAGCACAAGACTACTCCCAACGACCAACAGCAACCAAAGACCTCTTTGGTTCGGAGTACCACACAACTCACTGTAAAGCGCTTAAGTGCCTCACCAGAAGTAATAAGCGCTACATAATACCTGTTCTGAAAGTTTATTCAAACTGGCCTTTTGCACAGTTCTTAGATGATTCAACGCCTGCCAGTTCATCTGCAGGCCATGCCTTCAATGATATTGAGGGTGATGTGCAATGCAGGCACACCCTGAGCCCCCCTATTTATACATGCTCATCCTGGCCTCGTTTTCTTAATATTTTGCCCTGGCCCTCTTATCTGAGTTAATTCCTCTTGGCCCATATCTGCAAATGTATTATTTGTCAAGTATAGGAAGCACTTACATTCTTAAAAATACAATTGATACATAAGCAAACCCATTAACTATCAGTCTGTTTCCTGAATGTGTAATTGGACAAAGATCTCAGCAGCTGAATGTGCTTAGGCCCCCAAAGTGGAAAGTTTGGTTTACCAATTTGGTCAACCTATTTACCCACTCATTCACTCAACCATTCATCCACCCACTCATTCATTCACTCAGACACTTATTCTTACACTCACCCATTCAACCATTTACTCATTCATTCACCCACTCACATAACCATGCACTCATTTAACTACTTACACATTCATCCAGTCTTAGCCCTTCTAATTGATACTTCACTCACCCATTCAGGTACATATCTGTCAGCCCAACTAAACACACACACAGGTCACCCAAACACACAATAATGGGATCATGGGATCATATATGCAACCAAAGACATGCACAAAAATGCACACAGACTTTTTGTGCTGAGGTTCTGCACCCTGGAGCATCACAAGCTCAGGGCACACACATCGAACACAGCACTGAATATAGACACAGCACAAACAGTCTGGTGCAGTTGTACACACTTGTGTCTTCATACATATTTACGTTGTTGTCTACCCACATAGGGCTGGATTACAAGTGGCCTGGAACAGATGTAACAATTATTGCACCCATTACAATCCGGTAACGAGGTTTTTGGAATTTATAATGTGAAAAATGTATCACCTTTTCTTACTTTTGGGGGGATAACATGCAGATGATGATGCTTTGCGCACACAAATCAACATGTCCGCGAAAATGGGGGATTTCCCCCTATTACATTCTGGCTGGTTTTAACTGCATAAAGTCACCGAGGTTGCAAAGTTTATCATGGCTGGTAACCACCAGGTGCAATAACCATCACACCAACTCTAATTGTGACCCCTGCACAAACGATCGCAATATACCGGCCCACCTGCAACGAGGACCTAAGTGGGTGAACGCACTTGCATCATTTTTCCCAACGTGTAATTTTCCCAAAAACTTTTAAACCAAAGTACACACATTTCGCTGAAAGACGCAGGTACACTCGAAAGTTAGAGCTTTTGCAAGCATTTTGTCTGAGTTTTTTTTGTAGTACAAGGAACTCATGAGGCAAAGTTAAGCAAAATTGATTACCAAAATATACAAAATACAAAATACTTGCAAGTTGCCAGCTCGACAAAGTTCTCACACAAAAGACCTGAGCAATGAATACAGCGAAGGACAGGATGCTCAAAAGGTATGGGTCGGCATGGTTTAGATTGGTCAGTAAACAAGCTTGGTAATCAATGCACACGAGAACAACATCCTGAAACATTTCCAGTGCCAACTAACACTCAGGTCTGAGAAACCTGTGTGACACATGCACACGCAAGCGCGCACACTCTCTCTCTTACAATATATTACACGACTTCAAAGACTGGTATTAGAGTCAATTTGGCCTAAAGAAAAAATAGCTTATAACAGTTATAGAGGCTTAAATGAAGAAATGAAATAATAATTATTAGCCCAAGTTCAAAATAGGTGTAAGTATATGACAGAACACACACACACACTTTAATTAACAATACATTTCACATAAACCGATCATCCGCAGAACAGACGCCATCCTCATATTCAGTGGTCCAACTAATATTTCCACCTTATTCACGTGGGAGGCACTCTGTGCTGTACCTTTTCTGTATTAGTGAGGAAAGGTTGCACTTCTACTACACTGCTAGACCCGTCCAGGTTGTGTGAGGAAACATGCACTGCTGCTATTCAGTCTCTACCTCTCATGGGTGTGTAAGGGAGCGTGCACTGCTGCTATTCAGTCTGTACCTATCAAGGGTGTGTAAGGAAGCGTGCACTGCTGCTATTCAGTCTGTACCTCTCATGGGTGTGTAAGGAAGCATGCACTGCTGCTACACTGCTGGACCCGTCCAGGTTGTGTGAGGAAACATGCACTGCTGCTATTCAGTCTGTACCTCTCATGGGTGTGTAAGGGAGCGTGCACTGCTGCTATTCAGTCTGTACCTGTCACGGGTGTGTAAGGAAGCGCGCACTGCTGCTATTCAGTCTGTACCTCTCATGGGTGTGTAAGGAAGCATGCACTGCTTCTACACTGCTGGACCCGTCCAGGTTGTGTAAGGAAACATGCACTGCTGCTATTCAGTCTGTACCTCTCATGGGTGTGTAAGGGAGCGTGCACTGCTGCTATTCAGTCTGTACCTCTCATGGGTGTGTAAGGAAGCATGCACTGCTTCTACACTGCTGGACCCGTCCAGGTTGTGTAAGGAAACATGCACTGCTGCTATTCAGTCTGTACCTCTCATGGGTGTGTAAGGGAGCGTGCACTGCTGCTATTCAGTCTGTACCTCTCATGGGTGTGTAAGGGAGCGTGCACTGCTACTATTCAGTCTGTACCTCTCATGGGTGTGTAAGGAAGCATGCACTGCTGCTATTCAGTCTGTACCTGTCACGGGTGTGTAAGGAAGCGCGCACTGCTGCTATTCAGTCTGTACCTCTCATGGGTGTGTAAGGAAGCATGCACTGCTTCTACACTGCTGGACCCGTCCAGGTTGTGTAAGGAAACATGCACTGCTGCTATTCAGTCTGTACCTCTCATGGGTGTGTAAGGGAGCGTGCACTGCTGCTATTCAGTCTGTACCTCTCATGGGTGTGTAAGGAAGCATGCACTGCTTCTACACTGCTGGACCCGTCCAGGTTGTGTAAGGAAACATGCACTGCTGCTATTCAGTCTGTACCTCTCATGGGTGTGTAAGGGAGCGTGCACTGCTGCTATTCAGTCTGTACCTCTCATGGGTGTGTAAGGGAGCGTGCACTGCTGCTATTCAGTCTGTACCTCTCATGGGTGTGTAAGGAAGCATGCACTGCTTCTACACTGCTGGACCCGTCCAGGTTGTGTGAGGAAACATGCACTGCTTCTATTCAGTCTGTACCTCTCATGGGTGTGTAAGGGAGCGTGCACTGCTGCTATTCAGTCTGTACCTCTCATGGGTGTGTAAGGAAGCATGCACTGCTTCTACACTGCTGGACCCGTCCAGGTTGTGTAAGGAAACATGCACTGCTTCTATTCAGTCTGTACCTCTCATGGGTGTGTAAGGGAGCGTGCACTGCTGCTATTCAGTCTGTACCTCTCATGGGTGTGTAAGGAAGCATGCACTGCTTCTACACTGCTGGACCCGTCCAGGTTGTGTAAGGAAACATGCACTTCTGCTATTCAGTCTGTACCTCTCATGGGTGTGTAAGGGAGCGTGCACTGCTGCTATTCAGTCTGTACCTCTCATGGGTGTGTAAGGAAGCATGCACTGCTTCTACACTGCTGGACCCGTCCAGGTTGTGTGAGGAAACATGCACTGCTTCTATTCAGTCTGTACCTCTCATGGGTGTTTAAGGGAGCGTGCACTGCTGCTATTCAGTCTGTACCTCTCATGGGTGTGTAAGGAAGCATGCACTGCTTCTACACTGCTGGACCCGTCCAGGTTGTGTAAGGAAACATGCACTGCTGCTATTCAGTCTGTACCTCTCATGGGTGTGTAAGGGAGCATGCACTGCTGCTGTTCAGTCTGTACCTCTCATGGGTGTGTAAGGGAGCGTGCACTGCTGCTATTCAGTCTGTACCTGTCACGGGTGTGTAAGGAAGCGCGCACTGCTGCTATTCAGTCTGTACCTCTCATGGGTGTGTAAGGAAGCATGCACTGCTTCTACACTGCTGGACCCGTCCAGGTTGTGTAAGGAAACATGCAGTGCTGCTATTCAGTCTGTACCTCTCATGGGTGTGTAAGGGAGCGTGCACTGCTACTATTCAGTCTGTACCTCTCATGGGTGTGTAAGGAAGCATGCACTGCTTCTACACTGCTGGACCCGTCCAGGTTGTGTGAGGAAACATGCACTGCTTCTATTCAGTCTGTACCTCTCATGGGTGTTTAAGGGAGCGTGCACTGCTGCTATTCAGTCTGTACCTCTCATGGGTGTGTAAGGAAGCATGCACTGCTTCTACACTGCTGGACCCGTCCAGGTTGTGTAAGGAAACATGCACTGCTGCTATTCAGTCTGTACCTCTCATGGGTGTGTAAGGGAGCGTGCACTGCTGCTATTCAGTCTGTACCTCTCATGGGTGTGTAAGGGAGCGTGCACTGCTACTATTCAGTCTGTACCTCTCATGGGTGTGTAAGGAAGCATGCACTGCTTCTACACTGCTGGACCCGTCCAGGTTGTGTGAGGAAACATGCACTGCTTCTATTCAGTCTGTACCTCTCATGGGTGTTTAAGGGAGCGTGCACTGCTGCTATTCAGTCTGTACCTCTCGTGGGTGTGTAAGGAAGCATGCACTGCTTCTACACTGCTGGACCCGTCCAGGTTGTGTAAGGAAACATGCACTGCTGCTATTCAGTCTGTACCTCTCATGGGTGTGTAAGGGAGCGTGCACTGCTGCTATTCAGTCTGTACCTCTCATGGGTGTGTAAGGGAGCGTGCACTGCTGCTATTCAGTCTTTACCTCTCATGGGTGTGTAAGGAAGCATGCACTGCTTCTACACTGCTGGACCCGTCCAGGTTGTGTAAGGAAACATGCACTGCTGCTATTCAGTCTGTACCTCTCATGGGTGTGTAAGGGAGCATGCACTGCTGCTATTCAGTCTGTACCTCTCATGGGTGTGTAAGGAAGCGCGCACTGCTGTTATTCATTCGGTACCTGTCACGGGTGTGTAAGGAAGCGTGCACTGCTGCTATTCAGTCTGTACTTCTCATGGGTGTGTAAGGAAGCATGCACTGCTTCTACACTGCTGGACCCGTCCAGGTTGTGTAAGGAAACATGCACTGCTGCTATTCAGTCTGTACCTCTCATGGGTGTGTCAGGGAGCGTGCACTGCTGCTATTCAGTCTGTACCTCTCATGGGTGTGTAAGGAAGCGCGCACTGCTGTTATTCATTCGGTACCTGTCACAGGTGTGTAAAGAAGCGTGCACTGCTGCTGTTCATTCAGTACCTGTCACGGGTGTGTAAGGAAGCGCACACTGCTGTTATTCATTCGGTACCTGTCACGGGTGTGTAAGGAAGCACGCACTGCTGCTGTTCATTCGGTACCTGTCATGGGTGTGTGAGGAAGCGTGCACTGCTGCTGTTCTTTCGGTACCTGTCACAGGTGTGTAAGGAAGCGTGCACTGCTGCTGTTCATTCTGTACCTGTCACGGGTGTGTAAGGAAGCGCGCACTGCTGCTGTTCATTCTGTACCTGTCACGGGTGAGTAAGGAAGCGTGCACTGCTGCTGTTCATTCGGTACCTGTCATGGCTGTGTAAGGAAGCGTGCACTGCTGCTATTCAGTCTGTACCTCTCATGGGTGTGTAAGGAAGCATACATTTCTGCCATCCAGTCTGTACTTGTTCTGAATGTGAGAGTCTGTATTGCGGCTGCAGTTACATGTGCAGTACCTGTCCTATGGATGTGGCATGCTTGAGCAGTTGTTGCCTATGCCTCCGTGCTGTGTGTGTTATTAATGCCTCATCAAAACTTTTCAATATAAAAAAAACCTATTGGCATTGACAGTCCATGTTTTTAGCTTTGCTGGCTTACCTTAATTATCTCCCACTTTACCCCTGTCCATCTCTCTAGTCTTTTCTTGTCATGATTTCTTCTACCCACTCATTGAATTTCCATTAATCATCCCTTGTGTTTTCCCTTTTTAACTCCACCCTAGGTTTTCTGTCACTATTTCCCTTTTCCTGCTGCTCCTAACATCTTCACTCCAAAGCAGGTTTGCAAAGAAGGCTTGCACCAACCTTGGTTTGCATCATCCATCATAAGAGTAATCAGACTTTCGGTGCATTAGAGGCCTCATAGCCAATCAATTGCAGACATTTGGAGCACTGCCAGTATGGTTCATGAGACGTCTGAGGTGTTCATCTTTCCTTCAGATGGCCCCAGGAAGGCAAGAAATGCTTCCATCAGGTCACCAGATGTGCTGGATGTTCCTCTCAGAATAGAAATTTCACTGACTGCATGCCTGAGTAGTGAACCTTTGTTTAATTTCCTTCTGATTTAATTAATGTACAAAATGTGTATCCTGACAAATGCAAGGTCATCCAGCCCAGACTGGGATCGGTTGATTGATTGATCCCTCTCTTGATCAAAAGAATCTTGGACCCCTCAGCATAAAGTGTGCCTCTCAGTCTTCAAGGATCAGAGAGGATAAAAATAAATACTAATTTTCCTGTGCCGCATGTAACATTTTTCTCCCTCTTACTATGCTATGAGTGTCACTGAATGAGTCCTAACGAGTAAAAGCTAACTGGTTGTCTTATGTTTGACAGTAGTCCATTCCATTTCCAAGTTTTATTTCGGTCTTTATAGACCATAAAAGCAAAAGATAAAATACATACATCACTGAATTTGGATAATAGAAACATCAATAAACATTACAAAATATAGCCAAAAATAAAATGAGTTGATCAAATTTCATAACAGTTTAAGAGATAATAAAATTTAAAAAGAGGTTAAAACAATGGTTTGATGAGTTAATAGTGTTAAAACAGTAGGAAATAGAAAAGGGGCATTTAACATGTGCGGGGGAATTTAACCCCTTCAGCGCGGCGTGGATTACCGCATCGTGCTGAAGGTTCTATTGAGCGGGCGGGGACATGACGGAGCGGTTCCGTCATGCGCACAGCGCAACCGACGCGCATGACGGAACCGCTCCGTCATGCGCATTGAAGGGATTAAAAACTTGCGGCGCCTATGCCACATAAAGTTGAGGAAACGGGACACAGCAAAAACAATCGGAGGATGAGTGTCAGTTCTCAAGACTCTAAAGGCCTCCCGGCACTGCCTATACCCCAGTTTCCTGCATAGTGGTAGTACCCACATACTCTGACTCTCCTGTTTGTCAATGCCAATGTTACCTTTCCTCTGCATCACAAGAATTGCTCAGTCTCATGACACTAATATTGATGAAGTTGAACTCTATGAAATATTTTTGATTTGAGCAAGTCTCGAGTTCTGTGCACTAACACTCATGCCATTTTTCAGTCCTGGGTATTTTGATCTCTGTCAAACTGACAAAATACTTTTTTTGTATATAGTATCTAGTTTAGTATGAGGATCAAGCTTTATTTGTAATATCTCATTCTCATGTCTGAATGTCTCCTTAATCTACCTACCAAATTATGGGCCAGGGCAATGCAGGATATCCTCCTACAGCATGTAATTTATATGTAGTGAACTCTCCCAGCAGACATTTTCCGAGCACATGAGAGAGAAAAACATACAAAGCAGAAAGATGGAGGGAGAGAAAGGCAGACTACTGTGAAAAGAGAGAACGCAGGAACCTGCAAAAGTGAGATAAAAGGTGAGGAAGTGCGTGAAACAGGATGAAAGATGCAAGCAGTGGATTGAAGACTGCACAGACATTTAATAGCACCGGCCACTGGCTTCTTAGCTCAGCATTCATCCTGTTACAAGTTAAGCACTGCCTGACACCATTCAGCATCTTTTGGTAACCTCAGGTGGCAATAAGGGATGTTGAAGTCTATACCTCACATCAAATTGATTGTTTTAATTATCCTAATCAAGGGTTCACTCACCTGATCCGCCATGGGATATTGCTCTGGTCCTGAGTTCCATGCAATTTCCTCCCTTTGGGCCTATGCAGATTGTTGGCCAAGAAATAGGCCTTTACCCATTGCTACAGGTGGAAGAATCATGGATCTCTGCTCAGTAAAGACATCTAGTTGCAATTTCACCCCAATCCATTACCCTTTATTCAGAGTTCCGCATTCATCAAAGCATTGTCGTCACCTCTCTGTGTCTTGAGGATTCTTCTGGTCGGAAGTTCTCCACTCTTTCTCTCCACGTGGGATCCTCTGGGCATATTTACTAAACATACAGTGCACTGTAGTGCTGCCTGATGCGTTGTGCTAGGCAAGAGATTATCACAGAGCCATATCCCAGCACTGGAGCATACTCAGGCTTCCTAGTGACATGCACACACCTCTGCATTATAGTGCAAATGTGTGTGCGCACTGTCTAGCATAGGTTTTGTACTGGAAGGGAACATGCCAGTACTGAATCCAATACTTAGATCATTTTTGACATTTCATACTGCGGATATGTGCAGTACAGTGGAGCACACATCCAATGATTGAAAAGTATGGAGAAATGTAAACATTTCTCTTTGTTAACAACTGTTTCAAACGTGTTATTTTTGTGGAAATCTAGATCTGCAAATTTTTGTAGATATGACTTTGCATCAAAAACCATGGGTGGTAACATGTGAATGCCCAACTATCACCCATAGAAGACCCCCTTGGCTTGTACCAGCACCAAAGCAGCACAAAGGGTTATTTGTCTTACTTTATGGGCTACTTTCCAGTGCAAAAAAAGGGTTTCCACTAGAAAATCGATACTTTGTGCAACTTTCCATCACTTTGCATGGCTTTGCAGCAGCGCAAACTGTTGATATACCTTTCACTCGGTGTCCAGCTACCTACCTTGCACTGAATGCATTAGTTTTTAGTTGGATGGACCAGGTTGCTAGCTCTTGCTTGAACGGCAAGGTATGGGGAGAGCTTTGTGGCTTTGTCCATAGCTGCTCCAACACAGCATCTCTACCATATCGGCAGACTGTAAGCGGGTTGCCATGAGTGCCATATGGTTATCACACACATGCATTTCTCATTATTAACTGATAGTGAAAGCCCACACAGACTCCTTTGGCCATGGTGTTTTCAGCTCTGCTAAGTTCTAGAGTGATACAGTTGTTGAGAAGTATTGTCAATAAAGGGCATTGATATTAAATCATGATGAGCTCTTTGTTTTTAATAAATCCGCTCTTCTGCTGAACTGCAGAGCCTCATTGTTAGACTCTGTGATAAGGAAGAGGGTTGCATTAGTAATAACTCACCTGATCTTTACTACTTGAGTCCTACTTATTTTCATCACAGACCTGTGTCCTCGTCCTCTTTTTTGATGAAATGTAAACTGATTTTATCAATTTTGTTACATCTCCCGTATGGAACATTATGAATAATGGACAAGTCACGGGTGAAGCTACCATTTGTGCGGCAGGTGCCGTGGAACCGTGGCACAAAGCCGTGAGGGGTCCATTGAACTCTGATAATTAGTGTATTTTACTACCCTAATAGTGGTCCAAGTTGGCACATTCCTTGCATGTACCAGGGCCCCTGGCATCCTTGCGACGCTGCTGGGGCAGGTCACTTTTAAAGGGACAGGATTTTTAAAGCAATGCTTCATGAGACAGCAATGTGCCTGTCAAGCAGCGCGGGCTAGCTTCATTGATAGCGACTGTGACGAGGAAGCATAGAGCTAAGCGTAATGAAGTATATCACTAAGCAACCAAGACAATACACTTTTTTGTGTGCAGATTTTATATAGCGCGAACTCCACCCGAAGGTATTGGAGCGCTTTACATGAGCACCGGTTGCGTTACACATTCAGGCACGGCAGGATTAAGTGATTTGCCCAGAATCACAGGATGTAGACGCGACCCGGGGCTTGAACCCTGGTTTCCAGCACCAAAGTTGGCAGTCTAGCCGACAGACCACATCCTCTCCTTTGTCCAAGTATGGCAGTTTTGATGCCAAACACTCAACCAATAGTACTCACCTCCACAAGCTCTGTGTCACTTTGCGCCAAGATAAGTTAAAAAGAAAATTCTCCACTGAATCTTAGTATGATAGAAAATTTAGAACCTCTTCAGCCCAAGATTATCTCTGATCACCGATAAAAAAAGGTGATATCCTAAAGGGAGATGTCCTTCCTTACTGAAAGAAAGGGAGAGATTAGATTTACCCAAAAGACAGGGAACTTCAATATCATCAAAGTTCTATAGCTAATGGCCATGAGCCCTAGTAGGCTCCTTTGAAACAAACCCTTGCCCTGGTTGAAGCAGAAGGGTGACCAAGGAATGATGCAAGTATGTGACTTTAAAGAAATGAACAGGACACAAATACCTGCATAGGAAGGAACAGGTAGGTGTATGTTCATAGGTTGGTGGAATGGTAATCCTCCAAAACCTCAATAGCACAATAAATTGCAGGAAAGGACATCATTTTACATTAGGATCATCCCTTTAGCTACTCGCAAATACAGACTTTGTATTTTTAATAATAATAATAAAAATAATATTAATAATAGTGGAACTTGTAAAGCGTCCAAGCGCTGAAGATCGAAACTCTCACAGGCCGTAGAATTAGCTCAATCAAAACAGCCAGGTTTTTACATTTTTCCAGAAGTTGGATTCTGAGGGGATCTGACAAACTGAAAGAGGCAGCGAATTACAGAGTGTAGGTGCTAGATAGCTAAAAGAGCTACCACTAAAGCGCAGCACCTTAACTTATGGGATGCTGGCCAGCATGGCACCCGTAGATCTAAGGTTCATCAGAGGAGCATAAGTTTGGTAAAAAAATACAAGCGGGCCATTACTCACAAAAGCCTTGTAACAGTAGCACGAGGATTTAAAAGAAAGTCCCTGCTTCACTAGAGGCCATTGCAACTCGGACAGCAAGGCCCCCATACAGGCGTGTTTGGGGAGGTTCATCAGCAGGCACCCCATCACGCTCTACACTCAGAGTCTCTTCATACGATTTTGTGACACACCTAGATGCAACACACTGTAACAGTCCAGTTTGGACATCATCAAGGCTTGGGCCACAGTTTCTTTTTTTGCAGACTTTGGTAGGAAGCAGAAGCTTTTTTTGAGGGTCTTTAAAATCCCAAAGCAATCCCCTGCAAAAGCCATGATTTGGCTGTCGAAGGACAGCTTCACATCAAACAAAATGGCAGGTTTGTAACCTTGGGCTTGGGACTGGATATGGGACCAAGAGGCTCAGGCCACCAAGCAGTCGACCATATTGTGGGTTGTTTACCCAGGATCAAGACCTCGGTCTTCCCAGCTTTTAACTTAAGGCACTTTAGATCCATCCATGAAGCAAGCTCTGCAAGGCAGGGACGTAGTGAGGAAGCCGGGAGGGTGGAGTTCTGCAAGAAGCTTTCTTGCCTTTTCTCTCCATGTGACACATTTGTGTTTCCCTGTATGCAATTTTGTGGTGTCTAACGCACTCAAGACTGGTAAAATGAAGCATGCTCAATAGATGTCAGTGGCAGGTGCTTTCTGAGAGCTGTGCATTAGGTTGGTCCAACTATCAAGGGTTTAGATGAAGTCATGTCTCAGCACAGACATTCAAGGCTCTGAGACAGAATGTCCAGGTTGAATTTCTCATCTCTTCTTTGATGATCTTTATCAGCTCAATTAAAATGTTGACCTTGTCTGTGGTCAACGTAAGAGTACAACATTCTCTGGCATGTTCCTGAGAACAGCATCTCCTACCTAAACGCCCACATGAACATCAACAAGGACTCCGTGCTCAGTGGTCGTTTGAAATCAGGAGTCATTAGGTATGAGGTGAAAACATTATGTCAAGCCAAGTTCATGATTATATCCAAACACACAACTGACCAGTCTCCTAATGAGCATCTATGATGCGCATTCCTTGAAAGAAGAGTGATAACGTTTCCTTGGCGTTCTCCTAGTCCTATGCAACACTTAGTGAAAAAATGTGGATACATAGAAACACAACAGTATAACAAGAGGTTGGCGAGCCACTGAAAGCTTGACCCAGGGTTGAGCCAGGCGTGAGTCAGAAGCCCTGGCTCTTGCTCAGCTCAAGGCCTCTTGAAACCTAGAGCCTACAACAAACCGAGCTTTGAGGGCAGGCGATGCGGTCTGCTGGCCATAGCAGCCGACCATGTTACATGGGTAACCAGATTTGCATCACAGCCTCAGCTCTGCATCCAGTAAATCTCAGGGAATCTCGCTGTGCTGAAAACAAAGGTGTAAGATACTCTGTGTTTGTAGTGAAGTGCTATTATGTCCTTGTTCAAGGTTCACGTTATGTAAAACTGCTTGTCACCAATCTCTAATCTCATCCTCCGGGAATTAAGGACAGTACATTAACCTGTGATGTCAGAAAGAGACAGCCATCTAGTGACTGAATTGCACGGTATTAAACTGGAAAATCCAGAATCGGTCCTGGCTTCCCTGCATGACCAAATGGTGTGATACTAGGCAAATAAGTTATTTCACTGAGCCTCCTTTTTGTTGATCATCACATATGAAAACACCTTCACATACATGAGTTCAGGATAAGAGCTGTACAAACACCTCCCTTGAGTTTGATTTAATAGCCTATAATGTCGCTCCATGTATAATAACAACTGAGGTCACATATAGAGTGCACCTGACAACTGACTTGCTTCTTAGTTCACTAATGCCATTGCCATCAAGGCGGGGGAGGAATGTCTCTCAGGGCATGTTTAAAAACTCTCACTTTTAATACATGCCTCTCAATGCAGTGATATAATCTCATGTACTAAGGTGAAGCGCTTCATTGTGTGAAAAAAACAACTTTTTTGAATTTTGAAGACACCTTATCATATTCTAACATAATATATGTTGCATATTTACATTCTAAATATTCTCACGGCACATCTCCCTTCTGGGCTCTAAGAGCCTGAGCCGAACCTTGGCTAAACTCTGGCTCGGCACTCCCTGTTAGTTTTTGGTACGCCCACCTCTCATTATAATTATTTACATAATTGCCTTTTAAATATAAAATAAAAACAATCCTACTCTTTCATTCTTTTGAAAGTCTGCTTCATAGCCAAATAATTCAATTTGTTAATTTGAAAAAAAAGAAAGAATATTCTGCGGATATATATTTTCTGACACATTTACAACTACTGTTTGCTAGGCTCAGGCAATATTTCTGTTGTTCCTTCATAATCTTGCATAATTTTTGTAATTTAGCATTACGCTTATTATGCAAAATTCACCAAATTATGCTATCAACTATGTCCATGAACGTCATTTAAGGGTCGCAGCTGTGACCTCTAACTTGCTCCCTGCTACTCCTGGCACTTTCTTTGCGACCCCTGGCCCCAGAGGACGCGAACGTGTTGCCCCCTCTGAGGACAAGGGTTGCAAAGGAAGTGCCAGGAGTAGCAGGGAGCAAGTTAAGAGGTCGCAGCTGCGACCCCTAACTAGCCTCAATTGACGTCTATGACCATGTTGTGTAATTTACATGTCGCTCACAGCAGAAATGTGGTACAAGCGTACAGGAACAATATGGACGACCAGAATGTGAGCGGGTGCTATTTGCAGCCCCTATGTTTTTCTACTTTTGTTTGACTAAAAAGGAGGTCTAGTGTGCAAAATGGATATGACAACATATTTCATGCAAAAATATAATGCCAAATGCAGATTTAGAATTTCACCTAATTATGGGTAATTTTACATAATTTTCCTGAACTTTCACATAATTGTGCAAAAGTAACTTACTTGAATTTCACTCACACCCTACTCTTTACTGCTACTGAAATGCTTCTTGCTTTGTCAATGTCCTCTTCTTAGAATATATAGTTAAGTATAAGTGAATTTACTTTATTTTGCAAATGTATGGATGATGCAGAAGAGTCTGAAAACATGATTTTGAAATGAATACATCTACGAACCCTGACCAGGCTGTATATGGACAGTCACCCATTCCACTGTTCAAATTTTAAAGGCGGGAATATTTAGGTTAAAAAAAGAGATGAATGGGCTGCATAGCAGCATATAAATGAACATGGAAGAATAATGTTTATAGGGCTAAATTAGGAAAAAACAAATAAACATATGTTTAAGATGTATACAAAATTTTAATTTCAGCAGTGAAGGTGGAAAAGCATAAACCTTTTGTACTTCAGGAAATTGTGAAGTTTTTGCACCTTGCCTCACGTTACCAGGCATTGGATGTTTCCTGGTAAAAAAGACTTTGCAGGAAAGTGCTGTCACAGAAACAGTTTCCGTAGGAAAATGTTCCCACAAAACAATTTTGGTTGGAAAGTACACCCACTAAAAGCACGTTTTGCCGGGTTTTCCTCCTGCAAAAAATCAACCTTACTATTTTGTGATTTTATTGTGAACTTCGTCATCTTTGTGTAGCTAAGAAAGTTAATGAAAATGTAAAAAGAATTGACACAGCGTTAGAAAAGGCGAAGTTTTGAGTATGAAAAGCAGTACTTCAGTACTACTTCTTCACATACTACGAAATGCATATTTACAAGCCGAAGGATGGAGTTCGTCATCTCCGCCTTTGCTGTTCTGTCTGTAAGGAGGTCTCCAACATGGTGGTGGTAATCTACGACTAAGTAAGTGAAGGATTTTCTGGTAAATATAGGTTGGACAAGGTGTAGTGCTGGGAAAATGGGGAATAATAACAACAAAATGGATGCCATCAAGGGCATTTTAAAGGGAGATATAAGCTAATACAAAACACACACCCATGAAAAAGCAAGACAATTGTTATTCACAAAATAAACTGCCAATTCTACTACAGTCCTCATGATAACAAAACAGGCTTAAATCTACTCAAGCCCAGCCATGGAGAAGGTGAAGCCCCAAACTTGGCCAACCACTTTTACTGTACAGATTCCCAGAGAAAACAATGGAGGCAGGCAATTACTCTAAACCCCAATAGAAATAATATAAAAGAAATTAAATTATAATTTTAAGTTAAAAAATGTAAGTATAGTTAATGCTAAATCTTATTCTTTCTGAAATGTATTAACCTTTACTTTTAAAATAAACGAAACTAACTTTTTGACTTAGCTTAAAAAGTCTTAAAGTATTAAAATGAATTAAAAACATAACTCAAAAAATGTCTGTTACAAGTAAAATAAAAATAAACAAGTTAAAGTATTGTTCAAAAATATTTAACAATAAATGTATTTAAATTTTTTAATTAATTTTCAATGTATATCAAATTAAATTTCGGAGGAAGTCTGTTCTATATATTTCCTTAAGCAGCCCTCGAATAAAGTTATTAGAATGTCATATTGCGTATATGTTATTTATCAATATTATTGTTCTGATAAACAATAAACTTGATCAAATTTCCCTATATATTACTATAGGTCGATCAGTGCCCCAGTGGCAAGTTGGCACATTTTACTGAGTACTTCGCAAAAAACCATCATGACTAGGCAGTAATTAAAAATTAATGGACTGGAACACAGCCTTGAGAAATTGCTGTCTTTTTCAATATTGTAAGCATTCCATCATCACCTTATGTTGTTTTAATGCGGTTCCCAAAGAGCAATGGGTATCCCATGCTCACTGTGCCAGATGATCCAAGGTGCACCTCACTGGTGAGGTCCAACAAGGATGAAGCTGATCTGGGTTTGCCCTTGTTCCCATTCAGACGGGGCATCACCTGGTAGTTCAGGAGGAGTCTTTCTACTGGAGCAGCTACATGTTTATTTGCTTATTGTTGATTCTCATCTGGAATGTTCCAGTAGGAGAAAATGACAGCCTGCAATATGGCCATGTGCAGCAAAATGTGGCTGAAACTTTTGCAGGTTTTCCAACCATCATCCTATGTTGTTTTAATAGGGAACCCAAAGTGTGATGGGTATCCCCAGTCATATCTGTCCCTCAGCAAATCACAATAGAGACTCACCCGCTTCATTGAATGAAGTAATATTCTTGGCATCTTTTTGCACGGATGGAGGATGTAATGACGTTCTCATCCAAGTGCTGCAGAGTCATCTCCGAGGCAACCATTCGGTATAGAGTGGGCAGTTAAGATAGATACTTCCGGACACTGAATCAGACTACGAGGTGTACCATGCCCCAGCGTACCTGGTTGAGGCACCCATACATCACACGCCCTAGAGTATCAGTAACTGTGGTCAAGTGACCACCTGTGCCAGTCTTTTATGCTCAGTACTGAACTTTCCTGTGTTAAATATTTTAAAACATTTATGTTATAGCAGCAGATATCCTACCGATGTTTGCTCTTTGTTTCTGCTGATCGTTGAAACTTTAGGTATTACATACTTTTTTAATGGATTTCTCTCTTGTTGATGATTTCAAAACCAAACACGTAATGGGAATGCTTATGCCCTTGACTTCTTTTTCCTACAGATTTTACATCCAAATAGATTGTGTTATTTTGTGAAAGCACCAATATATTCTCAAAGTTTGTGACACTTTGAAAAGTAGCAGCCAGCCTGAACTCCTAGGCAAATATCCTATCATTTAGGGCCACACGCAAGCCAGGCATTTCCTGCTCTCTCTGGCTGTTCTTATTGAGTCAATAGACAAGTACAGGTGGCCAGTGCAAGGATCTTCCATTGGAACATCACGTCTCATTTAATCTCTTTCCCTCCTATGGAACTTCCAAATATGCTGGATAATATTAGAAAAAGTAGTAGTAGTAGTAATAATATTCATGGTCATCATCATCATAATCATAATAACTGATGTATAGATCTAGCAAAAAACCATTGTTAGACTTCTTCTGTTCAATAACACTAAGTGGGTTTGAAACACAGAGTGCGTTCAGACGATTGGCTCGATCGGTGAAGCCCCCGTCCGTCATTAGTTTGAAGCATTGTCAATCACTTTTGGATCAGCCCACAGATGTATTGCAGCCTCACCTTATGCTTTTTGCTGTTTGGATGTAACCCACACCCTTCATTAAAACACATAAGGAACTATTCTACATCTGAAAAGTCCAGTCAATCATCACACATTCATTACTGACATACATACAGGCTTCACATCTTTTATTGCTTCAGTAGGGATGATTTATTTGATTGTGTTTGACCGCACTTAAGTGTCCCTGCCGCTGCTCTCAGAGAGTGCGCCGGGTGGATCCTCTCCTCTGTCGTGTTGGTTCAGCTGTGATCCCTCTGAGGTGATGCTCAGAGAGCGGGCAACCCTGATGGCGTTATTCCCCTGCCATCAGATTGCTGCTCAAACACTCAGCATACCAGGCGCTTCCTCTCCTTTGCTGCAACAGCTCTGCAGTGATGCTGCCAGGGCACTTCTCACAGAGCATGCATAATTTCCCACTGCTTTCCACTCCTGCTGCAATGCAGCTCACGGTGTGGAAACAGAGTAGCATTATTAGATATCATCTCAAATAAATATCATATAAACAAAATCAATCCATTGGAATTATTAATAGAAATACTGCACCCACAGGTACAATATTTTTATAAATAATATTTCGTAAATAATAGTTTTTTCAGATGATATTTCTGTGCATGCTATTCTGACCTAAAACCGTTGCTCACACAGTGAGCACACGGCAGATTATTTCAGTTGTATAACTTATCTACTTTTATTTTCTATTGTAGCTAAATAAGAGGGACAAATGGTAGTTTTGCTTTTTCTGCAGAAATCCATTCTATATAGGCCTGAATTTATCTAATTTGATTTGTGTTTGAAAAAAATACCTTTTTGGAATCATGTGTTTGTAACCTGTGGACCTGTGACTACTCAGATGAAGAAATATTTTCTTGTGGTACAGGGTTAGACCAGGAAAAGAAAGGATAGTAAAGTCAAGTATATATCAAAAGACCATTGATGAACATTTGTTGCAGTGCATACGCAATGCTGTCAGACTGCCCGACGCGGCCCTTGAGCTTTGGACATTAACGGATCCTTGTCTATGCTGATTTATTCAGCTGTTCCCTGACTCACTTATCGAGTGGTGGAATACTACACCTTGGGAGCACTGATTGGCCCCTTCCCAATTTTCCAGCTTGATTCATGCTGCTGATGCTGGTGTAAGCCCATTCCCTTGGTCCTGATGAAGACCCCAACTCCAAGCAAACCAATTTGCTGGTTCTAACAGGGGTCGAAACGTCGACTTACTTCTGTCTTCAATCAACACAGGAGATTGTCAGTGAATGTACAACTGCTGTCTTATTTTGTGTTGTCTGATTTAAGTTTTGTGGCCATTCAATTGGCAGGTTAGGCTCTTCAACAAATTGTGGATCTTCCTATTTTTACGCAACCTCCCTCCCTCACAACGTCCTGCACTAATCCCAAAATCTTGCACTTATCACGTACCTTACACCTATATGTATTTAAATATGTTGACATTGTGATGTTTTTGGCCTTGATTTAAATTGCTGATCTTCCTTTTGACTGAAATTTTGGATAATCAATTAAATGATGGTCATACATGCAGGAAATAGGTGGTGTCGTTAAATTTGTTCGAATCACTAACAAATGTATGCTCTTTTACTCCTCTAAATTTGTCTCCACTGTGACTATCTTTTTGTGTACCTATCTATACCCGAGTCCAGTGGTCTACCGGGTTACCCCATTGATACATAACTCACGGTGTGGAAACAGAGTAGCATTATTAGATATCATCTCAAATAAATATCATATAAACAAAATCAATCCATTGGAATTATTAATAGAAATACTGCACCCACAGGTACAATATTTTTATAAATAATATTTCGGAAATAATCGTTTTTTCAGATGATATTTCTGTGCATGCTATTCTGACCTAAAACCGTTGCTCACACAGTGAGCACACGGCAGATTATTTCAGTTGTATAACTTATCTACTTGTATTTTCTATTGTAGCTAAATAAGAGGGACAAATGGTAGTTTTGCTTTTTCTGCAGAAATCCATTCTATATAGGCCTGAATTTATCTAATTTGATTTGTGTTTGAAAAAAATACCTTTTTGGAATCATGTGTTTGTAACCTGTGGACCTGTGACTACTCAGATGAAGAAATATTTTCTTGTGGTACAGGGTTAGACCAGGAAAAGAAAGGATAGTAAAGTCAAGTATATATCAAAAGACCATTGATGAACATTTGTTGCAGTGCATACGCAATGCATTTTTGGTTGGAAAATTGTTTTATTTCATTGGTCCAATAGCATATGAAGAAAGTTGCTTGAAAGTCCTTAAAGTTTATCTGTTCACTTTTCAAGATTTACCATGGAAGACACACTGGAATAGCTAATGGCTGGGCCAAAATATATCTGAGCAGGAGCTGAGATATTGCAACTTCATGTCTGTTTGAAAATATTTTTCAATATTTGGATTCTGTCAAACTCCTCACAGGTGATCCTGGCACAATAGGTCTAACTTTACTTGTAAAGTGCGTTTGTGGTAGGAAGCATGTCGGTAGGCATGGCTCACTGCTAAAGACTTGTTGTCCATGGAGGTGGGATTCTCCCAATCTGCTCATGCTGAGTCCATCTCAGGGAAACATGCTGGTAGTCTTGCAGAAAGTCGGTGCTGCCTGAAATGAGGCTCTGTGTGTGAGGAGAATGCAATGTGCAATGGTGCCTAGATTACAAACTGTATTTCCCAGCAGGCCATGATATCACAGATAGATTGGAGATACAGCGACCATCTTGGATATCTAGGTATAATTTTCCTTGTGGCTCATGGCTTCTTTGCTAGGCAATCATGATAAAATGTTGCTGAAGCTTGGACCATGCCACATAGCTCTACTATTTCCTTTGCGAAGAAGAGTTGCTTCCTCTGGAGTTATTTGAAGGGCATTGACAATTCAGAGAGGTATTCTGACAACTGAGTTGTGTTGTGCAAATGCCATCTGAAATCTCTTGAACATATATCTCAAACATTTCTAAAGAGTGTAGTATTGTAACATTGCAACTGACATTTATCCTGCGATGAAACATAAAGGATTCTTATGTTTGAATTATCATGCATATGCTATGTAAATCTGATCATATGTAAGGTATATTGAGCGTTCTAATAATTCTTACAAGTGTTACTAATTTAGGATTCACATAATATTAATATCTGCGAATTACCTTGTAGAGGAACAATAGTAAAATGTGCACTATAACTACTCTCCCACCGAGAGTTCATTAAGGTACTTATCCTACTCACACAGAGAGGGTTTGATGAACATATATTTAACATACTCATCTCTTGTATGTTTAGTTTTGGGCATAACACATTCTACATCAAAGTACACTGAGTTGATTACACAGAGATGTCACAAAGGTATATGTATTCAATGTTGTATTATATGCAGGACTGTCACAACAAGTTATTAAACATGTCTCTTATTGCGTTTAGACACCTACTATATCTCATAGACCTCAGCAACCATCAGAAATGATGCGTCAGAGTGGTGGATTCCTGTGCCTCTGTTTTCTCTCTTATCCTTTTCCCTTTCTCCCGGAATGCCACTGGGACTCATATTCTTGTGTATGTTGGAACTAGTGGGGGTGGTAAGAGGAGAAAAAGTTATTCGCTCCCTTTGGATCCTGAGTACAAGGTTAGTGCTTTCTGATAGACTGCCTATTGGAAGACTTTTTGGTTTACAGTAGTTGTAGCTTGGGAAATGATCTATGTGCCCAGATAGTAGTTGGAAATGTGCTGAAAGTCCATATAAATCAGTGCGTTGAAACCTGAAGCAGCCTGTATAGCTCTGGGAAGGATGAAGTGCACCTATGAGGTGCATCCACTTTGAAATGGTTGTGATAAGTGAACCGGCCTACTCAAAATCTGAAATGAAGATTTCTGAAACTGATAAATGATGTTTTAATCTGAACCTTAAAGCTCATAAGGATGTAATGGTGACACAAAATGCCAGTAGGTGTTCCTTGGTAACATCAAATGATCTAGAGCTTCTCTAAATTCCTGTTGTGGTTTATGGATGAAATGAGTGACTTTTTCTTTGTGTCACACAGCAGCTGTGCCAGATATTGTGGAGGCCATTTCAAGGGCAGTCTTGAGGCAGACTTTGGTCAACTTCATGCAAGTACATTTTTATGTGTCCTTATGTTTCCTAATTTTGATGTACCTATTGGGTAATTGATACCTCCCCATTACATTCCTTTTGGCATATTTTAATTACTGTTTTTTTCCACTGGTTTTACCTTTAATGTTTCATTAGTCACTTCCATCATTTTTGATATTCCCTTGAAATTTGACTCAATTATTTTAAACATTATTTTTGATGGTACTGTTTTTAATTCATTTAGATTGTTCGTCAGTTTTAAATGTGACGACTTTTCACTAAGGAATGCTCATTATTTTTTTTCCTTTTTTGCCATAACATCTGAACCCTGTAACAGTTTGCTTCAATTTTACTTTATTGTTGTTCTTAAATTATTATCCCTTTGTTAAGCGAGAAGACTACACAATACTTTATTCATTTGTTATTACACTTTTGGAATGTATGGGTTACCTAGGCGCAGTTTCTTTCATATTTGACTTCTCACACTGGCCAGGTTGCCAGATGTGGGAACGGAGCTCGACCACACTGAGATCGCTCTGTGAGGTCACGCACAGGAGACGAGTGCTGTGATCGGAGCTCTCGTTGCCCTGAACAATCCGCCCTCACGAGAGTCTGAGCAAGTGCGGATAAGGCGCTAGACCAGGAGCGCATCTGCCTGGATATGGTTAGTACCCGCTGTGATTCTTCGGGGCAGGCAGCAAGATCTGAGCCCTTGTCGGACCTGTAGCCTGACCCTGCCCCTCATGGGCACTGAGCCAAATGGACTATATTGAAGCAGCCAATCATTCTAGAACGTGAGCGGCTAGGATTATCTCAGGCTTTTGTTTGATCTGTAACGTTGTGCGTGTTTATACCAAGTTTAGCGGCGAGTTCTCCTATACATGGGGGTTTCACATTCTTTGGTTTTACCGCCTGCTCACTGTGATGGCCTATAAGCCATAGACCTCGTGGTTAGCGCGCTGCATCGCGCAGTGATTCACTCGGACACACGATGTGGTTTCCAGCGTGGTCCCGACTGCCGTTTGCGGGCCACGCCCCTTTATTTATATCCAGCGCATGACGTCATGCGTCAGCGCTCTTCCCTCACCTCCGACGCGGGTAGACTATACCGCTACCCCACGTTGGAGGACACTACATTCCTTCTAACCTTTATCAAAACAAACCATAAACATTTTGACCTAGTAGGTCTGTTACCAGTCACTGGAATTCCAGTCCCAGGTCCGTCACACCAGGAAGTCAGCCAGCTGGGAGGACGGCGCCGGATTTCTTCTCAGGCTGTATCCGGACTGCTGTCCCCGCACTGATGGTGTTGTCGGGACCACTCCTTGCGAGGCTGCGCCCCCTGGGGACCGCTTCTGAGGGCTGGGCGACCTCCCGCCGGGTGTTCCTGGCGGCGACGTCGCACTCTGGTCTGGGTGATCCTCGTGATCGGAGGGGGTGGGCCCCTGACTCCCTTCTGAGCCTCCATCCGCTGGCGGCTGACTCGGCCAGTCACCCTGGCGTTCCGACGGACGCTGGTCTGAGGTCCCGGGGTGCACTCTTTTGAAGAACGATATGTTCCTGGTGACCTCCTCGGTCCCTCGCCTCGCGGTGACCAGAGTTCCAGTTCGGCAGACTACTGTCCAAGGTTTGTGTTCAAAGGGGAGCCGGAATTTGCTCCCAGGATACCTGTCCTTGAGATAGACTCTGTCTCTCACTTGAATGGTTGACATCCGGGCTCCCCGGTCGGCACTGGCCTGTTCATTGGTGTGGGTCCTATTGGCTAGGACCTTCCCCGTGTCGATCTGAGGCGGAATCCAGCTTGGGTGATGCGGGATGGTGTCTCGCACTATTCTGCCCATGCTCGCCGGTCCTGGGGCTGTCTCTGTCGTGAGATGAGGCGTCAGCCGATATTCTCTCAGGAAGCTGTAGATGGCCCTCTCGAGCGGCGACCCTTCGGCGTGCGCAATGCGTACCACTTTGTTGAGGGTCCGCATGAACCTCTCCGCTTCCCCATTGGCTTGAGGCCAGCGCGGGGTCACTTTCCGGTGGTGGATTCCCCACTCCTTTAGATAGTCCGCAAATTCTTGCCCTTGGAAGGGTGGGCCGTTGTCCGTCTTGACCACTTCAAATATTCCGTGCGTGGCGATGGTCTTCTCGAACTTTGTGATGACCTCCGCGGCGGTCTGGCTTCCCACCACCTCGACCTCCGGGTACTTTGTGTAGTCGTCGATGATCACCAGGGCATAGCGTCCATCTGGGAGGTGCCCAAAATCTGCGCTCACCTTCTCCCATGGTCGTTGTGGGTTTTCCTCGGTGATGACGAGGTGGGGATGCTCCGGCTGACCTGACGCCTGGCACCAGGAGCATGTTCGGACCTTTCGCTCCACCATAGGGTCCATCCCCGGAAACCATACCTTGGCTCTCAGCCGACTCTTTGTCTTCACCATACCTTGATGGCCTCGGTGTGCCAGGTCTACTGCTTGCTGGGTCAGACTGGATGGGATCACCAGTCGCGGGCCCCGAAGAAGACACCCGCTGGTGTCAACCGAGAGTTCATCCTTGACCCGTGTGAGCGACTCCAGGATGGCCTTGGCTTGCGGCGTTCGTCTGGCCATGGAGGACTGGATGGGGCGCCAGTCATGTGACTGGACGGCCGTCAGGACTAGTTGCAGACATTCGTCCTCCTGGGTGGCTGCTACGATTGTGTCGAGGATCATGGGCAATGGCCGGGACCTCTCTGATACCATCCGGACATATTCTTCCGTGTCTTCAGCATCCTCTTCTTCCGCTTTAGTGGCTACTCTGGGATGTCTTGAGAGATAGTCCGCGGGATTCGAGGAGCCTGGCTTGTACTCTACGGTGTAGTCGTACTCCTGTAGCTGAAGGATCCACTTTTCGATCCGCGGCGGGGGTTTTGATGCCGATCCCTGAAACAGGGGGATGAGGGGTTTGTGGTCCGTGGACACGGTGAATGGATTGCCGTACACGTAGACGTGAAAGTGTCGGCAGGCCCAATGGATGGCGATCGCTTCTCGCTCGATCTGCGAGTACCTCTGTTCCGTGTCCGTCAAAGAGCGGCTCGCATAGGCTATCGGGGCCCACTCACCATTCTCCTGCAGCTGCGCGAGCACTGCCCCTAGCCCATACGGGCTGGCGTCCACTGCCACATTGGTGGGCCGTGCCGGATTGAAGTATGAAAGGGTGGTATCAGCCGACAACGCCGCCTTGGTGTCCTTAAAGGCTTGCTCCTGTTCTGGTCCCCATTGCCACGGGGTGGTGGACTTTGTCAGTTCCCTGAGGGGCTTCGTGAGGTTTGACAAGTCCGGGACAAACCGGCCGCAGAAGTTCACCATCCCCAGGAAACTCCTTATTTCCGAGATGTTGGAGGGTGCTGGAGCGTCCTGCACATCTTTGACCTTGTCCGGGTCCGGGGCGACTCCTTGGTCGGAGAATGTGTATCCAAAGAAACTGATCTTCTTCTTTAGGAATTGGCACTTCTCCCTATGTAGGGTCAGTCCGGATTCTTTGATCCTCTGGAGGACCCCTCGCAGCCTCCGGTGGTGGTCTTCTATCGATGAGGCGTACACCAGGAGATCATCGCTTACGTTCAGGACCCCTGGCAGCCCGCTGAGGACTTCTCGGATAGCGTTTTGGAACACCTCCGCGACGCTTGAGATTCCGAAGTTGAGGCGTCGGTACCGCCTGAGGCCGACGTGTGTCGAGAAGGTAGTGACGTAGCGAGAGTCTGGGTGCAGCGGCAGTTGGTGATATCCGGACCTAAGGTCCATCTTTGAAAACCATCTGGCACCGTTCAGTTCTCCCAGGATGTCGTCAATGGTGGGAGTTAGGTGACGCTCCCTCTTCACGGCGGCGTTGGGGAGGCGCATGTCCACGCAGATGCGGACCTGCCCCGGCTGCTTCGGTTTTCTCGCCACTACGATCGGGGACACCCACTGGGTGGGTCCGCTGACCTTCTCAATAATCCCCTGTCAGTCCAGTGCCTCTAGCTCGTCCTCCACCTTCTTGCGCAAATGGAACGCAATGCGCCTGTGTCTCAGTGCCACCGGTTGGACCGACTGGTCGATGTGGAGGGATACTTCTTTACCTTTGAGGCATCCGATGCCCTTGAAGACGTCTTCAAACTCCTCTAGGATAGCCTCTAACTCTTCCTCCTGCACCGCCAGGGCGAACGATATCAGCCTCAGCTCTTCCGCTGACTGCCCACTGATCAGCATTCCATTCCCTTCAGGGGTCACGTATACTGTGGTGGGTATCTTGACGTCGTTGTGGCATATCTCCGTCTTGAAACACCCCAAGAGCGGGATTGGTGTCTTCTGCCCATACGCAAACACTCTGATTCTTGCTTTGCTCAGTGGGGGGCTGGGATTCAGTTGTTCATACACATTGGCCGCCATGAGCTCGATCGACGCCCCCGTGTCTATGGTGGCTCTCACGTCCTGGTTGTGGATCTTGACTTTGCACCTTGGGAGTCGTCGTCTCTTCCGTCGTGGTTGGTCTACCGCGAACACGTAGTGGACCGGGTAGTCCCCTGCGTCGTCATCCATGTCCTCTCCGTCTTGCTCTTCCGCCACCGTCTGGGCTGACTCCTTCCGTGACTTTGTGGACCGGCAGACTGCCGCAAAATGGTTCATCCACCCGCATGCACTGCATCTTTTCCCTCTTGCTGGGCAGTCTTGCAGGCGATGGGGCGCGCCTCCACAGTATCCGCATCCCTTTTTCCTGTCTTGCGGCTTCCTTCCTGCGTTTTGGAGCGATTTGGGTCTTACCACGTTGGTCATGTCCACCGCGTTGACTTGCTCTGTCTTGACAGGGCGGTGGAGCGCCGCCTCCATGTGCGACGCCCTGGCTTGCGACAATTCTTTCGACCGGCCCAGAGTGAGGATGTCCGCCAGGGGCTTGCCGTCCTCCTGAAGAATGTTGACTCTGAGTTTGGACGAGAAGCATCCTTGAATAATCTGACCTCGGATCTCCTCCCTGTTCGTCGCGAAAACCACACGTGCTGGCCAGTTCCTTCAGGCGCCCATGGAATGCGTCCAGCGATTCTTCTGCTTCCTGCTTGGCCTGGCGAAATATGAACCGTTCGTAGTCCCTGTTCGCCATCGGCTCGAAGTGCGCATTCAGGGCATTGAGAAGCGTGTGGTAGGTCTTAGGTGTTGCCTCCACCAATGTCTTGTAAATGCGATGGATGTCCTTTCCTCCCAGGTGAAGAAGTAGGGCCCTGCGCCGCTCTCGGGCTATGCCCGCCCCTTCGAAGTAGATCTGGAGACGATCGGTCCAGTCTCTCCATCGTGGGGCAAGAGAGGAGGAAGTGCCGTCGACCACAAACGGCTCAATGGCGGGAATCGACGCCATCTTGGCGCAGTCGCAAACACACTCCGCAGCACGTGCGCTGCCTACCTTCCTTGGACAGTGACAGCCGCCTGGCTGAGGTCAGGATGGACACCCTCAGGGCCTCGTCAGTGTCCCGGCCGCGTCAGGCCTCGCAGCGAGGTCCTCCGCTCACTAGGGTGCCGGGCGCGTATCTCCGTAGGCTCCACCAGCCACATGCGAGGCACACACTCATCAGCAGGCACACCCCTGAGGAGATGGGCCCAGCGTGGGGTCTCCCAACCTGCCTAGGGCACATCGCAGGCGAGCTGCACCAAAGGCGAGACAGCAAGGGGCCAGGGTCGAGGGCACAGCAGAGGTGTATGAGGAGATGGCTGTCAGCACCACAGCATGGGGTCGTTTCTGCCCCTCGTCGCCAGTGTGATGGCCTATAAGCCATAGACCTCGTGGTTAGCGCGCTGCATCGCGCAGTGATTCACTCGGACACACGATGTGGTTTCCAGCGTGGTCCCGACTATCGTTTGCGGGCCCCGCCCCTTTATTTATATCCAGCGCATGACGTCATGCGTCAGCGCTCTTCCCTCACCTCCGACACGGGTAGACTATACCGCTACCCCACGTTGGAGGACACTACACTCACTACCACACAATACCACTGCCCATTCCAGAGACCCGCATCTTCTTGATCGGGATTTTACTCGGGGATTCCCTCTTACTGAACTGACTGGCAGCAGTTGCCCCGATGCTTACAAAATGGCGGCCGCTACTATTCCTCTTCATCAATGATTTTTTTAATTTTTTTTAAGTTATTTATTGGATTTCAAAACAGACCAAAAGAAAAAACAAAAATTACATTCCAGTAAAAGAAATCAGATCACATAATGCAGGAGCAACCTCATTGCAATATTGCAGAGTCACAGTGATTTAGAGAACCCAACAGGATTGCGGACCTATTATACAGCAATTCAACTTACCATATGGATAGACAAAATTACCTTGTAGAAAGGCATGACCCAACACCCAGAGGATTTTGTCAACAGGCCCACAGAAACCCAAATGAGAATACTCAGTAAACAGCCGTGGCCATACATACATCATCAATCCTGTTCTTCGTTGTTACATTAGCGTGACAATTGGTATTGTGTAAATAGACTCCAAAAACCCAATGGGCGGCTACGTGGCGGAAGCAGTTTGCTATAAATATCCGATTGGGTATTACAATACACCATATATTTTTCCCACTCAGCAACTGCGTTTAGCTAGTAGAAGACCAATGGCAATCAATTTCCAACATTTTTCTGTAGCGGCTTTGTATACCCCAGCAACGCCAGTAGGGGATCTGGCGCAAGTTAAAGACCCACAATATCGCTTAACAACTTGAAAATATGGTTCCAAAATTCCTCTACAGGGGGGCACTGTCAAGCTAGGTGGAAAAAACCAGCACCCGGCATGTCACCACATTCACAATTGTCAGTATCGCGCAAACCATATCTGTGTAGGCGCTCTGCGGAGTAATGAACCCTGTTTAAAAACTTTAAATGTGCTCATTTGTGGCGGCCATTCAGAGAGACCTTGCGGGTAAACTCACAGCAGTAATACCAGATATCGTCCGTGAGTGGAATCCCAATGTCCGCCTGCCAGGCCAGTCGAGCCTTTGTGAAAAGGGTCGTCCTAGTCTGTAAAGCTGAGGCATAAAGCCGCGACACTAACTTAATAGGAGACTGCGAATGCAATAGTATGGACAGTGGCGGGATCTTCATGGGCTCAACAAGCTCATTACCCAGCACCGCCCTCAGAGCATGGCGAGTACGAACATTTTTTAATTACGTTAGCGCAGAAGGCATCGTCCTACCAGCCACCGCCTGATTCCATGATAACACACAGCCATTTTTAAAAAGATCCCCCATCTCATATATGCTCAGATCATTCAGCGAACAAAGTGTGCCCCGCTCTGACCTAAGAGCGAACCACTGACACCACTCTATGCGCATACGAGGTGAATACAATTGTGCACCAGCATACAGTTTAAGCAGAACATGCCAAGCATGGACCGTGGAATTCACCGAGTCAAGAACCCCGCAGCGTCTAATTGGCGCTTTAGTTAAGAACAGTGGTAATTGGTCAGGAGCGGCTGCCACCTTTTCCATCTGGAGGTGAGGGAGGTTCTGTGGGCCATGAACCCAACTATGGGCATGCGAAGCCTGCGCATTCCGGTAATAAAGTTCTAAATCATTCGATAGTCAAAGGCCTTCTCAGCATCTAAGAAGACCGCCGCAGCCTTAACTTCTGGCCGGACATGCTGAAGGGCGCCAAACACCATCCGGAGATTGTACGAGAGCATTCAGCCCGGAATAAACCTGGCTTGCTCAGGGCCGATCAACTGTGGCTGCAACGGGGACAGACGATTAGCTAAAATGCTAGCAAAAATGTTTGTATCCACATTAAGCAGGTAAAGCGGACGGTAAGAAGAGCACTTTTGGGGGTCCTTATCAGGCTTCAATAAAGTGACTCCCGCATAGTAGGTGGCATGATCCCATCCGCTCCCATCTCCTGAAACAGGGTATCCAAATGGGGGATCAAAAGGTCACTAAAACCTTTGTAGAAGGCTAGCGTAAGCCCATCCTGTCCTGGAGCACTGCCCTCTCGCATAGAATTCAATGCCAATCGTATCTCCGCTACTTCTATAGGCCACGTTAAAAATTCACATTACCAATTTTGCAGCCAAGGCAGCTCAATATATTCTAGATATTGCAATATATGAGCATCACTATGGATGACCTTTAAGCTGTATAGCTCTTGGTAATAATCTCAAAACTGATTTGTAATGTCCACTGGTTCCGTCAAAGTAGAACCCTCCCCATCCACTAACGTTGTCACGCTGCCAATCTCCAATCTGAGACAAGCTAGTGATGCAAGTCCCGAACCCGGCCAGACAGCCTCACCATAAAATCGAGCTGTAGCGTATTTGCCCATATGTTGGACTTCACAGTCTGCTTTTTTATGGAATTTGTCTATTGCGGACTCTAGGAGATCCAGCAGTGCGGGATCACTCCTGAGCATCAGCTCAACTTCAAGTTTGGCTATTCGAGATTCTAATAAAGCTAGCCTGTATCTAATAGAGCGAAGAACTTCCGCGTGTTTACTGATGGCCACTCCCCGTAGCTATGACTTAAACGACTCCCACACCATGGCAAAAGACTCTACGGAGCAGATATTAATGACAAAGAACTCTGAAATTGAATGATGTATCTCAGATTTAAAGAACGTGTCTCAGAATGAATATGGTGGGAACCTCCTCAGGAAAGGAGGAGGACCTCGCGAAGGCACTGTAATAGCCAGTGGAATGGGAGAGTGGTCTGTAAACGACCGAGCAAGCACCGAGCACTCCTGGACCTTGGACAATAGCACTTGCGATATGAACCAATATTCTATGCATGTTTGAATGTTATGGTGTGCTGAATAATGTGTGAATCCATCCCTAACACTGGATCTAGCCCTCCAAATGTCAACCATTTGTAGCTGTAAAGAAATATCGACCACGGACTTAGCAGCCGCAGACGGGGGCCTAGATGGGCATTTTGAGCGGTCTAGGTCCGGTCCTAAGATACTATCAAAATCACCCCCTCATATCAGTGGCAAGGGAGAATAGTTTTAATAAGCTGAAAGATGGACTGGTAAAACTGTGGATCATCATGATTTGGGCCATAGGAATTTACAACAAGGAGATTCAACTCCCTATTATAACATCGAGTTATGACATACCTACCAGCTGGGTCAGTTTCACAGCGTTCAATTTGGAGCCCCGATTTACGATTAATCCAAGTCAACACCCCTCTAGAGTGGAAGGTAAAACATGCAGCGTGAAAGACGCCCATTAACCGACTGCCTGTCAGTAACGCACAGCCTGGGTGAAGGTGCTTCTCTTGAAGTAAAGCAATGTCGACCTCCTTCCGTTTTAAATAGGCAAGTATTTTGCGCACCTTTCTGTGATCATTTAGGCCCCTGACATTCCAGGTCATGAGGCTCAGTTGCTTATTACGACCCAGCTTGTTGTGTGTGCTTGATATGAATTAAGTGAGTACAAGCATAGCTCCCACCCCAAAATGCCACAAAATCTACCCTGCTCAACAAGTGAAGATAAAGACATGTGATCTGCAAAGAAAAAAATATCGCAGAAAAAAAAATCCCCACAATACCACCCCACACCCACGCCTTGCATGCCCTAACTGTGCAAAGGCAAATAGCATACCACCCTGTCGCAAAAAAATGCGTAGAAGAATCACATACTGAACCAACATAAACTGCAATCCCCAGAACTGCAGAAAAAACAGCGTGTATCACATTACGGTGGATGTTACCCAGCGATATCACACTAATTCACCCTCCGCCACACCTTCAATTATTATACGTAAAGCTTCAGTTATCATATCAAAGAATACTGAGGAGATACTGAACATAACCAAATCCTGTGATCCCCCCTCCCCAGATAGCCCATAAGGATGTGCTACTTATCAAAATAACTGTATTCAAAATACCATCAGTGAGATCCACAGAATAACCATACCAACCCAACCCGGATATCTAAACCCCATAGAGCAACACTCAGATACAAAAATTTTAGGAGAGAGGTGAACATGTCCATTCCCCACCAGTCAATGCTCAATCATTATCATCAAGGTTGCTAGCCATATCATCAGCTCCAGGGCTGCCATCATGTCCCTTCCTTTGCTTGCCAACCGTGTCCTAGTCTTTGAGAGCTTTCTGAAGGGACTGCGGATTCGAGAATATTTGAGGCTTCCCATCAAACAGAACCCTCAGTTGTGCAGGGTATAGCATAGCACATTAAATGTTCTGATCGCGTAGCTTGCGCTTCAGACGAGCAAATTACCTTCTGGCCTCCTGGACCTTGATGGTAAAGTCAGGGAATAAGGAGAGAGAAGATCCCTCATATTGCAAGGAACCCAGTTCTCTAGCTTTTCGAAGTGCAGCGTCTCTATCAAGGTAATTGAGCAATTTGGCAATGATGGTCTGTGGTGGAGTGTTAGGCTGGGGTCAAGGGCCCAAAGAGCGGTGTGCCCTCTCCACTACGAACATAGGGGAAAAGGTATCAGCGCCCAGAATGATTTTGAGAAGTTTCTCCACAAATGTCTCCATATTGCCCATCGCAGCAGATTCAGGCAGGCCCGTAATGCGGAGGTTACAGCGCAATGACCTTGCCTCCAAGTCTTCAGCTCTGTCCTGCAGGGCAACCAGGGCCTTCTCCACACGCTTCTGGGCATTGTTGGAGCCAGATTGGGCTTCCTCTGTTTCTGCAATGTGATGCTCCGCCATATCCAGGCGCTCTGCATGTTTATCTACCCGCTCAGACATTCTGTCCATTCTGTAGGCCAAAGTATCGATTTTGGCATCTATAGCTGTCAGACCCTGTTGCATGGATGTTATTATCTGCTTGATGTCGCCAATAGGATCTTCCGCAGTGCCATCCGGTTCAGACATCGCAGAGTCCACTGCGTCCTCACAGCGCCTAGATTTTCGCTGCTCGAAATTGATCTTCAGTTGAGATTTGTCGGGTTTGCCCATCGTAGTTCCGCAGGCACTCCAGCCTCCCAGGTACGCGTGCACAAATCCCCGTCTACTGGGATTTTCAGGTCAAGTAAGTGTGGCCTGCTCTCACCAAGTGCGTTCAGCCCAGGCCGCAGTGCGACGGGATCAGCAGCAAGTGGAGTGGGAAGCATAGAAATGGGGCTGCTAACGGCACTCTCCCATGAGAAACACTGATTTTGTACCTTCACAATCAGTCTATGGGGATCCCTCCACCAAACTAACGGAGCAAAGCAGGTCAGGACAGTGGCCCCTCCCCCCGGGAGTGTCGACCACGCAGATCTCCGCTTTCAGGGATGCCAGGCCCAGGGTCCAAGGTCAGAGTCACTGGGCGTCAGCTGTCTATGCCATGATGCGCCTCTCCATTTCAGGGACCTGTGGGCATCGGCGCGAGTCTAGTTCACCCGGGCGCCAGGGGGCCTAGGCAGAGCGGCACAATCCAACCTCCAGCGTGCCTGCCGCCCGCCGGGTCCGTGGTGCACAATCCGATGGGACGCAGGGCTCACCTCTCTACCACTGGCCTTCAATGCAGTTCCAGCAGCGAACCACTGCTCCGCCGACCCCCAGCGAGGAGCCGTGCCTTGAGAGGAACCGCGCACTGCAATCACCACAACCCAGTCAGCGGCCGCCCAATGCAGCGCACAACATCTTGCGCGACGGCCATGTTACCAGGCCGCGCGCCGATGATTGAAGGACGGGCCGGATTTCTGGTTACATCCGAGCAAGAGGGAACTGGAGCACAGCTATGGCGTCAGCCATCAGAGGGCTACACCTGGGCGGTATCTCCACACCACATCGAGACGGGAGAAGCAGCGAATTCCTGCCAGATCATGCTGGTGGCTGGCGGAGCTCGATCACGGAGTGGCCATCTGGAAGCCAGGCAAGCTCCGCCCCCCCTTTATCAATGATTAAGAGTCTACTCACAGCCTGTTGTTTAGGCAGGAAGAGACACCGATCATCCCAGGAAGTAGAACACAGAGGAAGTGAAAAAGGACAGAGCATTCACAGCACATATTGAAACTGAAACAGGACTACTACTTTATCGGCCCAGCTAATTGAAAGAGACATAGGACCACCTCGCTGGTTATGATATCTACTACTAAAGGTGCAGCCATCTTGGACTGACTCCCTCACATCGCACTAGCCCCTGTATGTCGCTAGTTATTACCCTTCGGTTTACCTCTCCACATACACACAGGTGAGAATTTTTTTTTGACCCAGTCCCTCATCTATTTCATGCCCTCAGCGGGCCAGTGAGCTCACAAATTTGAAACAATCACTACTCCACCCTCCCCATCCTTTACCTCTGTCCTAAACCGATACCTGCACCCCCGAAGTTCCAACACCTCCTCCCCTTCTCTCACCCACCATCCACCCATCCACACCCATCACCCTCTCACAGCTTAGGCCCCCGCAACTGTCCCTATCCCACAACCACGCATAGTGCCCCACACTACTATATCCCCACCAACAAGCGCCAACCCCACTATGGAACGCACTGGCGTACACACTTACACCATTAATTACTACCCCAACCTTTCAAAAAAATCAGCCAAGCGCTTTAAACACAATTTGCTAAAATCACACCCCGAAACCCCCATCTCGGACCCCTACTTCTCAACAAACAAAGGGCACATAACCACCAATATTATTTTCTACACCAAAAGAAGAGCACAAGGGAGGAAAGCCCTCCTAGGCATGTTCTCGATCTTCTCCACCAGGAAAACTGTGCATGGTCTCACAAGTTCTATCTCCCCCTCCCCAATCTACAAAGCCGCAGTAACAACCAACATTTATCACAATGGGATCATCCTCATGCAATCATTAGACCGTAACTTAAACTTACTAGACAATATCTTCCCCATCATCAAGGAAAAAGTTATTAACAACGGCCAGCGATAATTATCGCTGGCCGTGCTTAGCGATAATTATATTATCGCAGGTTATCTCTGGTATTTATCGCCCTGGCAGCGCGTTAATAACAACGCGTTACTCCAGGGCGATAAAAATTCCAGAGATAGCTAGGTTATCGCCCTTTTGCAGGGAACATCACTGGTTTTCCAGCGAAGGGCAATAACCTTGCTGATACGACCCACAGGGTCGTATCAGCATAATCCACCCCCTATGTTAGGGATGGCTAAATCAGGATTTTAGCAGACGTTAGTGCCGTTTTCGCCAAAATCGAATGTGTGCTAAAATCATGTGGGCTGCCTTGTAAATACCGCAATGTAAACATCAGCGATATTTGCAAGGTAGTCCATCTTGGGTACTCCCAGTAACGCCCACTTTGCATCTCATTGGAGATGCAAAGTGAGGCGTTGGGAAAAGGGTGCTAACATGCGATTATGCATGTTAGCACCCTCTTGTAAATAGGGCGCTGGTTTTATCCGCTTTTTTGGCTTTATAAGCCAAAAAAGCGGAGATAAAGTCCTTGTAAATATGCCCCTACAACTTTCTGAAAAGTTATGAACTGCTAACAGAATAGAGAGTAAAGATCGTTCAAAGGACAAGTCCGAGTTAAACTCGCTTTTTCCCATAGAAGTCCCACAACAAAACTGGCAAAGTTGAGCAAAGCTGATAAACTTGTTATTTTCAGAGAGAACAACCTTTGTTCCCTTCAGAAACCTTAGATTGCAACACTCAATGTTCGACAGCCTCGAGATGTGTACCCTGCTCACAGCGCAGCCCGCATTATACTTTGATATTCTATCAGTTGTGTTTATTGTCATGCAAACTGCTGTTCAAAGCAAGAGGCTCCCTTTAAATCCCCTTCACCATCGCCCTCGAAAATGGAATTTGGTGTTCCTGGCAGTGCGCATTGCTCCAGTCAACCCACTTGGCCAGCCCACAGTATCAGAAAATGTAAACACGGCTAAGATTAGTCCTCAAGACAGCTATTGTCCAGGAGCACACAGCGAGCACTGTTTTAAGGCATTAAATAAATGTTAATGTGAGAATGTAACCCAAGCTGGGGGAGAGTGTGGGCTCTTCTCCATTTTCGGTTCCGTCTGTACATTTTTTTGTCTACATTTCTGTGGCTTTCCGCAGCTGCAGAGATGTTCAGATGTCATTGTTCATTCATGTAGCAGCCATGTGTTTTAAATCAATGCGGTTTGCTTCAGCCTTTTAAAATGAAGTCAGCTTAGTTAGTTTGACGTGCTCGCCGCGAAGGATGATTAGTGCTGACTGAAGTCTGCAGTAATATGATGAGGAGCTAGAGAGCTTGCCTCACACATAGATCGAGCAATGCACCTCATGACTGCTCAGGAGTCTCTTCTACTGTGGAAGGTATCATCCGTGGATGTCAATTCACCAAATTATCTCTGGTAGTGGAAGTGACATCACCCACTCTCTGGATCACTGTAACATGACAGGGTTCACTCACTGCCCTACCCAAGGCACCTCAATAATCATCTATCCACCCCTCTGGGGCTAAGGGGCAGGGGATGAAACATAAACTCCAGAGTGTAAACCTGCCACTAGAGCTTGCCTCTTCATGGCCCCTACGACCAGGGGTAGGAAGGGGAGTGCCAGGGGTACCAGTTCGCAAGCCAGGGGTAAAGCAGAAGCCCATGTCATTTAGGAGGAGGTTTTTGGAATGTGAGGAGATACTGGAGCTTGTGTTTGAACAGTAATGCTATGAGTGGGGATACATGAAGGATGCTACCACATATTTTCCAGGGAACCCATATCATTTTGTGTTCCACGCAGTGCTTAATTTGAGCCGGTGGTTTCCGGTGCTCAACACCGGCACGTAATTGGTTTCCCGTGCTCGACACCGGCACTTATTTGTCGTCACCAAACTTATGACACTGTGCCACAGGGGGGCGCTGCTCATCAAATTTTGAGATGAGCAAAATAGTGGTTGTTTATGAATACGATACACATTAAAAAATACTACTACGTGCCTCCCCAGCCCTTCCGTTAGCTTCGGGGACCTAGAATAATCTGAACTGTCGCACTTGCAGGCAAGAGAGCTAGTTAGTAATTGTTTTGGTACTGTCATTGGCAGCGATGACGGGGCAACGGATGGTGCAAACTGCAGTGGCCTCCTGGTCTGGGCCCTGGCACCTAATATTTTGCAAATTAAGCACCGGTTCCACTGTTTGCTCCATTTCTGATGCTGTGCATGATTCGTTCTGCATTCAATACTCACCTAATATATGTTAAAGGACCACACGCAGTATCACAAATAATTTTCAAAGAAGATCTTAAGGGCACATTTGAGGGTGTGAACGTTGTTTCGTCTTTCTACTTCTCAACTGCTTGAAATCGAATTTGAGGTAATCCAAACAAAGATGTGCTATCTTCCATTTTTGAGTGATGCTGCACCACACTGTGTGATCATTGTTTTTGTTATTTCTCGGGTCTAAATCAAGAGTTTCAATCTTCCCACTAGAACACAGTGAGCGTTCCCAGGAGCTCCTCTCCAACCTGTACCCAGCCCAGGCCATCCCAACTTCCCCAGACTATACTTTATACGAGTCGACTATTGCGCTTGAATAAAGCGTGAGAGCGACTGTATTCTATGTATTAATATTATGATAGAATCCTCAAATGTATTCTGTGGTAAAGTCTTTCTTCTTCCTTGTCTCTTGTTGGTGCATATCCTGAGAACCATGTTCATGCATTGTAATGTCATAAATCCTTTTGTGGGAAGTCCTATAAAAGGACATTCCCTCTGTAACTAGGAAACCCATTTGCCCCTTTGTAAGGTGATTCTATACTGGATTTAGCATTTAACTTTACCGAGTTCTCTGTACTTATGATCTGTAGTCTTTAATGCTAACCATGCTTATGGAATATTTCACGTATTTTGCTTAACAATACTCAATATAAAACTCCTTAAAATCTTGACCCATGTCTGTCATTCTTACCGAGAATTATGGAGTTCTGATTCTTGACCTGGGCTCAAAGGAAAGAGAGACAAGTCCAGTAGGGGAGCACCCAAGTCTGTATAGGGGCTACATCGCTCCCGGTCCGAGCAGTTAGAGAGGTTATGAGTATACTGGCTTGTGCTGACAGGGCATACTTCTGACAGTGCACCACTAAGCTGCCATGCCTTCAGCATCCTCTGATATTCCAGGTCTTAGGTGTATGCACAGCTCGAGAAGTCCACAGAGCTCTCTCCTTTCAATGTGGACATCTTTTGCTCACAAGATGGTTAAGTGAGTTAAATGCTCACTGCTGCCAATGCAGTGATCTAAAAAACTTGAGTTTGCATCCTGATAAGGTTGATTCAGACTGCCTTCCTTTTGGCATGCATAGACTGAGTGCCATTAAACTGTTGCTTGGGGCACATATAAACTGAGAGCAGTATGCATTGCTATATATAAGCAAGCCATTATTATTACACAGGAAGTATTTCTAAAAGGCCAAGAGAGGAAGCTGAGTGGCTTTGCCGGTGCCTGACAGTGACCTAAAAAACTGTTTATTGTTTCTTCTTCATATTGTCTCCATCCTCTAGCTAACAAAGCAATCGAGGCAAAGGGGAGAAAAGGAAGACAAACTGTTTAAAATCTCAGTGGAAACCAGGATCTCAACCATAACACGCATGGATTCCTTAGCACCTCAACTGAGATCTCTCAAGAGTGACAGTGAAGATATCCCAACAAGACGCTGAAGGTTGGCTTCTCTGAACAAACACTCACAGCAGTCACTTTGATGTGGGTGCCCCATATTTCCAAGACTCAATGTGGAACGGCCTAACTATTCCCTCTGCCTTCAAGGTACCTTTAAAGGTTCTCAAACGGTGCAAAACTACTGATAAAAGAAGTTATAATATCACCTGCAAAGTTGTGCTACCATCACAAACACTCCAAACCCACTGAAGCTGCAGATTTTGTCACCTGTGCAAAACTTTGAGAATAGAATTGTGTGAAAAAAAGCTGCATTGTCATGGGTTTCATTCTTTACCCGCTGATACAGGTGACAGCAGAGCTCTCTGATGCCCTCTGTCACCCACATAAATGTCTCAGACTTCATACAGGGTGTAGCAGAAAGCAAGGGTTTTTGTGTGTATATATATATATATGTATATACATACATACATACATACATACATACATACACACACATATATATATATATATATATATATATATATATATATATATATCATCTACTGGCGGTCGCCAGTAGATAGTTATAGTTAGGATCGTGTTTCCATACGAAATCTGAAAATTCTATTTTTAATAACTTTGGCGCCGGTTGACGAATCTTCGCGAATTTTTCAAAATAGGTGGGGCGCTCCGCTCTGCTCCTACCCTGAAAGTCTCGGGGTGATTAGTCAAGGGGGGCCGAGAAAACAGGGGGTCCCAAAACGCGTTTTCCCCATGCATTTTTCCATAGGACCTTTAGTCGAAGGTACAGCCCGAACGGCTGAACAGAATTACGTGATATTTGGCAGAGAGGTAGCCATAAGGTCAAGGAGGTGCCTTTTGAAGGTCTCGTGTAAATCTGTTCAGTATTTCCTGAGAAAATAGCATTTAAAACCATATCAATATCTATACGCGCGCACCGTGCGCGCACAGTGCGCGCACCCTGCCGTGCGCGAGCGCAATTCTGATTGGTTGTTAGATGTCAGTAAACATTCGAATCGGTCGAAATCAGGAAGTGGTGGCCGCCATTTTGTCTCTCGCAGTCTGAGGCAGTGAAAAACAAAGGTGGAGAACGTGAAAAGGGGGCAGGGTGGACAGTTCCTGACCCCCTAGCCTTTGTCAGGGGGTCACTGAAGGACCTCCAAGGGTGAAAAAAACATTTATTTTTTGGTCAAAAATGCGCGGGGTGCCCGCACGGAGCGCGCACGGTGCGCGCACGGCACGCACAACGCTTCGTGGGCACTCGGTGCGCGAAGCGCACGGTGCGCGCACTGTAAAAAACCTGAAAAAAAAAATATTAATAAATACATAACTTAGCATTTAAAAAAACGTAAAAATTCACTTAAAAAAACCATAGGTTTCACACACGTTATAGTTAGGAATTAGCATTTAAAAAACCTTGCAAATTCACTTAAAAAACCATAGGTTTCACACATGTTATAGTTAGCTGGACATTTCCCTCGTAAAAAACCAATGAAATTCCCCCGTTATAGTTAGTGCAGGTAAATATAACTCACGCGACCGCAATCCTCTGCTGATGACATCAGATATTACATCACTGATTACATATGTGTCTTTCTGAAAAATAAATATTTGTAATATATGTATAGCTAAAGATTAATGGAAGAAGACATGGGTAAATAGGTGTCTAAATACAGTGATGTAATATCTGACGTCATCAGCAGAGGATTGCGGTCGCGTGAGTTATAGTTGCCTGCACTAACTATAACGGGGGAATTTCATTGGTTTTTTACGAGGGAAATGTCCAGCTAACTATAACATGTGTGAAACCTATGGTTTTTTAAGTGAATATATATATATATATAGATATACCGGCCCGACTGGCAGGGCGTCCTTCAGCATCAAATTTTCATTTGGATTGTTTGTACAAAAGGATGATGAAACGGGAGGCCTGTCACATCCTAATTAACTGAAAAAGGTAAAGCAGCCAGGGTTCGCGGGGAAAGTGTTATCTGCGCAGCCAGTCTTCAGTATCATCTTAAAGTCGAGGTTGTCTGTGGAGGAGAAATTTCAGCTTTCAAGTAAAATAACATGCTAAGTGAACGAAATTAACAACGAACTGTGAGCTTCCAAAAGATAAGGAAAGTCAACTTCAATTACGAAATGTGACAATTATGGATTGCAGTAAATTGCACCATGTGAACAGTTGCAAAGCATTATGGATGTTGCGGTCCGCACGTTACAACTGATTGAATTATTTCAGTGATGATGACTCGTGAAATGTGCTACTTAAGCAATATGAATTGGTCTAATGTAGACCCGGGTAATATGAACTGAAATTTTCACTGATCATAAAAATATATTACCATCAAGTAGTTACTATTACTTCAAGATCAGCGTGTGCCGACCCGATCCGTGCAGGAGTCCTACTTATATATACCTAGCTAGCTTGGTCCAGGAAGTGCCCTTTTTGTAATTTGGTGTAAATTCATTTGGTGGTTTTGGAGTTATTAAAGATAAAAGATTTGTAGATGGGACTCAAATCTTCGGTGGATCTGAGAGGTCACATGCTGACATCTGATTAGCTGCCAATATTTCAACCAGGAAGTGTTGGCGGCCATGTTGGGACTTAGACTCAGCCGAGTCCCAAGAAAAAAGTAATACAAATAAAACTGAAGAGGCAGTGCAAGAATACCCTGACCCCTTTGCCTTGTGGTGTCCTACAGGGACCCCCCGGGGCCAAAAAGCAGTTTTTTAAAAATAAAAATGGGTTGCAAATTTGCAGAGGATACGTGAATCCACGGAAATCTTTTTTTTTTTTTAAATTGCAGCCTCCCGCGCTTGTTTTATAATTTGCCACCCCTGGGTGGGCCAAGTCCAGGGTGTTCCACTTATTGATGAAACTGGAGTGGGGGGGGCGTGCGGGATCCCTCCCCCAGGCCAATGTATATATTTTGTACCACACCCGTTGCGTTAATTCCACACAGGAGATGTCGGGTTTCTTTACCCTCAACAGTTCGCCATGATGAGTTTCGGCCAAGCCTGGCCTTGATCATATGACGCAACTAGTCGGACCCGGTAGGAGTGGGTAGGTCTTGGCTGATGCGCAATACGCAGTACCTCAGTCTCACATAGGAGCAATGCCTTATGTGTGACCTACCGGGTACTGTTGAAGCCTGGTTAGTCAACAGAAGTGGGTAGATTCTGGTCTTAACAGGTATACTAACATGAAGACAATTGGTTGATGTGAGGATAATTCCATGTCACCATATTTTTAAGTGTAGATAGTCTCACCTTTCTGGTCCTGATGAATCACAGGTAGAATATACTGAGAGCGAGAAACATGTTGACCTTCACTGTTCAATAAGGACAGTCTAACCCGAGACATTAAGCTTGGGTGAGAGCCTTGTTGCTTGTTTTTACTTAGGATGGGAGACCCCCAGAATAAAGTTTGGCTTTCTTGGTACTCCGAACCCTATTTTAACCACCTCCCTACATCTACATATTTCTGGCCCTATACCCCCACTTTGCCATACGGCTATTGGAAAAAGATCTCTGATAAAGTGCCCCTACTACAGAGAGCCCGTTGGGTATTGCACCGCTGACCCAACGAGGAGAAGCCCAGAGGATGAAGCATGACCCCTGAAAGGGTGTGTGAGGCAGTAGCAGTTCTTTGCACCCGCTGCATCGCAAATTGCGATGCAGCGCGCACAACGAAATTCATTATACTTATTTAAATGTGTACTTACCTCCGTTCATCCATATTCCGGTGTTTACATTTCACCACCCTGCCCCTCCCCCGCCCCGCCTCACTGCCCCACCGTCACTCCCTCCACAGACTGCTACTGGTGTGAGGGCATTACAATCCAATACATGGATCCCCAACTCTAAACCCCTTCTGGGGTATAGTTGGGTCTGGTCTCCCTGACTCTTACATTTTGTCACTGAGGAACAGCATAACAAATATTTTTGATTCTTCACTCTGGGGCATTTTTGCTGGACCTCCTACTCGTGAGAGAGTAAAAAGCCCCACTGTCCCCTCAACTGTATCAAGCAACTATGGTGCGCCCAGTAACATTTAAAGAGTCCTTGTGCATATTAGTTACATAGACATAAAACACATACTTTTGCAATATCGGCTGGATAGACAAATATACAAATACGACGGTTGATTTAAATTCATACTAAATTTGAATGAAAATTCATAATTAGAATATGAATATATTTGAAAAGAAAAGAAGGAATAATTCCTGCCTTAAATATAAGTATTTGCCTTACTGTAAGAATCTTCTCAATATACTGATTGAAAAACATGATAAGACATTCTACTGCGTAGCTTTCGCCACATAATGTATGTGCATATTTAAGCAATTGTGGAAGAAAACAATGGTTCGGGATGGCCTAAGAAGGTCCGGTGCAACGAAACAACCTTAGGAGGGCGGATGATTTGGTATAGGTTCAAAGACTCATACGGGAGAGTAATACTTAATATAGAGCAACAGGGGACAGGAAAGGTCAATATATGACACTTATTTATTGTACATAGGTTGAATTCAAGTGCTCACATATTTAGTGACAAAAAAGCGTGACATGCAGGTGAGGGTGGACTCTTTAAAAAGGAACATCGCATTGGCAACAATAGAGAACCATTTTTTCTTGGTTAAATCAGTACAAAAAAGGTTCAAGTTGCATAAGGTCGACGACGTTTCGAACTCAATTATTTGAGTTCATCTTCAGGACAAATGTGAGCATATGAACTCTAAATGTGGAAAATGCAAAAAATAAACAAGTATAAATAACTCATAAATTAGTCCCTGAACTGTAAATAGCATCACAATCAGTTAATGTAAGGTACACAGTGTTCTCCAAATAGTGATGCAGATTCATTTAGGTGATAATTGATAACCTGGGAGAATAAATCATAGTGACGGAACTGAGCAGTCTAATGCCCGGAAGGAGTAAACAATTACAAAGTTATTTACAAGAGACTCGGGGCTCACAGGGACGAGGTAATTATTAGAAGTGCTAGCAAGGAAAGGAAGCAGTGCGCGCGAAAAGACTGGGTCACTTACTGAGCATATGGAAGGGTTCAGTTAAGGAGGATGCACAGGTGTGCTCGTCACAGCAGTGAGAGTCTCGATGGAAACCAAACGCCTAGGAAAACGGAGTGATTTATTGGTTAAACGGACATAACGCGGTGTGATTTTAACCGAGAGTACGGGGTAGTGTCAGGATAAGGGAAGACACTTACTGAAGTTACAGACTTAGTCCAGCCTTCTCAATGTATGGAGGCGGGGTTCCGGTGCCGAAAAATTCAATGAATGTATCGGGAGAGACCAGTTGCCTGGGAAAAAGGGGATTACGGTTAACACGACGTAGTCCGGTGTAGACGAGAGTACAGGGTGGTGCCAAAATAAGGGGAAGACACTTACTGGAGTGAGACCTGCTCAATGTATGGAGGCGGGGTTCCGGTGCCGGGAAATTAATCTGTAATGGAGGGGGAGTAAGAGATTACCGTCCAGCGGATATTTAGGGCCGCGAGAGAGGAGAGGATGAATAGGGTAATCGCCGAAGTACTTACTCATTACAGGCGGCACTCGGTTCAGTCAATGGGGGTCTCACGGAGGGTGGAGCGGGTCCTGGATGCGTGCAGGTACGCGCAGCGACTGGCCGTGTGGTGGGAGGGGGAGGGTATTTAAGGAACAGGGTTGCTAATGGTTACGTGAAGCGTCTGCAGCTGCGCGAGGTGGAACGCGCGAGGGCCCAGCATCGAGAGTAGGCTCAAGAGATGCCTGTATTCAACCAATAGAAAACGGCAACATGCAAGGATGTGCTCGATTGTTAAGTACTGGGACAGTGCATGATTCCAGAACGTTGGGCAAAACAGTGTTGAGACTTCCTAAGTCTAGGGGCAGTGCAGAAAAACTAAAAATAAATTGCAATCAGGGGGATATTAGTTAGGACAATTACTAGAATGCAACAGCAGTTAATAGACAAACATCGTAGGGGTTCTAGTAATTGCACGATCAGTCTACATTCAAATGTATACATATAGTACAATTGGAAAGCAGTACATAAACGATTGTATGACAGAAAAAAGGACAAAATTGCATATACGTAGTCTTGGGGTAAGCAAGAAAATTAGACTAGTGTTTCAAGAGTTAGTGGCACATGGGGCCACAGGGGGTGGTTACAGAATGGTTCTGTATTCGTCCAGAGTGTTAAGTCCATGTTCGATAGAGCGGCATTTAAAGATCCATTTGCATTCCATGTGGTTAAGGAGTTGTTGTTGATTTCCTCCTCTGTGGTTGTGGTGTAGACTGTCAATCACTTGCCATGTGAAATCAGTTTCAGAGTGTCCTTTGGCCAAAAAATGTTCCACCAGTGGTGCCGTTTGTATTTTGCAACGGATCCTGCTCCTATGTTGAGAGATCCTGGTCTTGATTTTTTGCGTGGTTTGTCCGATATAGAGCAGTTGGCAGGGACATTTAATACAGTAGACCACATTTTGTGAATTGCAATTAGAGAAAAATTGTAAAGTGTGTTTAGTGCCATTATATTCAAAAGACTGGGTGTTACAGGTGGAATCACACGACATACAGTTGTTACATTTATAGTGGCCTTGTAGAGGAGGGAGGCCAAGGAAAGAATGTAGAGTATTGTCCTTGTGCATTGGTTTTTGAGCTCTAACTAGGTGGTCCTTAATATTACGTCCTCTTTTGAAGGCAAAGAGTGGGGTGCCTGTATTAAGTTCCAAAGGGCCTAGTACTGCCCAATGTTTCTTTTTCATTTTGGTAAGTTTGTTGCTGACTGGGCAGAAGGTAGTGACGCATGTGATCTTGTTGAGGGCTGCCTTTGCTTTGGGTTGCAGCAGGAATTCACGGTGTGAATACCATGCCCGTTTCATTGAGCGCTTTACTAGACGTCTAGGGTAGCCCCGGTTGGTGAGTTTCTTGCACAGGATTTCAGCCTCCTGGAAGAAATCCTCTTTGAACCTGCAGTTTCTACGAATTCTGAGGAATTGTCCGTAGGGTAGGCCATCTCTCAGAGCCCTAGGATGACAACTATCGTATTGTAAAAGGGTGTTACGCTCTGTTGGTTTTCTAAAGAGGGTAGTGTAGAGTTCGCCCTCGGAGTTCTTGACCGTGACGTCTAAGTAGTCAATTTTGTTGTTGTCAAAATTGTAGGTGAATTTTAGATCCGGCTGGATGTTATTGAGCCAAGCACTGAATAGTTGGAGTTCGGTTTCAGTGCCAGACCAAATCATGAATACGTCATCTATGTATCTGCGCCAGACACGAATTTTGTTAAAGAAGGGGTCGTTGTTATTGAGGATGAATTTGTTTTCAATGTCGTCAACAAATAGTATGGCAAAATTAGGGGCAAAAATGGCCCCCATCGAAGTGCCTTTACATTGCCTGTAGTACTGGTCTTCAAACATAAAATAGTTTCTGGTAAGTGCTATTTCCAGGAGTGAGATGATAAATTCTGTTGGGACCTGATGTGGTGCTGGGCGTAGATTGAGGTGTTTTTTGATAACTTCTATGCCTTTGTCTTGAGGAATATTGGTGTATAGTGACTCGATGTCCAGAGTCACAAGGAGTTCAGTTTGGGGGTCAAAGGGCTGGGATTCAATGAGATTGATAAAGTGGGTGGTGTCCTTAACGTATGTGGTGGTGTCTTGTACCATATTCTTTATAAAAAAGTCAATGTAGCTCCCTAAGGGTTCTAGAATGGATCCGCACCCAGAAAGGATGGGTCTGCCAGGTGGAGTTTCCAGATTCTTATGGATCTTGGGAAGAGTATATAGGACTGGAGTCCTAGGGTTTTTGTTATTTAGAAAGGAAAATTCGTGTTTGCTGATGTAGCCTTCTTCTAGAGCCGTTTTGGTAACCGTGAGGATGAGATCACTGATATCTTGAAGGGGGTTGCGCATAAGGCGTTCATAGTGTGACGTGTTCTTGAGTTGGCGTTGAATTTCATTGTCGTAGGCGGTTTTGTCCTGTAGGACGATACCGCCTCCCTTGTCACAGGGTTTTATGACCACATCGTCCAGGTTTTTTAGAGCGTTGAGGCTCTGTCTTTCTTCAAGGCTAACATTAAAGGGAGTGAACCTGTAGTTGGTTTTTATGTTGTTGAAATCTTTAAGTACAAGATGTTCAAAGGCAATAACTTCCGGGGGCATCGAACCACTAGGTGGATTGAATGTGGATTTGGGTCGCAGTCCTGTGATGTCATTTTTAGTGATTGTCTCTTTATCTTGAAAGAATACATTGAGTCTTACTTTCCTAAAAAATTGGAGGATTTCGGTGTGGATATCAAACCAGTTTGGTTTTTCCGTGATGACAAAAGACAGACCTCTACTAAGTAGGGCAATGTCAGTCGAGGCCAGTTGATGTTTGGATAGGTTAAAAATAGGCATTTGGTCCATGTTGGATGAGGGAGGTGAGGGGGGAGGGGTTAGTATTGGTACCCCCATTGGTAGAATTTCCTGCGTGTTTGTCGTTCCCCTGGGGGGAGGTTGTACCTGGGTCTCCCTCTGCCTCGCCCTCTGCCTCTTGGTCTCTCCCCTGTGAATGTTTGGCCTCTCTCTAAAAAATTGGGATTGTATGTAGAGGAGCTAGTGCCTTCCCCGGGGTCAGAGTTGTCGGATTCTAGAGAGGAGGTTGAGAACGTGACCGGCTGCCTGTTTCTGAATCTACCCCAAGTGCCTGTTGGGTACCTCTGCTGATCTTGGTTGTTTTGCGTAAAGAAGTCTTCTCTGAGGTAGGGGTAGGTTTGTTCTTTACTATAATTCCTTATGTCCTTTGTCACTTTGGTTGACTTTTTATGGTGTTCAAAGTTTTGGAAGTCAACAATCGTTCGTTCTAATTTTTCTAGGGCTGATTTGGCATCTGCTAGGCTATCTAATTCTAAGATTGCCTTTTCTAGTTCTCGGATTTCTAGTAGTTCTTTTCTGCTGTGTTCTAATGCAGTGTCAATGCCTAGCACCATCCAGTGCCGGGAACACGTAGTGCCAATGTGGGCGAAGCCGTTCTTAAATTTTGGGTCTTGTAGGAAAATTGCAGGGATATTACGTACTTGCAAGCCTACCGGGATGATGTCGGCTTTCAGATATTCCGTAAGCATACGAGCGTGTAACTCCGTACGTATGTGTTTCTTTTTTAATCTTTCTAGACTAGTAAGTTTCTCACTTGCCACATTAGAGGGAGTATTGTTAGCTGGTATTGGTGTATGGAAAAGTGAAGGACCATTAATCAATCTTGCTATATATTCCTCGGTATAAGTTGGGATAGTGGGTGTAGACATAGTCTAATAGCGAGTTTACTACGAGGTAGGGCTTCTGGCTGGCCTATAAGTTAGGGCGATGTACATAGATCAAAAAAAGTGGATAGAATAATTTCTTTATAGTATATCTTAGTATAGCCACTAAAAAGTGGAACCCTTGCAGTGAAGCCACTGCTCGTGCAAGTGTTTTTAAAGGACAAGGGTACCCCTTATGCGAACCTGGGGTGATATAATGTGGAAGAAAACAATGGTTCGGGATGGCCTAAGAAGGTCCGGTGCAACGAAACACCCTTAGGAGGGCGGATGATTTGGTATAGGTTCAAAGACTCATACGGGAGAGTAATACTTAATATAGAGCAACAGGGGACAGGAAAGGTCAATATATGACACTTATTTATTGTACATAGGTTGAATTCAAGTGCTCACATATTTAGTGACAAAAAAGCGTGACATGCAGGTGAGGGTGGACTCTTTAAAAAGGAACATCGCATTGGCAACAATAGAGAACCATTTTTTCTTGGTTAAATCAGTACAAAAAAGGTTCAAGTTGCATAAGGTCGACGACGTTTCGAACTCAATTATTTGAGTTCATCTTCAGGACAAATGTGAGCATATGAACTCTAAATGTGGAAAATGCAAAAAATAAACAAGTATAAATAACTCATAAATTAGTCCCTGAACTGTAAATAGCATCACAATCAGTTAATGTAAGGTACACAGTGTTCTCCAAATAGTGATGCAGATTCATTTAGGTGATAATTGATAACCTAAATGAATCTGCATCACTATTTGGAGAACACTGTGTACCTTACATTAACTGATTGTGATGCTATTTACAGTTCAGGGACTAATTTATGAGTTATTTATACTTGTTTATTTTTTGCATTTTCCACATTTAGAGTTCATATGCTCACATTTGTCCTGAAGATGAACTCAAATAATTGAGTTCGAAACGTCGTCGACCTTATGCAACTTGAACCTTTTTTGTACTGATTTAACCAAGAAAAAATGGTTCTCTATTGTTGCCAATGCGATGTTCCTTTTTAAAGAGTCCACCCTCACCTGCATGTCACGCTTTTTTGTCACTAAATATGTGAGCACTTGAATTCAACCTATGTACAATAAATAAGTGTCATATATTGACCTTTCCTGTCCCCTGTTGCTCTATATTAAGTATTACTCTCCCGTATGAGTCTTTGAACCTATACCAAATCATCCGCCGTCCTAAGGGTGTTTCGTTGCACCGGACCTTCTTAGGCCATCCCGAACCATTGTTTTCTTCCACATTATATCACCCCAGGTTCGCATAAGGGGTACCCTTGTCCTTTAAAAACACTTGCACGAGCAGTGGCTTCACTGCAAGGGTTCCACTTTTTAGTGGCTATACTAAGATGTACTATAAAGAAATTATTCTATCCACTTTTTTTGATCTATGTACATCGCCCTAACTTATAGGCCAGCCAGAAGCCCTACCTCGTAGTAAACTCGCTATTAGACTATGTCTACACCCACTATCCCAACTTATACCGAGGAATATATAGCAAGATTGATTAATGGTCCTTCACTTTTCCATACACCAATACCAGCTAACAATACTCCCTCTAATGTGGCAAGTGAGAAACTTACTAGTCTAGAAAGATTAAAAAAGAAACACATACGTACGGAGTTACACGCTCGTATGCTTACGGAATATCTGAAAGCCGACATCATCCCGGTAGGCTTGCAAGTACGTAATATCCCTGCAATTTTCCTACAAGACCCAAAATTTAAGAACGGCTTCGCCCACATTGGCACTACGTGTTCCCGGCACTGGATGGTGCTAGGCATTGACACTGCATTAGAACACAGCAGAAAAGAACTACTAGAAATCCGAGAACTAGAAAAGGCAATCTTAGAATTAGATAGCCTAGCAGATGCCAAATCAGCCCTAGAAAAATTAGAACGAACGATTGTTGACTTCCAAAACTTTGAACACCATAAAAAGTCAACCAAAGTGACAAAGGACATAAGGAATTATAGTAAAGAACAAACCTACCCCTACCTCAGAGAAGACTTCTTTACGCAAAACAACCAAGATCAGCAGAGGTACCCAACAGGCACTTGGGGTAGATTCAGAAACAGGCAGCCGGTCACGTTCTCAACCTCCTCTCTAGAATCCGACAACTCTGACCCCGGGGAAGGCACTAGCTCCTCTACATACAATCCCAATTTTTTAGAGAGAGGCCAAACATTCACAGGGGAGAGACCAAGAGGCAGAGGGCGAGGCAGAGGGAGACCCAGGTACAACCTCCCCCCAGGGGAACGACAAACACGCAGGAAATTCTACCAATGGGGGTACCAATACTAACCCCTCCCCCCTCACCTCCCTCATCCAACATGGACCAAATGCCTATTTTTAACCTATCCAAACATCAACTGGCCTCGACTGACATAGCCCTACTTAGTAGAGGTCTGTCTTTTGTCATCACGGAAAAACCAAACTGGTTTGACATCCACACCGAAATCCTCCAATTTTTTAGGAAAGTAAGACTCAATGTATTCTTTCAAGATAAAGAGACAATCACTAAAAATGACATCACAGGACTGCGACCCAAATCCACATTCAATCCACCTAGTGGTTCGATGCCCCCGGAAGTTATTGCCTTTGAACATCTTGTACTTAAAGATTTCAACAACATAAAAACCAACTACAGGTTCACTCCCTTTAATGTTAGCCTTGAAGAAAGACAGAGCCTCAACGCTCTAAAAAACCTGGACGATGTGGTCATAAAACCCTGTGACAAGGGAGGCGGTATCGTCCTACAGGACAAAACCGCCTACGACAATGAAATTCAACGCCAACTCAAGAACACGTCACACTATGAACGCCTTATGCGCAACCCCCTTCAAGACATCAGTGATCTCATCCTCACGGTTACCAAAACGGCTCTAGAAGAAGGCTACATCAGCAAACACGAATTTTCCTTTCTAAATAACAAAAACCCTAGGACTCCAGTCCTATATACTCTTCCCAAGATCCATAAGAATCTGGAAACTCCACCTGGCAGACCCATCCTTTCTGGGTGCGGATCCATTCTAGAACCCTTAGGGAGCTACATTGACTTTTTTATAAAGAATATGGTACAAGACACCACCACATACGTTAAGGACACCACCCACTTTATCAATCTCATTGAATCCCAGCCCTTTGACCCCCAAACTGAACTCCTTGTGACTCTGGACATCGAGTCACTATACACCAATATTCCTCAAGACAAAGGCATAGAAGTTATCAAAAAACACCTCAATCTACGCCCAGCACCACATCAGGTCCCAACAGAATTTATCATCTCACTCCTGGAAATAGCACTTACCAGAAACTATTTTATGTTTGAAGACCAGTACTACAGGCAATGTAAAGGCACTTCGATGGGGGCCATTTTTGCCCCTAATTTTGCCATACTATTTGTTGACGACATTGAAAACAAATTCATCCTCAATAACAACGACCCCTTCTTTAACAAAATTCGTGTCTGGCGCAGATACATAGATGACGTATTCATGATTTGGTCTGGCACTGAAACCGAACTCCAACTATTCAGTGCTTGGCTCAATAACATCCAGCCGGATCTAAAATTCACCTACAATTTTGACAACAACAAAATTGACTACTTAGACGTCACGGTCAAGAACTCTGAGGGCGAACTCTACACTACCCTCTTTAGAAAACCAACAGAGCGTAACACCCTTTTACAATACGATAGTTGTCATCCTAGGGCTCTGAGAGATGGCCTACCCTACGGACAATTCCTCAGAATTCGTAGAAACTGCAGGTTCAAAGAGGATTTCTTCCAGGAGGCTGAAATCCTGTGCAAGAAACTCACCAACCGGGGCTACCCTAGACGTCTAGTAAAGCGCTCAATGAAACAGGCATGGTATTCACACCGTGAATTCCTGCTGCAACCCAAAGCAACGGCAGCCCTCAACAAGATCACATGCGTCACTACCTTCTGCCCAGTCAGCAACAAACTTACCAAAATGATAAAGAAACATTGGGCAGTACTAGGCCCTTTGGAACTTAATACAGGCACCCCACTCTTTGCCTTCAAAAGAGGACGTAATATTAAGGACCACCTAGTTAGAGCTCAAAAACCAATGCACAAGGACAATACTCTACATTCTTTCCTTGGCCTCCCTCCTCTACAAGGCCACTATAAATGTAACAACTGTATGTCGTGTGATTCCACCTGTAACACCCAGTCTTTTGAATATAATGGCACTAAACACACTTTACAATTTTTCTCTAATTGCAATTCACAAAATGTGGTCTACTGTATTAAATGTCCCTGCCAACTGCTCTATATCGGACAAACCACGCAAAAAATCAAGACCAGGATCTCTCAACATAGGAGCAGGATCCGTTGCAAAATACAAACGGCACCACTGGTGGAACATTTTTTGGCCAAAGGACACTCTGAAACTGATTTCACATGGCAAGTGATTGACAGTCTACACCACAACCACAGAGGAGGAAATCAACAACAACTCCTTAACCACATGGAATGCAAATGGATCTTTAAATGCCGCTCTATCGAACATGGACTTAACACTCTGGACGAATACAGAACCATTCTGTAACCACCCCCTGTGGCCCCATGTGCCACTAACTCTTGAATCACTAGTCTAATTTTCTTGCTTACCCCAAGACTACGTATATGCAATTTTGTCCTTTTTTCTGTCATACAATCGTTTATGTACTGCTTTCCAATTGTACTATATGTATACATTTGAATGTAGACTGATCGTGCAATTACTAGAACCCCTACGATGTTTGTCTATTAACTGCTGTTGCATTCTAGTAATTGTCCTAACTAATATCCCCCTGATTGCAATTTATTTTTAGTTTTTCTGCACTGCCCCTAGACTTAGGAAGTCTCAACACTGTTTTGCCCAACGTTCTGGAATCATGAACTGTCCCAGTACTTAACAATCGAGCACATCCTTGCATGTTGCCGTTTTCTATTGGTTGAATACAGGCATCTCTTGAGCCTACTCTCGATGCTGGGCCCTCGCGCGTTCCACCTCGCGCAGCTGCAGACGCTTCACGTAACCATTAGCAACCCTGTTCCTTAAATACCCTCCCCCTCCCACCACACGGCCAGTCGCTGCGCGTACCTGCACGCATCCAGGACCCGCTCCACCCTCCGTGAGACCCCCATTGACTGAACCGAGTGCCGCCTGTAATGAGTAAGTACTTCGGCGATTACCCTATTCATCCTCTCCTCTCTCGCGGCCCTAAATATCCGCTGGACGGTAATCTCTTACTCCCCCTCCATTACAGATTAATTTCCCGGCACCGGAACCCCGCCTCCATACATTGAGCAGGTCTCACTCCAGTAAGTGTCTTCCCCTTATTTTGGCACCACCCTGTACTCTCGTCTACACCGGACTACGTCGTGTTAACCGTAATCCCCTTTTTCCCAGGCAACTGGTCTCTCCCGATACATTCATTGAATTTTTCGGCACCGGAACCCCGCCTCCATACATTGAGAAGGCTGGACTAAGTCTGTAACTTCAGTAAGTGTCTTCCCTTATCCTGACACTACCCCGTACTCTCGGTTAAAATCACACCGCGTTATGTCCGTTTAACCAATAAATCACTCCATTTTCCTAGGCGTTTGGTTTCCATCGAGACTCTCACTGCTGTGACGAGCACACCTGTGCATCCTCCTTAACTGAACCCTTCCATATGCTCAGTAAGTGACCCAGTCTTTTCGCGCGCACTGCTTCTTTTCCTTGCTAGCACTTCTAATAATTACCTCGTCCCTGTGAGCCCCGAGTCTCTTGTAAATAACTTTGTAATTGTTTACTCCTTCCGGGCATTAGACTGCTCAGTTCCGTCACTATGATTTATTCTCCCAGGTTATCAATTATCACCTAAATGAATCTGCATCACTATTTGGAGAACACTGCGTACCTTACATTAACTGATTGTGATGCTATTTACAGTTCAGGGACTAATTTATGAGTTATTTATACTTGTTTATTTTTTGCATTTTCCACATTTAGAGTTCATATGCTCACATTTGTCCTGAAGATGAACTCAAATAATTGAGTTCGAAACGTCGTCGACCTTATGCAACTTGAACCTTTTTTGTACTGATTTAACCAAGAAAAAATGGTTCTCTATTGTTGCCAATGCGATGTTCCTTTTTAAAGAGTCCACCCTCACCTGCATGTCACGCTTTTTTGTCACTAAATATGTGAGCACTTCAATTCAACCTATGTACAATAAATAAGTGTCATATATTGACCTTTCCTGTCCCCTGTTGCTCTATATTAAGTATTACTCTCCCGTATGAGTCTTTGAACCTATACCAAATCATCCGCCCTCCTAAGGGTGTTTCGTTGCACCGGACCTTCTTAGGCCATCCCGAACCATTGTTTTCTTCCACATTATATCACCCCAGGTTCGCATAAGGGGTACCCTTGTCCTTTAAAAATATTTAAGCAATTGTGCAAAATAACCTATATTGTCACAGATCACTGGGATTGTGCAAAATGTTGCAACTTGACATGCTTAATACTTATTGTACTTAAAATGCAATATCTGATCATTGATGGTCATTATCATTGTTACCACTATGAACTTTGTAAGGCACCATTACAAGATGTTACCCTCGAACTTATTTACAAATGTCCTTCCACTGTATGCCAAATGTGAAGTTACCATCATCAACTTCATAAATATTCACTTATTGTATTCAGGTCATATACAGCCCATGTGGGCAATATTCCATTATACAGCCTCCTCACTGATTTATTAAAGTGAAAAAGTGCAATAAAGTGCTCAGAATTATTTTTTACAATTTGTTTTTAAAAGAAAGTTCTATATAAAAAAAGAGGGCCCGATTCACAAAACAAACTTAAGACTAAATCCTAAACTTAGTACCATTCTGGTATTCACAGAATGCACCTAGTACTTCTGGTATTCACAGAATGAACTTACTACTTTTGCTATTCACAGAATGAACTTAGTACTTTTGCTATTCACAGAATGGATTTACGACTCCTAAACTTACGTCCGCACTCGGGCCGGAAATTCCGGCCCGGAGGCGGAGCTTCCGGCCTGGAGGCGGGGCTTCCGGGCCGGAGGCGGAGCTTCCGGGCCGGAGGCGGAGCTTCCGGCCCAGAGGTGGAGATTTCAGCCATAGCTAAATCGGCCGGAATCCCCACCTCCGGGCCGGAAGCTCCGCCTCCGGCCCGGAAGCTCCGCCTCCGGCCCAGAAGCCCCGCCTCCGGGCCGGAAGCTCCGCCTCCGGGCCGGAATTTCCGGCCCGAGTGCGGACGTAAGTTTAGGAGTCGTAAATCCATTCTGTGAATAGCAAAAGTACTAAGTTCATTCTGTGAATAGCAAAAGTAGTAAGTTCATTCTGTGAATACCAGAAGTACTAGGTGCATTCTGTGAATACCAGAATGGTACTAAGTTTAGGATTTAGTCTTAAGTTTGTTCTGTGAATCGGGCCCAGAGAATTTAATCAAAACTGCTGCAGATATGATGTTAAAACCCTATTCTATCACAACTAATGTGATACCTTATGTAAAGCAATACCCAATCCTGTTACTGCAACTGGGCCCCACATAAAATGTGTTGGATAATGCTAAGAATGTATGCTTTATAAACAGGTATACAAATCCTCACTTGTATTAAGCCCGTGCGGAGTCGTGGTATCTAAATTTAAAATATACCTGGTCTCTAACTTCTCAGAATGGATTCATGGTTGCCCCCACGTCTTAATTTGGGTACAGTATCCAATATTGAATACTTAAGATGACTGAGATTACTGCTCTGGAACTTCTTACAGTGACAGGCCACTGGATAGGAAGCATCATAATTTGTTATGGCCCGAATGTGTTGTAAAATCCGCTTATGTACCTGCAGCTTGGTGCTTCCTATGTATCTCAACCCGCATGTACATTCCAAAACGTAAATGGCAAAATCTGTTTTACACGTAAGAAATTTGCTAATCTTGATTGAACTATCTATCATGAAATGGAATGTATTCTTCTGTCTTGTTTTTGCCAAATTGGCAAGCCCTGCATGAATTACAAATCCTGTTTTAGATGTAAGTCAATTGCCTCCTTGGTAATTTCAGGACTACTTTCAACAAGGCTCTCCCAAATGTAATCGTTGGTGGTTTGGGTTATTCTGGGCCTATAACTGGATCACTTGGAATCAGTGGCCATTGTTTTTGCCTTTCCTGCTTGCTAAAGGTCAAGATGAGTCTAGTTTCTCCTTCTGTTTTTCGTTGCTTGCCAAGTTTATTGGCTCAACAGAGGTTCTTGTTAAATAATAGACTTTCCCTGCTAACCATTTCCGTTTTAGCTATGGCTTTATCTGTCACTTGGACAGAATAACCTCCTGATAAAAATCTGTTTTTTAGAATTTATCTGGGACTTTTTTAAAATCCCTTTAACAACTACAAATCATTTTGAGCCTTAACATGTCACCATATGCATTACTCTTAATTAAATGATGAGGTTGAAAGCACTGAATTGCCCTCTATTTCCTTCCTGTCGATTTCCTATTTTGCCACTTTCTATAAACACCTGAACATCCAAAAAGTCAACTTTCTGCATGCTCCCTTGTACTGCAAACTTGAGATTGACCGCATTACAGTTAATCTCTGCCACAAAGTTCTCTGCACTCTCTTTTGACCCCCTCAATATTACAAACAAGTCATCAATGTAGGGGAGCCAGCAGATTACGTGTCTATCTACAATCTGATTATGGTCAACCATGAGGACCCGCTCCTCCCACCAGCTCATGTGCAAACATGCATAACTGGGGGAGAAGCAGGCCCCCATGGCAACCCCCCGAATCTACTAAAAAATGTTGTTGCATAAGAAAAAGTTGTTTTCTAAGCAAAAATGTATCATGCTTGTCAACATTTGACTGTGTTCTTACAGCATTAAAGGTCTACTTTAAAATAAATGTTGCACTGCTCTAAGGCCATCATGATGATGATTTATGCTTGTATATAGTGTGGTCACATCCATAGTCATAAGTAAATAATCCTGATATATTTATGTAAATGACACTTCACATCCTTGTGATGTCGTACGTACCCATTTGTTATTGTATATAGTAGGTCCTGGGATACTGCACATGTTTGTTGCGCCACATGAATTATATGGTATGCCAGCTGTAATTCTCCTCTGTTATGCCTGAATCCAATTGCTGCCGAAAACAGTTACTGCCTTGAACAAGTATAGATGTGCATTCACTTAGATAAGTAAATCTGGTCTCCTTTCTTGGACCATGCTAGACTTCTGAATTATTGATATTTTTAGCCCAGAGATGGGCTCCTGCAACCAAGCTGTTAGTACATGTAGTCACCTCATCTTTGAGACAACTGTTTGGTCTGTGTACCCCTACTTAACCTGCAAACTATCTTGTCCATTTCTCTAATATAAATAGTCCGAATCTCTGTATATTCTTCTTGGTTAGTGCCCACCTTTGGTGTCCAGTCTATATTATATGACGTGGGTGTGTTTTTTACTTGAAATACTTTTAATTCTGTATTTTACCTTGCTTACTGGGTTTTATGTCGAGTGGTCATTTTTGGCAGGTCAAATGTGCTGCTCAGAGCCACCAGGTGGGAGGTCTCAATGTAGTAGTTATTTTAAATTACTTTGCAAGCATTATCTCGTTTATTTTGCAAGGAGCACTTTATTGCCTTGGATGATCCGTCGACCATATTGTTAGTATCACGTTATGTGGTTCTTGATACCAGAGTCTAACCAGACACATGTTGCCTTATTTAAACATTGTTGTGGCTCATCCCCCAGATGACATGACTTCGGAGCACTGAAGGTGCCAAAGGCAAGCCGATCTGTGCCAGTCCACATCCCATCCGCAGCTAAAACCTCTGGATGAGTGCCCTTAGAATGCTTACCCTACTCCCAGTAAAAATTACTTTTACTGACCCTGAAGTCCATCAAATTGCATGATAAGACAATTTCATCAACATTGATACTGCCCACTACCATTAACTCTTTGGTCCACTGTTACAGAGGTAACTTGTAGGTCGCTATACTTGACGCTATATTGCTCATCAAACATTATGACCATGTGTACCACCTTATTCATTCATATGCTGTCGACATGCTCTTTTTAATGGAAACTTGGATTAAGGAATCACCAACACTCTTGATGGCTCTGGCCATCCTACCAGGGTGTAAAGTCAACCATTTTTATAGAAAGACAGGCATAGTTGGTTGAACAGTCTTCATTTTTAGGGACTTCCTCACTGTTCATACCTGGAGATCATTAAGGCCACTTAATACAGAACTTCTCTGTGGTTCGGACTCCATCAATGGCAGTACGAGTATGAGGTGGGTGAAAATCCATTGTCCTATTGGTCCAACCACCAATCCTTTTGTCAGGTCTGAAAATGACTGGAACGTCTCTGGTGCTTACACTATTCTCTCACTGCCAAAAGCAGCTACAATGCAGCACTGGGAAAATACTAAAAATATAGACAATGAATTACTCTTTCCAGAACACAATATTATCTTTCCTGTGTATCCAAGGCCAATATTCCATCTACAAAGATTTGTAAAATTGTCCCTGTGGTTGCAAACCCCAAATGTACTCCTGTATCTATTTCACCACCTTCCGAGCTCTGTTCTGCTATTGCAGTTTTTTTCCAAGCTCTGGTTCAAAATATCTAGGATGCTTTCCATCGCACAAACGGTAATTCCACAGACGGCACGGTGCACATGGAAGGTGATGTATCCCCTTTGCAGCTGCCCTCTACTAAAGCAATGGACTCTGGTTCTCAAGAAGACCCTTGCCAAGGCTAAAGTTTTTCATTGCTTTGCTGATGTCCTAGCCCCTCAGATACAGAAATTAATCAATTCTTTGTTTCCTGCGGCTGTAGTGCCTAACAACTGAAAAAAGACCTGCATTATCCCTCCCCTGATAAAGCCCTGGTTGGATGAGAGAACTCAGAGCATATTTCACTTTTCCCATTCAATGCCTAGATGCCAGAGAAGGAGGTAAATGCTCAATTTACAACATTTATTGCCTCTAACACTCTCTTCACAACGTCACAAGCAGGTTTTAACCCTGCCTCTATTACAGAGGTTGCTCGTATCACAATTCTATCCTACTTGGTTTTTGCGGAGCGCATGGCTACCTTGTCATGGCTTCCCAGCGCTCACTCACCAACTCGGAACAAGACAGCCAAAGACAGCACAACTGAAGATGAGCCTCGAAATATTCTCAGTTGGGAGGAGTAACGACCTTGGTCCTATTCTACTTTCCTGCTGCAATCAATACTGATTTTCACAAGATACTGGTCACCACCTTATTATCAACAGCAATTAAAAGTCTGGCTCTGGAGTGAATTGTTTCTTTTCTTTCAGATTGCTGTCAAGAGGTGCTAATAACATTATCACTTGTCCAGAGTAGCCATTTTTTGCATTGTCATCCAATGTTCATCTTTGAAACCCACACTTTTAATCTCTATTTGGCCCCCTTGAACAAGTTGATTCATTTGTTTGGGCTATCCTCCATGAGTTGTGTGGATGACACCCAGTTAAATGTAACTTTGAGTCCGCCACCCTAAATTTGAGTACCTACTTGTCTACTGTAGCTTCCTGAATGAGCAACAATTGCCTGAAGCTAAATGTGGATAAAACAGAGGTGGTGTTTGTTGGACTTGTCCCTTTCTGCAGGGTCATTCCCAAACTTTTTACCTTCACCCTCCTGTTTTCTGGACCTATTTGTGTAGTCTTCTAGGACACTTCACACTTTACCACTGCTAACCAGTGCTAAAGTGTTTGTGCACTCCATGCGTAAAACATGGTAGAATTGCCTTCACCCAATTGGCATATTTAATTTTCTTGCCGGCCCCTACTTAGGTGGCACTACCTGTGCCAGGGCCTGTAAAATAAATGCTATTAGTGGGCCTGCGGCACAGATTGTGCCACCCACGTAAGTGGTCCTTTAAACATGCCTCAGGTCTGCAAATGCAGCCTATGGGTGCAGTTTTAAACTGCCATTTCGACCTGGCAAAATAAACCTTTTGACAGGCCCAAGCCTCCCTTTTTAATACATATGTCACCACTAGCGTTGGTCCTGGACAGTCCAGAGGGCGGGTGCTGTCAATTTAAAAAGGTTGGACATGTACCTTTAAGTTTTACATGTCCTGGTATTTAAAACACCTTTAAATACATTTTTCACAACTGCAAGGCATACTTCTCCCATCGGATAACATTGAGGTTAGCTTATTACATTTAATAACTGTAACATTCAAATGGGTAATTCATTCATGCTTCCTGCCTATGAAATTGTAATGAAAAACTCAAACTTACGGTGACTTCGGCTTTTAAATTACAATTTTGAAAATGCAATTTTTAGAAAGCTGGCATTTTCCTGCCTTAGCCATTTGGTGCCTGCAGCCTGTCTCTGGGTCGCATGACTGGCTGTAGTTGACAGTTGTGCTTTGTGTATTCCTCCTAGACAGCTGCACACAATAGGGAGCTTAGTTGTGCCTGGATGAGCCATCACTGGGAGATGGGTGGGAGGAGATGGGCATAGCCCCACTTATACTTGAATATGCTGTGTCCAGCCTCAACACAAAGGGCTGTAAACTCCCTGTAGTTGTCTGGAGCCGGGCAGTGAAGGCAGGGCACCTGTGAACTTTGAAGGCATACCTCTAGCAGCTTCTCTCACTTCAAAGGCAGAACTGGGAACACATATTGGACAACAGACACCAACTCCTCAGTACACTTCTGGCCCTGAGGATACTCTGCCATGAAGAAGGGCTGATGTGCTGCTGAAAGGACTGACACTCTGTGGGACTGCTGCTCTGAAGGAACCGCTGCCCTGGTGTGCTGCCCTGCTGTCCTCTTGCCTGAGTGAGAAGGACCAGGCCTGCATCTGTTGAACCCAGGACTCCAGATTGACTCCTGGTTGACTGGCCTCCTGACTTGAGTTTCAGGGACAACACCCTCGACCAGAGCACCTGGACCCTGGCATTTGTGAGTGTACTTTGCCCAGTGGTGCCAGACCAGTCTTGGACCCTTGGAATTTGCCTAATGTGCTCTTATTTCCTCTGGGGATCCAGCGAAACTGATGCATCTCCTCTGCTGCGCGATGCAACCCCAAGCAGAACTGACTCATCGCCGATGCTGCCTGGCTTTCAACCGTCGCAAAGATTCACATCTCATCGCAGCCTGCTAGAACCACCGCAGTGCAATGCATCCTCGGCACCTGGCCATGCATCCTTCATTGACGGCAGCCTCGATGGCGATACCAGACTCTGCATCACTGCCTTGCCGCTCCTCGGAACCCAAGTATTGCCCCAACTGTGTGCTGCATCCTCAACACTGGACTTTGAATCACAAGCCCTCATTGGTGGGATCCTCGAAGATGATGCAGGACCTCGCACCGCAGCCTCACTGCAACTCGGAACTGACGCATCGCTTTAGTGGCGCGAAGCATCTTCTAAGGCGATGCTTGCAACGCTATGCAAACCAGGATTTAAGGAACTTTTTTAAGCTGGCCTAACTGGGTCCCAGTTGCCAGCCCATGCTCAATTGCTGTTGGCCTGAACTTGTGACTTTGTTCCAGTTCAACGTGACCAGATATCCACAGTTGGTGCTTTGTGTTTTTTGGCAATATGTTCCCTGGAATCTTTAAAATTGCATTTCTCTGTTTCTACTGATAGGATTTTTGTCATTTCGGTCTTGTTCTATTTATTAAAAATACTTATTTTTCTCTCACTTGGTGTGGATAATTTTTTCTGTGTTTTTGTTTACTTTTTTTACTGTTTTGAAGTGTTGCACAAATACTTTACACATTGCCTCTAAGTTAATCCTCACTGCTCTTTACCAAGCTACCTGGGGGTTGAGCAAAGGTTAATTTAGGGTTGGCTTGTATCTCACCCTGACAAGGGTTGTGGTTGCTTCTTGACCATGGGCTCACACGCCGGTCAAAATTATTTAAATGTTTTTCAGTGGTCATGGGTGGTCATCTGACTAGTTGTCTGAGACCTTGGGCGATTGTGCAGTTTCTTGCTCAGCTGCAAAAAACCTGTTCGATGATCAGCTTTCTTTTAACTTCATATATTCAAGGTAGCGGCTATTTTTTTTTTCTTTTACAAACTCCGACAAAAGGTAGTCCTTCCCTTCCGCAATAGTGTTATTTTAGCTTAACATTCTAGTGCAATAGCAGCAGTGAGCATAGATAGTTGCACAGCCTCTAAATCTATGTGGCAGTATGAGAGAACAGTAGATATAGTTAGGTAAAACTGTGGTGCTCTGACAATCCTAAAGATGCCCAGACACCAAAGGTCTTGCATATGATCAACAATAGTTGGGAACCCACTACAGTGAAGGCTAGAAGAAAGGTTGGAGTACATACCAAAATAAATCCAAGAGTAATAACACAAGTTATTAAAACGTCTGTCTATGGTTTGTGATTGAACAGTTAAATTGCATGTATCATTCTTCAAGAGATGTGATGATGGTACAGGTGAAAAAGATTAACAGATGAGAAAGATGATCACTTGACACGTGTTTCGTCCTAAAGTGACTTTATCCAAGCTGTAATGCGACAAAATAAACAGTGAATAGTCTTACCGAATACATTAGAGTCTACACATTGATGCACAGTCAGTTGCAGATCTGTGCAGAGCCCTACAAACAGTGAAGAGAATGCTAATGACAGAGCCAACTTTTTCCTGGTTTTGTGGGCGTTAGCACTCTGGACTCGACCCAACCTTTTTCCTGGATTTGTTGGTCTTAGCACTTTGGACTCTGAACCTGTCATTAGCATTGATTATGCATCATTACTCATATGTGGCCTTGTTAGCTAGTTTTGCCTTGAGCCAGAATCATTCAGCACTCTATGGAAAGGGGCAGTCCCTCAGTACTTGATACTTTACCAGTTTCTGGTTCAGTCCAGGAGGAGCCCACTCATAGGTGATGGTGTTGAAGGTTGGGTCTTTCCTTGAGACGATGGGGTTGGTGATGATCATGCGATTCCTCTTATAGATACGACCCCCATCTCCACCCTTCAGACGTGCCGTCAGGTAGGAATACTCAGAGTCCGATAGCAGCCATCCGATCTTCAGGTCATCCTCAGCGTCTGAGCTCAGGCCATGTTCTTCCGGGATGCATTTGCACGACCGGCATATTTTCCTACGGGCGACACAAATGAGATCATCCCCTTTGATATGCGTTACACTGGAGAAGGCATGCATGCTTCCAAAGCCCCACTGGTTAACTATAGCCACTCAAAAGGTCACCCACTGAGCGGGCAGCGGCGTCAGACAATAGGACTCTGGGAGGGCGGCCATATTTGGGAGGTGGCCTTGGAAGGATGTGTAATAAGCTGAAATGCAACACTTAGAAATCCAGTTTCACTCTTCCCTGCTATAGCAGTAGGCTGCCCCACCAACTGTTCTCAATGACTCCCAGCCCAAAAGAGGTTCCTCCTCTTCAGCAGGGCCTGCTGGCAGCTGGAGTAATGTCTATCTTTAAAATGATGAAACACCTGTTGTCGCACATGCATCTGCTCTGGCTGAAGGCAATGTGCTTTGAACTTAGGAGCTAAGCCTTGTGACATGACAAAGGGGTGAGCTAATGCAACTCAATTCAGTCCTGGACATATTTTTACTCTAGACTAGACAGATATTAACTGGTGCAAAAACATTTGATGCATTGTTCCAGTGTTGTTTGCCCTGTGATTTTCTGGTAAGGTTTTGCACCAGGTTAACCCCTGTGCACACATTAATAGTGAATAATGTGTGAAATGATTTGTACACATCGTGAACACGTAAAGTTACCAAAGGCCTTCTGTAAACACACGGGTGAGTGCTGCTTTTCTTCATTTTGTGCTAAAACTGGTACAAAGGCAGTATGTGCTCATCTTTTAAAACACACATGCCTGTCAGTTGCTTTGCCCAAAGAGATTAACCATCTCGAGTCGAACATTTCAGCAATTTCCACATATGAAACATCACATGTTATTAAAAAACGTTACATTGTACAGCATTATATCCTAAAGATATCAAATGTCTATGCTGCCTTAAAAACATTGCTGCTTCACTATTACGTGATTAAAGGTTTTAGGTACAAATGTCCTTTATGGTAAAAAAAACTGTGATTCATAAAAACAGAGTTTGAGCCCTCCAAACGTGTTTTTACCATGTATCAAAGCACATTTAGGAGTCAGAGAATTCTTTCAGACTTGAAAATGGTGCCTGCCTTTAATTAAAAATTTCAAATCAGAGGGGTTGAGAAATATTTACAAAAATATGGCACACTCCTGTGTTTTTCCTTGCACTGCTGCTGAAAAAGATACCTAGAGCCAACACAGGTACCCTTGCATCATGGTACAAGGGTGCCTGCATTGCAGGGATGATTATTTATGTGCAGGAAGGGAAACCTCATAACAAAGCTCCTGCAGCTCAGCCTGTGTAAGCTCTGGAAAAGCACCAAGTTTTTAGGGCCTTTTTAAACAGCGCTAAAGAAGGCAAGGTCTTCAACTCTATCGACAAGTTGTTCCAAAGTTGTGGAGCAACGACTGAAAAAGCCCTAGCTCCCCATCTGGTGAGCTTAAAGCGAGGGACAACAAGTTGAAATAGTCCCGAAGAGCGCAAACGCCTTGTAGGGTGGTAACGAGTAAGCAGAGAGCTGATAGCGCCTTTAGATTCATCCTCAAGTGCTCTATATGTCAAACACAGAATTTTGAAATAAATTCTGTGCTGAATAGGCAGCCAATGAAGGTCTCTCCTCGCAGCAGTAGCAGAAGAAGCCCTGGAGAGATCCAGGACAAAACGTGCGGCAGCGTTCTGCACGATTTGCAGTCGGTGTATAAGGCCCTTGTTGGATTCCATGTAAAGAGAGTTGCAATAGTCCAACCTGGAACCAACAAGGGCGACTGCAATCTGCTTGCGAGCTTGAAGTGACAGATAGCTGCGAATTCTATTGAGCGTCCTGATCACGCCCCAGCAGGTCGAAACAGTCCGATTCACCTGTAAGGACATCGAGAGTGAAGTATCAAACATTACACCCAGATTTCTGGCAGATTGAGATGGAGTCGGGCAGATACCAAGAGAGGAGGGCCACCACTCACTCGACCAGATCTCTTGGTCCTTCCCAAAGATCAAGACCTCAGTCTTGTCGCCATTTAGCTTCAGGGAGTTGGTAACCATCCAGTCTGCAACATGTTGCATGCAGGACCTGAAGCTAAAGGCAGATGTTATGACAGAGGATTGAGTTAGTGAGACCATGATCTGGGTGTCATCGGCGTATGATACCACCTCCATCCCCTGCGATCTTACTAGCCTAGCAAGGGGGGCCACGTAGATGTTGAACAGGGTCGGACTTAGTACCGACCCCTGTGGCACCCCACATTGCAAAGACTTTGCAGGGGAGAGGTGGTTGCCGAGCATCACTCTCTGTTCCCTATCAAGGAGAAAGGAATTAAGGAGACTCAGGGCCGAGCCAGTGACACCTGCCTCCCTAAGCCGAGATGTTAAAATGGCAGGAGACAGAGTGTCAAATGTGGCTGTGAGGTCCAATAGCACAAGAACAGTAGTTTGTCCAGCATCAACCTTGCGTCGGATGTTATCGACTACAGAGGTGAGGGCAGATTCTGTGCTGTGGTGTTTTCGAAATCCATGCTGGGTAATGTCAAGATACTCCGAGGCTTCAAGAAAAGAGGATAAATGGCGATTCAGGTGAGCTTCTAAAATTTTAGCGGGTGCAGGGAGCAGAGAAATAGGTCTAAAATTTTTCAGGAGGCCGGGATCAAGTGAAGGCTTCTTAAGGAGCGGCTTCACAATAGCCTTCTTCCATATTGAAGGAAAAGTACCTTGAGCAATTGCCTTATTCATCACCTCAAGTAGGGGAGGAAGAAGGCTGTTCCTACACTCTTTTAGCTTTTTGAGCGGCAGTGGATCAAGAGGAGAGGAGGATTTGATCTTATCCAAAAGAACATTCAAACCCTCCAGAGACATAGAGGGAAAGACAGAAAAGAGGCTGGGAGGGACTATTTCCAGTGTCTCAAAAGAGCTTATACCGGAAGGGAGATTTTCCGTCAAGGAGAGACGTTGTGCTTCCAAGGAAGTGTGAATATCTAAGATTTTAGTATAGAAAAAGTCTGCAATATCGTCACAAAGACGCTGAGAGCTGACTACGGGGTCTGGAAGTTGGAGGGAGCACAGCGAGTCAGCAATTTTAAAGAGCTCCCTAGAGGAGGTGAGTGAGCTGGTGAGGTTGGAGAAGTATTCCTGCTTCTCCATTATCACTTTCTGCTTATACTCCCGTAAAGCAGACTTGTGGGCCTCCCTATCCATGGGATCCCAAGATTTCCTCCATCTTCTCTCACTGCTTCTACAACCCTGTCGTAGTACTCTGAGATGGTCCGAGAACCATGGCGCTGATGGTTTCCGCCGGGCTACATATCGCAGGGATGCAGGTGCAAATTTTTCTACTGCATTAGTGATAGAATCCTGCAGATCATGTGCTGCCTCAGCCGCATCTTTTAGGGAGAGAGCCTCTGGTGTAGAAACAAAAGAGGCAAAAGCCTCATTCGTAAGATTTCTGAAATTTCTTCTGGAGACAAAAGGGGTAGTCCCTTTCTTAATCCCATGAGAAAGAGAAAAGGCTAACTGCAAAGGGACAGCAAAATGGTCTGTCCACACCAGCGGTAACGGTATGCCGCTGGAGAGTCTTGTATCATTGGAGAACACCCCGTCAAGGATATGACCAGCTATGTGAGTAGCGTTGGTAACAAGCTGGATAAGATCACAGGCTGCAAGTGATTCAACCAATGATATAGTATCCTTAGAGTGAACCTCATCAAGATGGAAATTGAGGTCACCTAAAATGGTGAAGGAGGGCTTACCAAAATACGGTTCAAGGATTCTCAACAAGTCCAAGGCAAAGTTAGCTCTATAACCAGGCGGCCTATAGATCAGTATACCCGTAAAAGAAACTGAAGGGGCACATAAACAATCTTTAGTTCAATTTGCTGAAAAAACAAGGAGAAATAAAAGTATTTCTCCTCACTGAGCCATTCTAACGTCACCCTTTCAATGGCGTTAGTTTTTGGACCTGCCTTAGATTTAACATTTCTTATAAATCTGGGGCAATGTCAAAAAGCAATGGGTGTTGCATGGGTCGCCCACAGCAATACCCATAGTACACCCTTTTGACACAGAAAACGGCATTAAAGAGTACGACAATTACAAGGCACAGTTACGCCGCGCAAAGTGGCTTAGCGCCTTCTTGTAAATATGGAGAAGGACATTGCGCCACCAGAGCTTAGTAAAAAGTGACGCTCCGGTGGCGCAATAGCCTTGAAAATATGCCCATTTGTCTCTAAGAGAGGTCTTTAAACTATTGTGAAATGTGGAGAGTTTAACGCCCAAGCTTCAGCATTACTTTTGATTGATAAAAGGAAATGTTCTACAGGAGCTTCAGACATTTCTTTACATGGTGCCCTGAAACGATTATTGCAGTTGATTAATCATGTGACATTCTGAGAAACCATGAATGGAGATTAGACAGAAGTCAAACCATGACAACATGCAGAGATCAGTTTGGACTTCAATGAGTTTGAAATAGAAGCATGATCAAGAGAATGCCTGAGATGGGTAGGATCACTGGCTGACTGTTTTCATCCTTTTATTTGAGATGATTTAAACCTATTACATATTTTAAATCTAGCAGGGTAGTGAATGGCTAGCCATAATCAATTAGTGTGAGGACCAGTTCTGTAAGCTTTCAGGGATCTGTAAAAATCTATATGTGTCAAAGTAATATTACATGAGATATCGAGTTTACATGTCAGTGCCTCGAAGTAGGTGTACATAGGAAGCTTAATAGGCTTATCCTATATACCCCTCCTGCCTATGATTAAAGCTGCATTTAGATCAATAGTTGAGCACACAGGTGCACTTGACAATTGGCCCTACACAGCCAGCAGAAAAAAAGAAATTCTATTCATGACATAAAGGTACCAAATGAAACCTATACACTGTAAGTAGCATAAATAATGAAGTTAAATATAAAATAGCGAAGAAAGCAGTGGCAAAGACAATCGGTCTGGACTTGATTGAGATCTTTTTGGCTTTGTCAATGCTTGTTATGTTTTGCTATATCATTTTTATAAAACATTACTTTGAGAGCTGCTGGGCTATGAAAAATTAAAACAAAATTGGAAAAAAGCAAAAATATATTTTTCGTTTTCAAAAGCACACGTTAGCATAGTGATCCCTCACTGATTGGAACTACTTTGTGTGAGATGTTCTCCTTGTGCAAGAGCAGAATGCAGTCACTCACAGTGATGTTAGCCCATTGCTGACACGGGCTGACGATTGCCCCATGCTCTATTCTCTAGTAGGGAAAGTAAAATCTGAACGACAGAACATTAGACCAATGGATAAAGGGAGCTTACTGAAATTTCTATATTTTTTTACTAAAATCAAAAGTTCACAGTTATCGTCAGACCTAAAAATTAGTATTCGGATGAGAATTGCTAAATGTTCAGCTACCGATATAACAACATACATATGTAGGTGGTTCTGGATATTTCCATGAGAGCCTCCCTCTGTCTTTGTTCAGAGGCAAGCTAGAAGGTGTATTTAAGCATGTCTGTTGACACAGAGGGGCCGATTACGATGCATCCCGGATAGGCTCCATCCATTGGTTGGAGCCTTTCCAGGTCGTATCTCAGCTTAATTTGTGACTGTGCCATTACAATGCTGGTGGTCATTCCGGCTGGCTTCCGATGGGCTCAAGGAGTCTGTTGGCCAGTCGGCAGCCGGCCCATAATCCCAAAGTGCAGCCTTACCACCCTTGTGATTATGATACGTGGTCTCCAGCACGCTTTCCATGCCGGGCTTTCCGACATGGGAAGCCTATTGGAGAGTGATCATGGGGTCTCCTGGCAGGGCCCCCTTGCCTCTGCGGCCTCCGTTTAGAGACCGAGGGGTCACCTATGGTGCCCTCCTGTTCATCCCTGAACCATGTGGCAGGCATCCGGAGGTTCTTGCCACACGGCGCAGAGATGAACACAGACTCCCATTACTCAATGGGAGCTTGTGTTACGGCCGGTTTATGGCCATAACACGAGCTCTCATAAAGGAATGGGAGTATGCGACTGTCACATCATGATGAGGCGGTCGGGACCGCCGACCGGAGGTCAGTCGGTCCCGTTTCCAAGGACATCGTAATAGGCCCGAGAGTGTTGTGTGAAAAGTATATTTTTTAACCTTTAATGTTGCATAGCACAGCCACTGCTAGTTAATGAAAGTGCAGCACATATACATTTGTGTGTGTGCACGCGTCCTTGCGTGTGTGTGCGTGCTTGCGTGTGTGTGTGTGTGTGTGTGTCACAAAGGTTTCTGCACTTAAGTGTTAGTTGGCACTGGTAATGTTTAAGAATGTTGTTCTCCTGCGCATTGATTGCCAAGCTTGCTCTGCTGACCAATCTAAGCCATGTCGACCCAATACTTTTCGAGCATCCTGTACTTCACTGTACCCATTGCTTTCGTCTTTCGGGTAAGTACTCTGAAGTCTGAAACTTCGGGGCATATTTACAATAACTGGCGCATCCCTGCATATCAGCAGGGATGCGCCAGTTATTGTGCGCCACAGCTCCCACCATGGATGCGCCGCATTTACAATGCGGCGCACCACGGGGCAAAAACGGCACAGATGCGTGACGCATCTGTGCCGTAAAAGTGGCGCATTGCTGGAGTTGCGCCGCAAGAGCGACGCAGCTCCAGCAATGCTCTGGGGGACCCTATCTTGTTAATGCTGCGTTAATCCTTACGCCTGCTTCAGGCAGGCGCAGGGTTTTCACGCAGCATGGGCATAAAAGTGACTGAGGGAAATCTTGTAGATTTCACTCAGCCACTTTTAGGAGGAGTTCCTGTGCCGGAATACCCACCCCCCCTGCGCAGGAACGCCTACATGTGGCACAGGACTTTACAACGTGACGCATCTCCCAGATGCGTCACGTTGTAAGTACCCCACACCATGGTGCAGGATTTGCGCCGCTGCTGCGTCACAAAAGTGACGCAACGGTGGCGTAAATGAGGCGCAAGGGGCTTATAACTCTGTCCCACAGTTGTTCTGGTAACTTGCAAGTGTTTTGTATTTTGAATATTTTGTTAATTAATTTTGCTTACATTTTCCCCACTCGTTACTACAATAAAACCTCAAAAGTTCTAACTCTCTTGTGTAGGTGCGTCTTTCAAAGAACTGTGTGTACTTTGTCTGTCTCATAGTTATGGGGAAGATTACACGTACTGCACTGGGGAAAAATGATGCAGGTGCGTTCACGCACTATTTAGGCACTCATTGCAAGTGGGCCGGTATATTGCGATCGTTTGTGCAGACATCACACCAATTAAAATTGGTGTCATGTTTACTGCACCTGGTAATTACCGTGCCTGATAAACTTTGCAACCTCCATAATTTTTGGTAGTTAAAACCTGCCAGAATTTAATAGGGTGGAAAAGGTCCGCATTTACGCAGACATTTTGATTAAGGTGCGCAAAGCACCATAATCTGCATGTTATTCCCCAAAAGTAAAAAAAGAGGATACATATTTCACTTTAAAAATTCCAAAAATTCTCGGTGTGGGATTTTATTGGGTGCAATATTTGTTACGTCTGATCCAGGCCACTTGTAATCTAGTCCTTACATGTGTAGCTAGCAATGTAAATATGTATGAAGACACGAGTGTGTACAACTGCACGCAGACTGTTTGTGCTTTGTCTATATTCAGATTGCCTCTTTCTGGGCGTCCGATGTGTGTGCTCTGAGCTTGTGATGCTCCAAGTTGCAGAACCTCAGCACAAAAAGTTTGTGTGCCTTTTTGTGAATGCTTTTTTTGTTTGTTGCATATTTATAAAGAGCGAACACGACCCGAAGGTATTGGAGCGCTTTACATGAGCACCGTATTTACATTACACATTCAGGCATGGGGAGATTAAGTGATTTGCCCAGAATCACAGGATCTGGACGCGACCTCCAACTCTGGTTTCCAGCACCAAAGTCGGCAGGGTAGCCGACAGACCACATCCTCTCCCTTTGCCGGGCGGCTGCTCCTATAGAGCGGAGGAGTGCCGACCCCTTCCACCACCAGCAAATAAACCGATACTAAACTAAAACAGGTTTAAACCTGATTTATTATCGCTTAATTTTAATCCACTGGACCCCAGGCCCGGTTCTAGAGGGGGGTGGGGGCCGGGTGGGCCAGGCCCACCCAAACATGAGCCTGGCCCAGCCAAACCTGAGCACTGGCCCTCGCAGTGAGGGCGCTTAATTTAACCCCTTCCCCGCTCATGACGGAACCGTTCCGTCATGAGCCACGGTTGCCGTGTGCTCATGACGGAACGGTTCCGTCATGACACGACCGTTGGCGGCCGCTCCGCCTACGCGGCGCTGTTTCCCCGCCTGTGCGGGGGGACAGCGCAACTGGGCGGAGTCATGACGGAACCGTTCCGTCATGAGCACAGCTCAACCGTGGCTCATGACGGAGCGGCTCCATCATGAGCACAGGCCCACCGCGCTGCCCCCCTGCCCCCCCCAGCGCTGCGGCGGAATGTCCGCAGCAGCGAAGGGGTTAAAACTTAACTACTCCTAACGTTTTCCTTCCGGTTCTGGGAGTGGAGTGATTTGGCCTGGGCTCTTTCTTACAGCCATCCCCAATCACCCAACTCCTTTTAGAAAGGTGGGCTGTGTCGTGCAGGAACAATAGGGGCATGGGGAAGGGGACAAATTCTTTATTTGGCACCGAGTAACTTTTGCCTACCATCCTGCTGTGTGTATATTTCCTTTTCTGTTCAGCGCTGGAGAAAATAAGTTTGTTTATTCCTATTCACCTTTCCTGACCCCTGAAGCTGCATATCAGATCAGGCTGTGACACAAAGTTTGACTAACAGAGTAGGTAAGAGAATGTGTTACTGTTTGTTTTTATTTTTTAAATCCACATGCCCAGCAAGGCACATACTTTGTGTATGCTCCAATTACATATTTGTTATCATTATCATGGCCATAGAAGCAAGACAACAATAAAAATGCCCAGATAACTGGTGATTAATGATCCTGCTGGAGAGCAATCCTTTGCCTTTTGGTAGTTTTGAAATACAGATAAACTGTATTTTATGTGGATAGCTTAGTGGGTTACTGCCTTTGTCACAGAGATTCTTGTGTAAAAAGAGTTTGGTCCGATATACATTTTTATTAGTAAAGTCAACCCCCAACCACTGTGGTATGCTTTAAATCCTGAGTTTGTGCTTCCCCAGCCCAAACCCTTTTAAATATACTGCCCACCAGTATGGATGACATGTGATTCCTACACCTTGTAATCCTCATTGGCTTATGTGGCATTCCCTATAGACTGATTTACATACTTGTATGATTTATTGTCTCTGTATAATGTGTGCGTGGTGTAAAGTACTGTGACACCCGACACTGATATGAGTAGCGCTATACAACAAATGAAATGCACATGAGAGAGGCTACGGCGAGATGAATGGCACTGTTGGAGGGTGGTAGTAATGGTATCTTCGGAGAAAGAGGTAATTGCTGTGGCGCCAAAAAAGACTTTCGTACTAGCTAAAGCCGGCCCTGTCATGGTCTTTCTGGTTTTATTTAATTAGCAGTCAGGTCATTAAGGCAACTGTGGAACATGTTAAAGTGTGTGCTAATTATATTTACTGCTATATTCATTGTTTTAAGTTTGAAGGTGATTTTGCCAATGTTTTTTATGGGAATAAGGCAAGTGGAGCTGGATGGTGGCTGATATGGGGCTGGGGCCCAAGGTCAGCTGTGAGATAAGGTGCACAGGGGAGGGATGGTAGAAAAGTAGATAATCAGGCCTGGGAGTACTTGTTTTGAAGCCTGGCCTGTTGGAATTTAGGGTTGCACTTAGGTCCAGACATTGCTCTTAGTTTCAAATAACTCTCCACATGCTCTGTATACACAAAGAATCAATCCACTGTATCATGGTGACTGTTTGCAAGTAGATAAGATGTAATCTAGGGCTTGTAGGCTACCACAAGAAGCGACAAAGTGGGCCCGCAGTGGCCCACCCAAATGCATCCTTGGCCCACCCAAAAACAATTCCTGGAGCCGGGCCTGCTGGACCCACTCATAGGACTCTGACGAGTCTTGGGGGCGGGTCAGGGGATGACACTGCTCCGGGGGGAGTGGTGGCACTCCCTTCACTGTGCATGAGGTGTTTGCCCCGGTCGTCTCAGGCCGGCCGAACCCTCAGAGTGAAGCTCTCTCCGGCCCCAGCTGCATTGCTGGGGCGGGGGAGAGCAGGCACAGGCCCCCAGTCTGCGTCTGATTGCAATTTGCTGGTGCTCAGGCGAATCCAGATGCTGCCTTCATGCAGCGTCAGGATTGCCTGCAAGTTATTCTGGGAGACTGTGCCCAGAATCAGGAAGAGCCCAATGCGGCAGGAGATAGCAGCAGAGTTAAGGTAAGTTTCTTTTTATTTCTTTTTTATTTATTTTGTACAAAGTTTTCTATTCTTGTTTCTCTTCTCTTGCCCCTCTTTCCGGTACACCATTCAACAGACATGCACATACCATTACCTAGATTAGTAGGTATATGGCACCTCCTTCCTAATACTGTTAGCACAGAATCTGCTCAGAATCCATCACATTCTACTGCAGGACAACTGAGAAGGACGAAGGGTGGACTTCTTAAGAACAGACAAATACAAACAAGCATTGCAATGGATGTAAAACAAGAAGCCACCAGTAGCCTGAGAGAAGTGCAAATGGCCCCCGAGCAGCCTATTTAGGCCGGGGTGAAGCGGCCTGTCTTCAATGGTCACTTAGCATCCCATTTAGGCCGGTTGAAGCAGCTTGTCTTCAATGGCCACTCTCTGCCATCAGTAACTGTGTTTGATGAGCACCAGAATTCATAGCAGGAAGCTGTCGGAGGATCAGAGGATAGTGAGTGGAAGTACTGGTATATGATCATGGAGGTGCACTACTTTTTACCCCTCTCACCAATGCAAGAGCACACTTAAAAGCTGCAAAACAACCCAAATCATCAATGAAAGACCCTTGAATTATCTTTGCTTGCTATCACAAAAGCTCTGGTTTTAGCTATAGCTGTTTCTATCCAGATCTAAAATGCTCTGAAGAATTTTTTAGTGAAACATGTTAAGTTTAAAACCTTGGGAAGGAGCAGGAGGCTGCATAATGTAAATGGCTTACCGCCAAGCATGCGGCTCAAACCCGGTGCAGATCCCCCGACACTTCAGACATGCCACTCCTTTTCCCGGTGGCTGCTGGTCCAGGGACATCTGTAAAAGAAAAACAAACATTTAGACTTGTTTCAAGATCGCAAACATCTTGCACTCAAGTGCTTGCACTGTCTGTCCTGGAAGAATCTTAGCATTTTTGGACATGAGCCTTGTGTATTTTTTCAGCAGCTGAGCCCGGATAGTCTCTGTGGTCCATGGCTCTGCTGGACAGCAGGGAGGAGTTCTGGGATGGTCTGTGATTCATGGGGGCTTGGTAGGGCGTTTTTATGACCTAAGTAGTGACAGTACCAGAGATGCTGACAAGGATTGGGAGTTGCTACTGGCTCCTACTACTTTCTGATGGACAATAGACACATTTCACAAAAGCATGTTTCACAGTAGTGACTGGAAAGGATGTGTCCCAAAAGAAATGACAGGAATTTAGCACAATTACATTTTTTCAAAGTGAAAAATTCATGTTTACCATATGCAGAGATATTGATTGTTTCAAAAAGTGACAAATTATTTACACACAGCATAAATAGCTTGTGTGATAACAGAAGTGAGGTAGGAGGTGGGATTACTATATATAATTTCGTGTATCTGCAAATATATGTGAAGTCTGTGGACAGCAGTTTACATACATTGTGAATTGCATCTATAAACATAGTTCCTCTGTTTGAGTGGGACAGTATTGCAAGGAAGTAAAACACTGAGAAACACATATACCCACCCTTGGGCTTTCCCCTGTCCCATTATGAGATCAACAGGTTGAAATTCACAGTAACTGCTGCTTATTTCTACACATTACTTCCTGTCCCAACCTGTTTTCCCAATGCAAAATTCTCCCTGACAAAATGTGAAGAGGAAGGATTCGTAGGTATGTGCTACTGCTGCAAACCTTGAGTAACAGTAATCGATCAAATACGTCATAGTGGCAGCTAATACTCTGGAGCCAAACTCCAATGACTCAGAGTTCCCTACATCCAATCTGTAGTTGGAGTCAAATGTAGATGAAGGGGTCCATAAAGTGGCTTTACATATATCTACCCTGAATGCAACCATCTCACATACAGATCTACTGTGTACCACGCCTGGTAAGTCTGTGTCTTATGAACCTTGAGCCATAGAACTCAAACTCCTAATCCATTCACTCAAAGTCCCATTTGAAGCCTCTTGTCCCTGTCGAGAAATGCCAAAAGTAATTAACGGGTTTCCGACATAGTCAGGAATGCTTCTTGGGCTTTGGCAGAGGAGGAGGTGGTTTGGTATTTTGGCCATTAAACAGAAAGAGTGGATTCAATTTACTACTTCAGCTTAAAAATGAAAATGTCTCTGATGTCTCCTTTAGAATGGTCTACATGGACAATCTGGCTGAAAAGAAAATGTTCAAGTATTGTCCCCAAACAACCTATTTCTAAAGATTGGCATATAAGGAAAACTAGCCTTTTGGGTCCCCTCTGCCTTCCAATTGTTACGGTAAATATATTGTTGATTCGTAATATTGGATTCTGTGGAGAAGGATGGGGCCTTCAAAACGTCATATTTTACAGGAATCTGGCTCACATCTCCATATCTGAAAATAGTTCTGAACAATCCACCCCTTCTTGAATGGCTGCTGTTATGATTTGAATGTATGTACAAGTGACTGAGATGCATATATTGCAGGAACTGCAGCTCTTGCAGCAAGATGCAGTCCAGAGAACCCTCTATTTTAAGAAGCCGCCACCTTGTAATGCACCAGATTTGCCACTGACATCCTCTATAATGACAGAACATCTCCAAGCCAGATTATCTATCTTTGGGTCAACCTTGGCAACTGATGGTAGCTCTAAGCCCCCTTAGCAAAAGGATACAGACATGATGAGGAGAGACACGCATATTCAGAAGGTTCGCAAGGGGGCAGTTCTGGTCAACACATTAAAGGTTAGGAGGCCTGGCCATGGGAACCATACATAATACCCCACAGCCGTTCCTTAGTGAGAGTTGGCAATGGTCCCCTGGACAACTATCTAGTCCTCCTGAAGCTGTACCCCAATTTGTAAAGGGTAAGGGGCCCCTTCCATTTTGAGAATGAGTTACCACCACAACTTGGGTGTCTGTAACTTTTCAATGGTTTGTGACTGGAATTCCAGTTGCAAACAATTCATACAAAGGGAACACGATCCTTCGAAATTGTGATTGGATATCGATTTCTAAACCCATTTAAAGAGTCGGTAAAACTTGACTGACTCATAAAAAGGGTTTAGTCCATATCAAATAATTTTGGGGTGGTCGTAAACTCTCTGCTATTGTGAATTGGAGTGTTTATGGCTGCTAAAATTTTAGAACATCTGGCCCCTTGTACTTTGGCCCCCATTCTGAGTGACTAAAGAATACAGAGGATGTATTTCCTGCATCCTGTATTACAGAATCCTTGGATCTTGGTAACTCCAGGCTGTGGGAATGTCTTGGTATTCCTAATGGCACTCTATTTGTCTCATGAGAAAGGAGGAGTTACTGCAGGAATTGGTGTTTCCGATTCCTGGTGCCATTCGGCATTTTTTCTCACTCAGGCATTTGAGTAAGATTGTGTTAGTGAAGGTCTTGGGGTGAAGATTTGGAAGTGTGTCTTTTACCGCAGAAAATGTGATCCCATTCAGTCGGTGACTGCTGTTACCGGACGAATAGAGATTAGCAAACCATTCAGAGGGAAGACATTTTTAGAGCTGGACGGTAAATAAACTGTGCCTATGAAATACCTTCAGATACAAATATATCTGCTGAGGAAGACTGGACAGTACAGAACAATTGAATCATTGGCGTTGGAAACATAAATTATCACCGTATCCAGATCTTTTTCTTAAACATCTTTTTGGGATTAAAGACTGCCCAGTATAGTGGAACACAATGAAATACAGATCCGTAGAAAATGGACAGGAAGAAATGAAATGAAATGAAAATTTAATTTATAAAGCGCACTACTACCCTGAGGTGTCTAGGCGCTAGGTTCGAAGAAAGGAATGTCTACTATTTGTAAGATATGGCGGAGGCTGAGATTGTTATCTTCATTGCACAGAGTGCTAAAAAGCTCAGCACATAAAAAAAAGTTTTGTTTATGTTTATGGGTGATTTGGTGTGTTTCACCTCAGCTAAAGTTGAAGAAATCAATGCATACAGATGCCAATGGCACGCTTAGGATGGGGCAAGCAATTTGCATATCTTTTCTTCAGAACAGTGAAGGCTCTTCAAGGGACATAAAATTAGGGATAGGCAGTATTTTGGCAGGAGAAAGGAAAGTAGGACAAACTTCATCATTTTGATTTTAATTTTGTCTCCCTCCCGAGTTTGAACTCCCAAACAGAGATCCAAGACACTTTTGCCTTTATAATCATTGCAAGAATCTGGATAAGAACACTTTTGAGGGACAAAAAACCCACTGAATGCAAACTTGTGGAGATGACCTGTTCATAACAGCCAAGACTGCTCTGGCAGGGAATGGAAGAAGCAATGATATATCTCTTATCGAATCCCCATGAACTCAAAACACATTTTAGGCTGCTATGGAATTCAGCAAACAGGATCTGGGATTGGAGATTTGAGTTTCCATACCACATTACTTGCAGTGATTAATTTTCATAAAGGGGTGAAGGCTTCCCAGACATATACTGTTTTTTGTTTATTATTTTGTGCAGTTTTTTTATGTAGGGCAAAATCGACCCGAAGATATTGGAGTACTATACATGAGCACCAGTTGCATTAAAACAAGGACAGCTTCATTCTCTGTGTAGGACGTGCTCACTGCCAGTCACCAAAAGATGCTGCCTAAATGTCCATGGAGTTGTCTGAGTAGAAGTAATTTTGAGGAATTTGCCTTGATGTTTCTTTTGGGAGGAAAGTAACAATTTGCCCTGCGTCTGACTGGGATCTGCAGCAGACATTTTGACTCTGGGATGGGCACAGCTATGCAAACAGTATTAGTTTCGTTTTGTAAAGGCACAGTGATGAAACATGTAAATCTTTCACCCCATGTTCTCTGCTGTGAATGTTTACTTTTTTGCGGGCTACTTTGTAAAATGCACTGTTCATGCGGCACAGTTTGCTCGCTGTGCTGTGATGGAGTTTACAGGAATAGCACACTGTGCCCTGTTAAGCTTGACTAGCTCAACCAGTGTTTACATTCTGTGCTGTGCAGTGAAAAGGAAAACTGCAAGCATCAAAACACAAAGAACAACCAACACCGCTGCCGGGAAATGGACTCAGCAAGTGTGACACTCATCTGACACTGGCGTTTTGGTCAATCTCAGTTTGTATCAGTGCTTAATTTGTAAAATACTAAGTGCCAGGGCTCTGATCAGAAGGCCAATGCAGCTTGCACCACCCATCGCCCCTGTCATCACTGTCAAAACAACTACTAACCCTCTCTCTTGCATGTAAATGCGACAGTAAAGATTATTCCAGGTCCCCAAAGGTAAAGGAATAGCTGGGGGAGGCAGGTATTAGTCATTTTTTAATGTATATTGTTTCTCTAAACAGCTGATATACTGCTCCTTTCTAAATTACATGAGCAGCGCCACCTTGTGGCAGACTGCCCTAAGTGTGGTGTTGACAATTAGGTGCGTGTGCCGAGCACCGGAAACCAATTAAGTGCCAGTGCTCAGCTCCGGCTCAAATTAAGCACTGGTTTGTATCCTTGCATTTGCATGCACCTATTAGGATCAGTGCTGTGCACCTAGAAGTCTCAAAACCCAGTGTAAATTTGCTTAAAAAGGGAGGTGTTGGTTGACCATGACAAAGTAATTTGTAGCATGGTATTAACACTAGGTCTTAGAGTATTTTTTTTTACCTCCAATATACCTGAATTCAAATCACTGTGCAAATCTGCAATTTGCACCAAGTTCGTATCCAATGCTAATGGGCCAAAAAAAGGTGCACTAAAGGCTGCAATTGTGCAGTGGATCCTGAATATGTGTGAAAGTTCGGGTCGTTCTCCCATTTTGGGCTATAAAGCTGCCTGAACTATTTATAAAAAAAGATTTCCCCCAATTCGCTGAATTTATTGAGATCATCCCTAATTAACATTCACATTCAATCTGTTTCAAATGTAATGTAAGGCTGTATTAATTATGAGTTGCACGGTGCTGGGGCATGGAAGTCTTTTGAGGGCTCTTTGTCACCTCTGGCACTGCTCTTATGACCCCCTGGCCTCAGAGGTCACAAAGGCAGCACCAGTCACAAAGGAGCTGGACTCTCTGGGACATTGTTGTCTTAAGAACTTTTGAGGCCTGGGCAAGTCATATTTTGGGGCCCACTGTTCATAACTTTACTGCCCATTTTTGGGAAAGGAAGTCTCCATGATACCATATCAAATTTCCCAAATGGGGTTCATGCATAAACAGTTGAAATGTGTCTTTCCAGGGCCCCCAAAAATCCTTAAGATGCCCCTGGGCAAAACAAGAGAGACTCAGAGATAGAGATAAGCAGAGGGGAGAGAGGCTGAGATACAGAAATAGACGTGGGTGAGCTAGGGAAATGGAAGGTTTACTTGCCCAGGGGGCTCCTTGGAAGGTGTGGGCCTTGGGCAATTGCCCACAATGCTCATGCTTCAAAACTTCTCTGCTCTGAGAGCAGAAAACAAAAAATATAAACGTGATTCAAAGTCAAAGTCAAAGTCAAAAGTTTGCTTTATTCGGTTAAAATTTAAAACCATCAAAGCACGATACAATAATTCATGGTACGGGCATGTACAGAAAGACACTCCCAAAAAACTATAATACAAAACATTGGCGCAAAACACAAAAAAAGTATGTCCAATACATACATCTAATTAATTACAATTCTCTAAAAACATTTCTATATCACATTCCAAATATCATGATTTAAAAAAAACGGTTCTCAGAGGGCCTAGGGATCATTAATAATGGGAATTAAACCATATTTCTGCGCCTAATAGCACTTGTAATGAAGCTTGCTACCCTAAAACATACTACCGGGGAATCAAGCACTTGCAAATAGACCAATGCAGGCCTCACTTGTACAAAGTTTAGTTTCTTCAGGATAGGCACAATGTACTTTTTACGGGGTAAAGAGTAAAATTCACAAAAGAAAACCATGTGCAACAAATTTTGTTCGGAAGTGTTATCACAGGGGCAAGGCCCCAAGGATCCTTCTTTGAAAAAACCCTTAGGGTAAGCCAAAAGCCAGGGAAGCATGCCATGTTTAAACCTTATTAATAAAAACAGATGAAAAGGTTTGTTTATGAAGGTCAGGTAAGATTGAATCCCTCTGCCTGTACTCAGCATGACAAACCTCCTAACTGTCGGCTTTCCCAGTTCTTCTTCTTCCCTTAATGACATGGCTTTACTCAAGAATAGATTCTTCAAGGTTTTTATTTTCATTTTACTCAAAGTGCATGGCCTATCAAACAATTCAGGGCACCCAAGTGACTTCAAATTATTTCTAACATAACTAAACCAAGGGATAGACATAACCCCATCAAGAGACAGGCAATCTTGTATGATAATTTGTCCTAAATTTGGAGGTTGCTGAGCCCACACTCTGAGCCACCCAAGTAATGGTGCGACAGAAATCTCATCAGTAAGGTAACCCATCCCGAGGTCTTCGTGAATATTGAAAATTGGAGTGGAAGGAGGAAGGGATAGCAGCTTGCGGAAAAAACTATTTTCTACTATTTGCATTTCTGCTGAGGTCTTATAACCCCATACCTCACTGCCATATAGAGCCATAGGTATGCACTTAGCTCTGTAAATTTTCAATAATGTTAGTAATGGTCTACACCCCAAACGCTTTGCAAAACCCAACAACGCCCCTGTGGCTCTAGCAAAAATGTTCTTTTTTTGGGAGCGTTGCATAACCCAGGAACTTTTATCATCAAATAGAATCCCCAGATATGGGAAAGTCTGTACTTTTGTGAGTTCCTGACCATTACAATAAAATGTAACCCTTTTGGCTCTTCCAGCACCTATTGTCATGGAATGTGATTTTTTAAAATTAATTAATAAATCTAAAGAGACCATAAAATCATTAAATCCGTTTAAAAGCACTTGCAAACCTTGTGCGGTTCTCGCCAGTAAAACAGTGTTGTCAGCATATAGTAACGCGGGAATCAATTTTGAGCCGGCTCTAGGAATATCTAAATTCGATGAACTTAAAACCTCACCCAAATTGTTGATGTAAAGCAAGAAAAGCAGGGGTGCAAGAATGCACCCCTGTCTAACCCCTCGCTTCACCTGCCAAACGTTTGAAAGACTCCCATCTTCACTATAGCGGACGACAGCGGTAGTGTCCTCATGCATGATGGCCAGGAAGGATATCAAAACTGGGTCAAGCCCCAAAACAACCAATAAAGCCCATAATTTTTGACGGTTAACAAGGTCGAAAGCAGTGGACAAATCCATAAAGGCTAAATGAAGGTCCCCCTGCTTCACGACCGTGTATTTCCCAATTATAAGGTGCAAATTAAGGCATTGACCCACTGTACCCTTACCCTGTCTAAACCCGTATTGAAGGTCGGAAATTATAGACTTATCTTCCAACCAATTTGTTAAGCGAGCAAGAACAACTTTACCCAATATTTTCATGGCGGAGTCCAAAAGAGAAATGGGCCGGTAACATGCCGGATCTTCTCTTGATCCTTTCTTGAATAGTGGAACAATCACAGCTTTGCCCCATGATTTAGGTACACCAGCCTTAGAGGCAGCATTAAAAACAACAGTTAGAAGTTTTGCACAGAACCCTGGGTCTGCCCGATAAAGATCCGCGGGAACGCCATCCGGGCCTGGGGCTTTACCTTTGGCCATTGTATTAATAGCCTTTATCACTTCTTCTTCATAAAAAAGAATTTTCGAGGCTAAAATGCTATTCACATAGTTCACTGTGCCAGGGTCATCAATTTCTGAGTAAAGGCCACTGAAATGGTCCACCCATTTCTCTGGTGGGATTAAACAATCCTTATTAGTATTCTCCAGCTCATTGAAAAGTGGGCTGTTAATCACCTTCCAGAACTGGGTACTGCTTGTCAGAACACTAGCGTCAGACAGTTCATCCCATGCCAGATTTCTTAACTGGGTTTTCCTAAGCTTTATAGATTTTTTATACATCCTTCTTGCCTCTACAATCTTTTTTGGATCTTTTTCGCTTCCTTTCAGTACTGACATCAGCTTGGCGTGGGCACTGGAACAGGCATGGTCAAACCAACTTTTAAATTTCTTAGGCCTTGGTTTGCCATGGATTAATAAATTACCCGAAGCTTGTTTGGTTATCCTGTCGAAGGCATTAAGAACTTCCATTGGAAGCGATTCTGACGACAGACATAAACTAAAATCCTCATTGTTATTATTATATAGATTCTCAAAGAAAGCAACCGGTGTAATAACGTCCCATCTCAAGCGCCTACCCTGACTAAAAGAAACTAGGTTTGTATTAGATGTCGAAGGCAATAAAATTTCCTTTGCTAAGGCATTTACATTAATTTCCATTGTAAGCGGATTGTGATCGCTTAAAGGATTTTCAATAACACAAAACGGACCTACCATGTTCCTCAGTGGGTAAGGTATAAAAATATAATCAATCGTACTGTAATGACCCTGACCCGTGAATGTAGGAACACAAGACAAAGAATCTTGGTCCGGTGTATATAAGTGAAGAGCAGAAATAAAACTCTCCAGATATATCCCACCCTTAGAGTGTTCAAAGTGAATAGGCACTTGCCCACATGTATCATAATTACTAAAACCGTAACAGTTAAGATGACATACATGAATATTAAAATCGACAAAAAGTAAAAGAGAATAAGGTGTGACGCTTCCTGTATCATACTCGTCCAGGAAAGTGTTCAGTGCTTTCAGGTGCTCTAATTCATCAGACCTGACAAATGAATTATAAAAATTTACCACTAAAAAGGAGGGCAAATTAAGCCCTTCCAGCTTTACTGCCAAAATGTGTGGAGAATTGGTCACTATCAATTCCACCTTATGTAAAAGCTTTAAACTAAATAGTAACAGGAGACCCCCTCGTGCTCTCCCCATAGCGGAAGGGACTGCAAATTTAATAAAAGACTGAAACCCATTGTCAAGAATTCCTGTCATGCGAGGGGAGGAAAACGGTAACCAGCGAAAACGGACTACATCTCCCAGGATGCTTAGCGGTTGAGAGGTTATGTAAACAGGAGAGCTGTTACATAACTCAAGGAAAACACGCCCTCATGTAAACAGGAGAGCTGTTACATAACTCAAGGAAAACACGCCCTATAAAGGGAGGGACCGTGAGGTCCAACGCTGTCGGATATTGTGTTTACACCGACGTACCTGCTTAGTGAAGAGCAGTGTTCCGGAGTGGTGCTCCAGTAAGGCAAGAACGGAGGTAGGTCGAGTCGTTACTCCCTGGGCCGTGTCTTGCCCCATCGTCACCTGTGAAGGACCCGGAAGCTCTACCGGATAACCACTGAGCTTCGCTTTTTTGACTCGGCTGAGTCAAAGCGCAGTGGCGCTTTTGCTGGTTGGAGTCGTAACTCCCAGCCCGACCAGAGATACAGGGACTGCCAGCTGTAACGCACACCAGGAGGTGTTTGCCGCGTTACAGACTCGGAAGTCCACAGGATCGATCGAGCGGCTGCTCTCGGTTCAGTCTTCTTTGCTTGTGATTGGGGTATCGGTGACGCATCACCAGGAGGTGACTCCGCGTCCCGGTGCAGTCTGAGGAAGAGGTTGAGCGGCTGCTCCCTTCAGGTAGAGACCCCGGCTGGGTGTTTCCCTGACTCCTCGATTCTCCCCAACACTCTTCGTGCCCCTCACAGCCTACTGATTGGCGTTGTCGGCCATTTCATTTCTGCCCTCTGTTGGCATACGCCGGGATCGGCGTATATGCAGAGGACGGTTAGGACCATCCGTGCTGTGGGCTGGTAACGTACTTAGCCTGGAGGATTCCAGTGACTATAACCTTTGTTTATTCCTTGTATTGTTTTTGCCTTCATTAAAATAACTAAACCTTCACAAGTGGTTGCGTTCTCATTATCGTGTCTGTTAAACGATCCTGAGACGTTCAGGGCGTTACACCCATCCAGATAATAAGGGTCATTCGCCTCCCAGGTTTCTTGAAGGGCAATAATATGATACGATGAAAGAAAGCCCCTCCAATATTTGTCCTCTCTTTTTGAACGCAAGCCCGCTATGTTCCATGAAAGAATGGTGATTTTATCCGTCTCTATGATACCTCCCCCGCAATCTAACTCTTGTGTTAGAAAATTATCTGTGCGAGGCAACAAAGAATGAGAATCAACTTCCCCACTCTGATCGGACACTGCGACATTCAGGTTACCAATAACATCTGCAGGAGTTATACAACTCCCAACCAGCGGGACGTTATAAGAACTCCCCTGCACAGTTCCCAACTGATTAACAACCTGATCAGGTAAAAAGGTATCCAACAAGTCGCTACCATCCTCCCCATGTACCATAATCGACCTTGGTGATAAAGATCCATGATGTTTAAATGGAACTACACTGGCTGGAACGTGATTCATTTCTTTCTCGTTTATGTAAAAAACATAGGGGCATATTATCAAGGGCGGCGTTAAAATTATCGCCGCTTTAGCGGCAGAAAACTGCTGCTAAGGCGGCGATAATGGGCTTGATATTATGCCGCAGGGAATTCCAATAGAAGCCCATGTTGACACCAGAACCTGGGCTTCTATTGGAATTCTCAAGGGCATATTATCAAGCCCATTATCGCCGCTTTTAGCAGCAGTTTCCTGCCGCTAAAGCGGCGATAATTTTAACGCCATCCTTGATAATATGCCCCATAATCAGGAGTTCCAGGCTGCTAGGAAATGGTTGAAACGTGTTACTGTCTCACTTTGTCAGCCAGCAATAGCCCTACGAGGCCTTGCAGGCCCCAAGCTCCCCTATGTACTGAGTATGTTTGTCCGGTAGACTGGGGATCTTAATGTTTGTCCCCACTCCTCTTTAGTAGAAAAGGAAGGTATTAGAAGGACGTGTATCTATAGTAGGCTTTCCCGCTTTTCCAGTTCTGCTGGTTTCTAGCTGCCATTTGTGGGCCTGTGAACTGTCCTGCCAAAAGTTTACGAATGCATGATAGTTTCACCCTGCAAACTGTTCCAGTATAGAAGACATTCACAATTAGTGTTTTCTTTGAACTTTTTCCATTTACTCCAGGGTTCACTTATGTTGCCTCCTTCAGCATTGTGTTATTGCCAAGCATTCACTTTGCTTGATAATGATGTTTTCGTATTTTTAGTTTGCTTATGTGTGAGTTTTTAATGCTTTCTATGCAAAGCCATTGACATTATGTGGCAATGGAAAATTAAATTATGCAATGTGGTTGACTCAATTATGTGGCAAAAAAAGACAAATTAGACGTCATAATGTGTGCTCTTATGGTGGTACGGTTATTACTCCATTTTGTAATTTGAATATAGGTTAGGCAATATTTTATTGTAATTGTAATTGTAATACTAATTACACAGTCCGAGAACAAACTGAAGACAGGCATCTCTATCACCACCTTTAAGTCACGCCTGTCTGAGATCAATCAGGAAATGAATGACCATAAGGAGTACCTGACTAAACAAAAGATCCACCAACTTCAGAAGGACGTGAAAAGATTCGATAAAGAGAAAATCTTTCCATACACGAAAGAAGACTATGTCAGTCAAACCCCTGAGACTTCGGATGATGCTAGTAGCAACCACTCATCAGGCTCGAGTAATAGCAATTCCAGCTATGACAATAGACAACCAAGGTACCGAGGAGGATACAGACAACCTCCCCCACCTCCTCCCCTGTTTCAAGGCTTCCCGGGCCTCCCTTATCAACCACCTATGTATCAAGGACCATGGATGGGTCCCCAACCTCTTTGGAACCACCCACCAGGACCCCACCAGCCCATACCTCAGTATAATCAATTTCCGAACCCACCTTTTCTAAACAGAGGGAGGGGCAGAGGAAGAGGCAGGAGAAGAACAGGAGGAAAGAATGTCCAGTGGCAAGACCAGGACAGGATGACTCTCAGGAGCAAGTCAACGAAACCCTAGTAGTGAATCTGTCATCAAGATCACTGACCCCGGACGAACAACAACTCCTGGAGAAAGGTCTTGGTTTTGTTCCAACTCCCAGAGAGGATGATTTTAGACTCCATCAGGAACTCCACCTTTTCTTCAGGAAAATACGTCTCAAGGCACTCTTTGACGGTAAACCTGCTCCCCCGGTAGTAGGGACTGGTTTGAAGAATAAATCCAGGTTTACCCCCACTTCAGCTATGACTCCCAACGAAGTCCTCACTTTCGAACAGGCAGTCCTTAAAGAAGTCACCGAGACCAGAGTCACTGGCCATCACTACGATAACCTATCCAAGGCAGAACGAAGTACCCTGACAAGTCTTGCGGATGACCAGACGATCATCCTCAAACCAGCTGACAAGGGCGGCGCGATCGTCATCCTCGACAAAAGAATCTATGAAGCAGAATGTGAAAGACAACTCACAGATACCAAATATTACCACCTCATTGAAACGGACCCAACGTCACGCCTTGTGAACAAGATACAGAGCATGACCACAGAAGCTGAGGCTGAGGATTGGATTTCGCATGATGAGGCCCTTTTCCTGAATCAAACCAACCCACGGACACCGTATTTCTACTGCCTTCCAAAAATCCATAAAGGCATGAATCCTCCTCCGGGACGACCCATAGTCTCGGGTATTGATTCCCTACTTGAACCTTTAAGTAAGTTCTGCGACTTCTTCTTACGACCTTTAGTCAGCAAGACACCCACTTACCTTAGAGACACCATGGAGGTACTCAACTTGATACAACTTTTTGACTCCCCTGAGACGATTGACTTGCTCGTGACATTGGACGTTGAGGCACTTTATACGAACATCCCTCAGGACGCCACTCTAGCAGTCCTTGAACGTGCCCTACAGAATGTGGACCCATGGCCATACATCACTCCGATACAGTTCATCTGCAACTGTGCTCACCTTGCACTTAAAGAAAATTTCTTCGCATTCAACAATAAACTTTACCACCAAATCCAAGGTACATGCATGGGCAGCACCTTTGCGCCGAGCCTGGCATGTCTCTATATGGCCGACTTGGAGGAAGCAAAAATCAGGACACCTTCCAACCCATTCCATGAAAACATCCTCCTCTGGCGCCGATACATCGACGACATCCTCATCTTTTGGAGAGGCAGTGTAGAGGAGTGTACCGCCTTTTTCACTTGGATGAACACAATTGATCCCTTCCTCAGATTCACAGGAACTCACTCCCCTGAATCCATACCATTTCTGGACCTCCTCATCACACTAAAAGAGGGTGGGCTTTACACTACCAACTACAAAAAACCAACGGACAGAAATAGCCTTCTACTCTATCAAAGTCACCACCCCAAATCACTGAGGGATAACCTCCCTGTGGGTCAGTTCCTACGCCTAAGAAGAAATTGCAACACCCTTACGGAGTTCGAGACACAATCAACCATACTGAGTAAAAACCTCACTGCTAGGAACTACCCAACTAAGATCATAAAAACAGCTCACAAGAGGGCAAGAAACAACCATCGCGAATCCCTGTTGGAAACGAGAACAAGACCGGAGAACACCGCACTTACCTGCGTGACTTCGTTCACCCCCCGCTCCAATACTATCCAAAAAATAGTTAAAAGACACTGGCGAATACTCAGTACTGGGACATTTGATCCGGGACCTCCCCCCCTGTTTGCCTTCAAACGCACCCAAAACCTGAGGGACATCCTTGTACATACACGCCCCAGAACCGTCCCCAAACCGCCTACTACACTCTGGCACTTACCTCCCATCTCTGGCCATTTTCCCTGTGGGTCGTGTTCCTGCTGTCCTCAAACTAGATCTACTAAAGAGGTTGATCTAGGTATGTCTAGACCATGGCAATTAAAACGACATACTAACTGCAACTCCAAGAACTGCATCTATCTACTGACATGCCCCTGCGGACTCCATTATATCGGGATGACATCAAGACCTGTCAAAACCCGTATTGGGGAACACAAGAGCACAATAAGATGCAAACGTACCCAGACAAGGCTGCAGAACCATTTTCTAGAACATAACCACTCCCCTGAGAGCTTACGTTGGGTTGTCATAGATCACAACCCTACCTGGTCTGCCGGGACCCTCTTCAAAACCGAACAACGATGGGTCTTCAGACTTAAGTCTAATGTATCTGGCCTTAATGACGATATTCCGTGGAGCACACTCCACGCGTGATGCTATAACCTATTCAGTAACATTGCACCTTCTACCTGCTGAGCCACCATAACAGAGCATACATAGATGGTCCCAACATAACGACTGTGGATCACCAAACCATATGCATCCCACACCCACCTCATATGGTTAGATGTGATATCGATACTCACATTTCCCCTGACCCCACCATTGAGGACACTAGCCCCTACCATACAGCTATATAAATAGGTTGAGATGATTTACCGTTCCAAGATGGCCGCCACCTCTTTGTGAGACGTAGATGAGTCCCAATATTAGAACTCTGAATCAACTACTCATACCCAATCCACAGCTACAGCTTATGGCTACATGGGATACCTTTACCCACACTAACCCCACCACTCACGATTACAGCCTTTATCAGACAGGAATAGGAAAATGTCCGGACATTTTACCGTTCTAAGATGGCCGCTACCTTCTCTGAGACGTTATTGAGTCCTTTCTCAATACCTACTCTACCTCCTTGACCAATTAGCTTTGAGCATATAAAATGCGAGATCGCCGTACAGCTTTACCGGCGACTCTGGAGGCACCTTAGGTTATCGACGCGATTTCCCGGGGCAGATGTAAGTACTTTGTACGCTATGTAGCGATTGTCGTTATAGTGTTTGGGTCCCTTGTCTCAGACGACGTGGCTATCCTTGGCTAACCCGTGTGCGAGCCACTGTACCTACCCCACAACAACCCACCCCACCCCCAACCCATGACTTATGCTGCTTAGTTTAACCTATTACATCCACAGCTGTAGCCCCCGCCCCAGTTTGTCAAGATCCGGTACAGCTTGGACCCTGACTTCTTGCGGGTAGGATTGTTTTTCCAACCTTTGTGTGAAAGCATGTGTCAATTCTCAACGTCGTTTTCACGTGCCTCTCACACCTGTTATTTGCATTGTGACATGCCCAGCACCTGCAATTCTTGGCATGATAAACAGCACGCACATGCCTAATTCATAAGTGCTCACCCTACTACACCTGGGCTACGTTATTGAATCATTGCCAGGGATACATTCCCAGTACATTCCGCCTCACTTGTATGAGTAAGCCAATCATCCACTGGTGTGTGCACAACCTAGGCACCTCGCACACCGTTCTAACTGAGTCTGGCATATGTCACCATCACATTTAGGCTGGTTCTCTCTGTAGGGACAATTTACTGGCAATCTATGTAACCTCAATTGCAGTTTGCGTTTGTCTTGTTTTTTTAAAATCCCCAGTGTTGGGCACTTCCACTGACGTTACACAGGGCACGAGCACCTATTCCTAGCACGATTACGGCAGGAATATTTTCCTTATTGGTGCATGCTTCTTGAGCCCTCTACCGTAGGAAGCCCAACATTACTTTTTATGTTTTATTCTCTCCCTCTCCCCCACAGGTTCGACGTCTAGGACACGAATAACCCGTGATCCTCCAACTATCCTTTTTTGTGTGTCTCTGGGATTACAGAATACTCCCCCTCTTTTTTCTGAATCCCATCCCTTACTTTGTAATCACCACCTCGGTCCTGACGAAGCGCTAGGATCCATTAGGGACCGGCAACAGCGCGAAACATGTTGACCACCACTTGTACCCCCTCTCTCTCACTTTAAACCCTCACTCTTACGGGTCGAGAGTAGTGGGACGTATTTACCGTTTTTCCCCACTCTGTATGTTTATATAACATCAATCCCCGTTAATTTTTAATAGACCTCCTGGGCCCACCAATAAATAGTTAGGGCACCATTAGGTCTTTTTAATTTTCACCACCACACACCCCCCCTCCCCACACACCCACACGCACAACTACGGCGACTCCACCAAAAGATCTCCGATAGAGAGCCCTTTTAGGGCCCGTGAGGGACTGCAGCGCCACCCCCACGAGGAGCACAGCCCGATGATGATGCTTTGCACCCGCAAGGGTGTGTGAGGGCACTTCTAGTACCATCCAGGAGTCTCTAGTCTCCACCACATTACCACTTGCGAACCTCATCTGAGACAACTTGTCATTTCCCCTTTTCTTCCCTGCTTAGTAGACCATACTGGCATATATATTTCTTTAGGAACTGTTACCTTAATTTGTATGTGGATTGATTTCAGGAGCACCGGTACAGGACCTTCTCCCTCTCCTACTTATCCCGCTCCTTGTCCCCCCATTCTCTTTACAGTGTGTATACATTGTAATTACATATCAGTTTGTATACCTGATGAGGAACCAAAGCACATTAGTGGATGGATAGTATTCTACAAAGTGTGGGAGTACTTGCTTGAAACAGCGGTCATTTGCCATGTGCCTTACATGGGAAGTGTTTTTGGTTCTGTGGGTGTGACCAGAGTGGTGTTCTCTCAGCGGTGTATGCAATTCAGTGTTAAAGGTGCAGTGATGTCACTTCCTTTGATGCTACGGGGCCAAAGGCCACATGGCCACTTCCACTATCCTTGTCATTTTTGTGAATCGATGTCCATGAACTGGGCCGAATTGAAAGCACAGTAAATTCAAACACGGCTTTACCGTTTCAATGTTGTGAAATCACCTAGTACAATGCAATTGCATGTAAAACCACAATGCTTTGGGAAGGTGTCATTTGGGGTTGACTTTTCCAGCCTTGAAACCACTGGGCATGCCTACTTAAATGTGGTTTTACTGTATATACAGTGCAGGTGCTAAAATTATGCGGGTCGGTGCTTGGAGTAGTTGGCAAGGTTAGTGGGTCGGGGAGTAGGGGAGGGAAAGGGAACTTTTGCTTTAGAAAGAAAAGCGCTATTAGACTTTTCTTCTGCTACAGCTAAAATCTCATGTAATTTTTCCAGTTGAAAAATTGGGTCAGATTCTTCCACAGAAGTATATCCAGGTGTGGAGAAACTGGACCAGTAATAATCGGCTGGTGCAAAATTAACACATGCAAGCATGCCTTAATCTCGTTCCGCTTGACGTGATCAGGCTGTATATCTGTTTTGAGTAACAACCTCTTGCATCACCATTTCTGTCTATAACCTACATTTTATAAATGCCAAACAGCTATCCATGTGGAAGGACAATTCAACGTAGCGTCAGCCCCCTTTACCAAGCTGCCATCATCAACCCAAGGCATCAATTGCATGATGGGCTGAGATGAAAATTTACTAATCATATAGCAGAATCCTCGCCTTTGCTTTCTCCAGCCTGGCCAACTCCCACCTTATTGAATTTGGAAAACCCCATTTGCCATTCAACTGTACATGGCAAGATCCTGAGAGATATTGGTGTTGTGGTGGTCTTGGAGCCATAAGACTCAGACCATCAATCAACCAGGATTTGTAGACCACGGCTGCATCAACCAACCCAGACTGAATTGCTGGTAGCCGCAGTGTCAGCCTCACAGGAGCTAAGGGATTTGCCAGGAATTAGCCTAGCAGGCAATGGGGTGGCCTCTAGACATACAGTGAACCCCTGGTAGACAAGGATGATGTCATATCAGTGCTACACTTCACCCGGGTTCTACTTCGGATCACCCCCATCAAAAGGGACATCCACAGAATATGCAGCATTGGCAAGGGGTTTCCCCTTTGCTGTCAAGAGAGAGAGGATGTAGTCTTATGGCTAGAGCGGTCGACCACGATGCAGGGGAACCGGGTTCGAGTCTCGGCAAGGGCGCTCAACATCCTGTGATTCTGGGCAAATCACTTAATCTCCCCGTGCCTCACAAAAATTAATGTGTCCATCTGTAACAAAACTGGTGCTCATGTAAAGCGCTCCGATACCCAGTGTCTCAGGTCTAGTTCGCGCTATATAAAAATCTGAAAAAAAAGACGTCTTGTAAGTGGTCTGCTCAGAAGAATTATGAATATCACCCCATGCACTGCTGCACATACATGACAGTGCTGAGGTCCCTGTTAGTACCCAGGAGGCAGGCAGCATGAAAGTGGTATGTAACAGTTCTATCTTCTACCACGAGGCTAAGCAGGGGCACAAGTGCAAAGAGGAATAAATGCATAGCAGAGCCTTCCACGCTATGCTGCACTTCGCCCGCCATTTTCCACCCATTGCTTGGCTGCCTCTCTAAGTAAGTGGTATATCATCTGGCAGCCATGGCGAAGGATGTGATACCTCTGCCTCGTCTAAATAGGGGTCTTATGGACATAAACGTATACCTATTGCTGGGAAATTAGATGCAGTTAAAATATATCTTCTTTGTAGCTTTTACTTTCCATAATAAATGATTTTACATGTAAACACTCATTGACCTGTACAGTCTGTGGAAATGGTGACTGTTGGTTTCAGTTTCCCACACCTTGAATTGCAGCTGTCTTAAATAATCCTCCAGAATCATTTACAGCCAAACGGTAATTGCACAAACCTTGAATCTCTATGAGAGATCCAGGGGACCAGTCAAAACTATTGTGGCACAGCTGCAAGGCAAACTCATTTCTGACATTTACTAAGCCTAGCAAAACCACTTTGCGCGGCTTTACATGGTATAGTAAATGGAAAGTAATGCGCAGAGCAATGCCTTGAGTTACTTTGCATCAGGTAGGCGTTACATAGGTGGAGCTTCGGCATTTCCATTCAACCACCCATGTATTTTGAATCAAACCCATATTTACAAAAACTTGTACACGTTGCCTGGATTTGAGCCAAAATGGTGAACTTGCCCGACAGAGGAGTAACAAGGGTAAATATTTTTATTTCTTCCACTTTCCATTTGTGCTCCAATCTGCAGCACACACGTAAAGAGGAATACGCCTCTGTGGATTGTTTTTGTGCAGCAAGGTGTCTTTTCCTACACAGAAACAATTGTGCTAGTGACGCAGGCACCTTTGCACCATAATGCAAGGGGGCCTGCGTTGGTGCTAGGCAGCACACTGTGTGTCAGTGCAAGGAGAGAGCAGAAATGCTCCATATCTTTGTAAATATGGAGCATTTCTACCCTCTCCCTTTCATGCAACGCAGTGCAGCAAGTTCCTTTGCTGTGCCGCGTTGCATGAAATATTAAATGTGCCCCTTGATTCTAACCAGCAGATTTGATATGTCTGCTGAATGACAAAAAAAGATTGGCCCAGGTCTAACTTACAGTTATTAGCCCAGGCAGATTCAATATCAAATTTATATTTCGAAAATGTGATCCCACCCATCTTTCTCCCAATTGAATTTCTTTTTATTTAACAGCTTAATCAACAAACAACAAAGGAAAAGATCAGAAATTTACTCCCACAGGATTACTTCTTTGTTAAGGGCTAATTTCAAAACTTTGAGGGTTTCACGCAGTATCCAGGAATTCCAGGTAAGTCACAGATTTTATAGTCAATGTGTAAACATGTGTGCATTTGTAAATACTATGTGGTGGGTAATTGCCATGGCAAAATGTTGCACAAATTGTCATCACAGGACTTCATTTGGTGTCCAACAGTGCTAGGACCGACATCCAACCCACCACCCTCGCCAAAAACCTTGGGATCATCCTCGACAGCAAACTCAAAATGACCGCCAAAGTCAATGCTGTCACGGCCTCATGCTTCCATACCCTGAAGATGCTGAGGAACATTTTCAAATGGCTCCCAATCAGCACACAGAAAAACATCACAAATGCCCTGGTCACTAGCAAGCTGCACTATGGGAACCCCCTCTATGCCGGAATCAACAAAAAGAGAATGCTGCAGACCGTTCAGAACTTGGTCTCAGAATCACTCTCAACCTCCCACGTCACACTCACATCACAACACACCTGAAGGAGCTCTACTGGATCCACCATCCACATACAAGCGCAATTCAAACTCCTCACCCACAGTTTCAAAGCACTACATAACACAGGCCCTGCATACCCCAACAATTACATCTGCTTTCACAAACCTTTCAGACACCTCCGCTCGTCCAGACTCCTAACGGCACAAATCCCACACATATGGAAACCCAAATCTGGAGAATGAGCATTCTCCTACATCGCTCCTGAAGCATGGAATGATCTGCCTCTACACATAAGAATCTCTTCCTCACTTGTTGAATTCCACAAGAAGCTGAAGTCCTGTCTTTTCGAGTAATCCCACAAGGCTCTAGGTGTGCTGTACTCACACCCGCTCAGTGCCAGGATACCCTCCCTGGTGATAGTGTGCTATACAAGTCTACAGAACATAGCATAACAAACGTGCATCTGAATGTGTATTTTTCCCAATAGAAAAAACGCTTCTTCTACATATACCTCTGACATGACGTGTTTTTCTCTGGTGCAGTCTGGGGCAGAGTTTTTTCTACAGCCGCCACAAAACTATGGAATAATAAGCCTGCTACACTTAGGAAAATCTCTGCTCTCCCTCTTTTTAGAAAGGCCCTAAAGACCGAGTTATATGTTGACAGTAATTTCTACGTTTATAAGTTTGTAAATAGTTTGGAAGTCTGATTCACCTTTTGGAATCTCCCCTTGGCTGGTAGTGATTGGTTCAGTCTCTCAGTGCCAGAACACCTTTTAGGTATTTGTGCTCTCTACAAAATCCTTCACTAACCATAACATGACTTAAAAAGAGTATTTCCTTCCTATTCTCGAACTGGAGATGCACCCTCTCACGGTTGTTGTCGCTAAATTGTCAAGGGTATAAAAAATTACATTAACCTCCCTCTAACTTCCAATGACATCATAGGGATGACTCCTTGACACACCCCTCGACCCTCATCAGCAAGCGAAAATGGAACCACAAACAGTAAAGATGGCCCATCCAGGCGAACTACTTTGTTAACCTGACACTGCTTGCTTCATTCAATAAGAAGCGAGGGCAGTGTCAGGGGTGCCCAAGAGAAATCAGGGATAGCAGCTGCTCCCCACAAACAAACCCATTTGATGATACTGACATAAGATTGCTGAGATTCCACAACACTGGCCGAGTTTCTGCATCCATTTGGCACAATGCAAATGTACAATGATACATTCCTTGATTTCATTAGTGTGTATTTTTTGCATTTGAATTAAACTCAGGTATGCAAACATGGGTTTCTAATCGACTTCTTAGAGCTTAAAAACAAAAATGAAAATTACTTGGTCATGCCTGGACAGGTAAGAAGGGACGCCCTGGGGCTCTCAGTGTCTGTCGATGCTGCAGCACGCGCGCATACATGCATCAGTGAGCATTTAAAAAAAAAATGCATCAAACAAATGCTGCTATGCCTGAAGGTGGAAAGAGCTCACAATGTGTAACCTTTCTCCAAAGCTCTTTGCAATCTCTTGTCTGTAAAGCTTGGTATGATTTGAGAATAGAGAGTGGTTACTGGCGGTAATCTGAAAAACACCAAGGGGTTCTGAAAGAGACGTGCAGTACAGTTTGTGTACTAACTAGCAAGGATTGCGACGTGCAAGATCGGTATGGTTTATGCTATGTGACCTGCCGATAATGCGCCTCTGATGATAAAAGGCGCTGTGCAATGCGCCATCAATCAATCCTGGTATGATACGTGTTGACTAATGTGCAGTTACTTTGTATCGTACTGTGACACCTGAGATAGAATGTACTGTGTCAAGTGGCGGCTCCTCCGCTAAGGCGGAGGAGGGTAGCCCCACTGCCTTTCAGCAGTGTCAAAAAAGGAAAAATTAAACGATAATAGCTCGACATTATTATCATTTTATTTGATCCTGCTGTGGCAGCTTTGCGAGGTGGGCGGGGCTGCTCTGCTCACAGAGGAGGGAGAGGAGTGGTGCCACTCTGTAAGTGTGCAAGAATGTTTGTCCAGCCGTCTTGGGCCGGCCAAACAGTCATGCTCACTTTGCATGCTCTCCAACCAGGCTGCATTACAGCCCACCCAGGCTGCATTACAATCACGATAGAGAACATGCCCAGGCTCCCAGTACCATTCTGAGTGCTGAACCACGATGCTCTGACCAATCATAATGCCACATTGCAGCATTGTGATTGACTTTGGGGAGCCTGGGTGCTTCCTGTTTCCAGTCCAATGGGAGAGACGGCAGAGGATAGACGCGGTGATAAGGTAAGTTTGTTTTTATTGTTTTTTACACCCCGCCTCACCACCCCCGATCTGTGCCAGCCGCCACTTCAATTATTGTACACTAAGCAATATGTCTGTGGGATAGAAGGTGCTGTACAATGTACCGACAATGTGCCCTTGGACAAAAGGGTTGTGTGATATGCAGTCCGTTAGAACTCACTGTGAAACATATGATAGAAGTTACTGTCATGTATTGTGTCATATGCACTACGTCTGTAGGGACTTGGGATAGAAAGTGCTGTGAAATGTGCAACTAATCTGGATAGACTTAGGAAATAAAGTGATGTGCAGAGGGCAGCCAATCATAATGGCACTATGAAATCTGAGGTGCAGGGTGATGTGTCATGTATAGTGTCATGGGCAATATATCCTAAAGGATTTGGGATAAAAGCTTTTGTGCAATGGGGAATTCCTCTGTTCAGTCTTAGACATGTGGATCTGATGTGCAGTCAGCCAGTGTGGCACTGCTAAACCTCAGAATAAAAGGTACGGAACACATATAATCTCTCTGCTAGGACTAAGGATAAAAGATGCTGTGTAATGGGAAGTCCAAGGAATGTAGTGTGTGAGGTCTGACTGTGTAGTACACATAGATCCTTGAGGCAGTGTGAGGCTTCAGGGTAGAATGTGGTGAGTAATGCAATTAATCAGTAAGGGATGTGAAAGCTCAAGGTAGAAGTTATGACACTGTGCAGCCAATCTGTAAGGTTATTTGCGATTGGACATTTGTTGTAATGTGAAATCAGCCAGTAAGGTGCAGTGAGCCCTGAGAATAAAAAGGCAAGTGTAATGTGCAAGCAGTAAGGTGCTGTGTGATCTGAGACCAGAAAGTGCTCTGTAACGTGCAATCAGTCAGTAAGGATCTGTGAGGCCTGAGGATGGGAGGTGCTGTGTAGTGTAGTGTGAAAGGGATCTTTAAGGCGCTGTGTGGTCTGAGAACAGAAGGTGCTGTGCAATATTCAGTCTGTAAACAACTTTGAGGTTTAAGCATAGAAGGTTCTCTGTAATGTGAAATCAGTCTCAAGATCACTATCCCCCACCGATGCCATTTGCAATAAAATCAAAGACATAGATTAAATATGCTAAAACAAATTTAAAGAAAGTCAAATGAAAACAATTAGCCCTACAGTGAAATTGGTGATTCCTTTTTGCATTAATTTCAAATCAGTTTACCAGGGCACGCAGAATGCCCTAAACAGTATTTGTTTCTATTCAACAGGAGACCATGGGATCAGCAAACAAACCTCCTAAATTAATGACCCTATTCTGTCTGGCAGAAACAGTGATATTTTCCATAATTCTACTTTTTTTCATGCAGAATCTTGTAATTGTGGTCTTGTGCATGTACAGAAGAATGTTTTGGTGGATTTTACTGTAATCTGCCTAGTTCTCATCATAGCCACCCAGAACCCTTTGTGGCATGTTTGGTTGTGGACTGTCTTGTCCTACGGGAACAATAAAACAATAACATATTTAGCTAGCCGGAAAGATGGCGACTAAGATTATTCTAAGAAGTTTTGAAAAGAGACGAAGGACTATTGTAAATCTGGGGCATTCAAACTAATTTATGTACATGAATGTGGGAGGAGAAGGTATGCTAGCAAGCGGGTACCAGTGCGCCCCACAATATTAATTGGAAGAATGTATGAAAAGATTGACCGATGAATATCTTGAAGCCATGGGTGTACAGGATACTTGACAGCATGTTTTTACCTTTGGGGATTCATACTAAACAAATTGTTGTGAGGTTTTGACTGTGCTACTAGGAAATTAGATCAAGGAATAATATTTGGTGTAATAGACTTGTGGGTAACTGACAGAATATCAAGACCAAAAATATCATGTCAAAAATATTGATCACAAAAATGTCATTGTCCTTTAATGATAAGTACAAAAAGATATTAAAAAACGATTGCTTTGCACTAATATCAAAAAAAATATTGATCACAAAATGTCGTTGTCCTTTAATGATAAGTACAAAAAGATATTAAAAAACGATTGCTTTGCACTTTTGCACTAATATCAAAAATATATTTGCAATAATATTGTTGTTAATATATGTCATGGTCATGTGATCAAGGGCCCACGGGCTCGAAACGCGTAATGGCTGTCTAACTACCTGAGAGCGGACGAATAAAGATTCCTTTTGAAGCACTTAACCGTGGTCTGGGCTCCTGTTTGCAGCGACAACGAGTGCAAGGGAAAGGAGTGGAAGTAATATATATATATATATGTAGTAAACTAAATATGTTTAAGTAATATTACTTAAACTTATTTTTTTTAAACACACACATATATATGAATGTGTATATATTTCTATACATAGATATAATATAAAACTTTTTGGGGTTGAAATATTAAGTATAATCTATATTTTAATTTTCAGTTTTTAAAAAAAATATACCAATATAACAACTAATATATATACAAATATATAATCACATGCACATATAAAAATGATTAATAAATATAACTACCAAAAAAATCAAATATTTCTAATTAAATTATACATAAACAGTAAACAATATATAAAAATATGTTTTACTAAAATATATTGCAAATAACATATATTTATAAACAAAGAAATATACAATTAAATTCATAACCACATACTAATTCTAATAATACATATATACACATTACTAAAAAAAACTATTAAACTCCTAAATTAATAAATATACTATTCCCACTCCAGTTTGTGCAACAGTAGGGAGAAAGTGTTGGACTCTGGAGGGGTAAGATAGATTTACTCTTTCCACTCCAGTGCGTGCAACAGTAGGGCAAGTGTAGGACTCAGGATGGGTTAAAATTACTATTCCCGCTCATATACATGCAGCAGTTGTAATGCCTAAAAAAAGTGTGTGAATTATGATCATGGGTGCCATAGTGTCAGGGACAGTGAATGCGGTGGAGGGGTCGACGATGCGGATAAATAGAACAAACGTTTCACCAATTAATTTGTTTTTCTGTCACCTTCAGGTACCTGCATATAAAATAACGCGCACAAGTTAAATGAAAAATAAATACAAGTTGAACTAATGCTGGGATTTGTACTCTTTTACATTATGGAAGCTCAGTTGGAAAATGCCGTCACTGCAGATGTCTGTGTAAGACCAGAGTGTCACATAATTGAATCCTAGTTTACCCAAAGAGGAATAGACGCGTCTGTATTTATAGTGTTACGAGGTCTCAGCCTGTGACAGAAACCATTGTGATTATGTAAGTCACTATTTTAATCTACATATTTTAGTTATAAGTAATCAGTCTAGACCTAGAATTATTTTTAAGTGCCAATTTAAACGACACACTCCAGAACTCAGTTGGTAACATTTTGACATTAACTCTCAAATAGAAGAAGTCTTTGTCACTGTGCAGCTCAGAGTGATTTCATAAGTTAAAGCCTATACCAGTGCCCAAGCAGTCTTTATATTTGGTAATATCCCAATTCCACCGATATACATTCCTTTCTTGTAGTAGGCGCCCTGGAGAGAAGGCGTGTGTCTTCTTTACCCTGGCTTCACAGCACAGGAGTCCCCCCTACTTTTACTTTCAGGCAGAGGCGCCTTAAGGTCAGCCCTAACCTTTAAGGTATGGTTGTTTTTGTGAAAGGGTGAGTCCAGGAGGTGGCAGGGAGGAGGCCTGCAGGGTTGCATTCAAATGCAGAGCCTTGATCCTCTGGGCCACTGGACCCTCAGAGTAATGGCCCAGGACAAAGAGGGAAGGAGCCATATCCAAGGATAGTGTAAAAGAGATGTAAATGTGGAGACGCATTATTTTGTTCGCAAATGGACAGCGACAGCGTCCTCCGATGCACGGCCCTCGGGAACAAACAAGGTCTATATATTGGAGTCTTTATTTTTTAATGTCCATTACTACCATTTGTGCAGCAGATCCTGTGGCACTGGGGCAATGGTATGAGTAGCTGCACTATTCCAATTATTGCTGCCTTCTTACTAGGAAAAAGATAGATATATTTGCTGGTATTACAGTCCAGACCAATGCTTGCTGTGCACAAAACAGGGCCCAAACAACGGGGGAGGAGCCTGGGGTGTGATTGGCCCGATGAGCCACAGAACAAATATCCCGGAAATGATCTCATAAGCCCCACCCACTGTGCTCAGAGCTACCTCTTTGGCTTCCCCACTCATTGCCGTAAATACTTGGAGGGGGCCTCGACTTTAGATGTTTTGCCTTGGGGGGGGGTTCGGGGCAAAAACCTTTGAAGACCTCTGAAGTAAACCATGCCTTGATTGGCCCACTCTCCAGCCACTGCATGGGATTTACTACTGTCTAATTGCATACTCCTGTGGCATGCAATTACGAAGCAGGAAAAACATTTACACCTGCAAGTTATCCTGTTTTAGATACGTGATAGGCATATGTTGAGTCGTTGCGGGCCGTCCGCATAGCTTTACAGACATAAAAGGCTTTGTGGATTGGTCCCAGGGCTTTTATTTAACAAGTCTAGTCACATTTGCCAGTTAATGTTCAGTGTAGCCAGTTGGGTTGCTCACCCTGAGAGCTTGAGGAAGGTGGAGGAGTTGTACACCCCAGGCATCAAAGACCATTTCCGCTGTGGTCTGTTAATTATTTGGGTTTTGCTTTTCCCTTCTTGAAGAGTCCATGTTCAAAAGACACTAATTATCAGAGCTCCTTCATGGGCAGCCAAACCACCTAATGGCAGCAATCCAAGCATTTTGTATGAATTCATTTTTGAAAAGACATTCACAATTCAGTGATTAAATAGTGATGAACTATCAAGGCTTCAAAATGTTTTTTTGTTGCTTTTAGTGATGTTTTAGGAGATTCATTACTCAACCACATGCTGAGTATAAATCATGCGCCAACATTTTTTTACAACCTAAATGTACTACCAGACATGCTGTCAAGTAATAACCGTATGATTAATAATACACTCCATGCCAGGTTCCAGCAACCAAGGAACAAAGTATTAACCAAATGAATTATGTCCAACAAGTTTCATTTATGCACTTTGAATCCTTGAAAAATTGATGCGGATATTAACACATGAAGCCTCCCTACCCAAAACTGATGCCAGAAAATCTGTGCAAGCGTTGGTCTTCTGCCATATTGTTGGAGGCAACATCCTACTCAAAGGCCTTTGAGAAAGCACATTGACACCCCTCAAGGGCATTGTAAATGCTCCAGCGTGCTTCTTCAAGATTGACTACACCATCCCAATACTGGAAGAACTACATTGGCTCCTTTTTGAAAAACAGCAGCATGTTATCTGCATGCAATGCACTGAAGTGTAACCCATCTGAAGGTGGTATACACTCTACCCTGTGCTCTTCGTTTATTAATTCTGCAAACAGCTCCTCTACCAAAGCAAAGAGCATGGGAGGCAAAGGGCACTCCTGCCTCGATCCTCTATGTATATTATATAATGCACATATCAGCTGTCCCAGTCACACTTTTGCCTTTGGGTTTGTATACATTAATTTAATCCACTTGATCCACCCTTCTTCTGTGCCCATAAAAGAACAAAGAACCACCTGGAAGAACCTCCAACTGGCTGTACCATATGTCTTTTCCAAGTCCACAGATAGGACTATGGCACCTGATCTAATCTCTCTCAGTTTCTTCCATAATTTGAGACAATCTCCTAATATTTATTTGAGGTGCTCCAATCGGGTATTGACCCTGCTTGAGCTGGATGAATTATAGATGTCATCAATGTGAGCATTGGTTCAACAACACTTTGCTCCTGTTAGAAATTTTTTTTTTGGTTGACTTGAGTATGAGCCTTGGTCAAGCAGCAACCACAATGCTAGTCAGGGTAAGAGGCAGGCAAACCCTAAATTAACCTGTGCTCCCCCTCGGGTAGCTTGGCACAGTGCAGTCAGGCTAAACTTTAGAGGCTGTGTGTAAAGTATTAGTGCAACAAATCAAACAGTAAATCAGTGAAAACACAACGCAAAAAGATTTCAAGTTAGAAATATAACTCTGATTTTAATAAATAAAACAGGATCATAACGACAAATATCCAATTAGTACAACTAGAGATATTGGATTTCAAACCTATTTAGGAAAAGAGCGCCAAGAAGCCAAAAGAACTATTGGGGATATCTGGTCGCGCCAAACTGGGACAAACTGACAAGCGGGCCACGATGGAGTGTGTTCTGGCTACAGGGACCCAATCAGGTCTGTTGAACAAAGTATTTTTTATCCTGCTTGTGGAGCGTTGCATGGACCCATGTCAAAGATGCATCGCGCAGAAGAGGCAATATGTTGGTTCGTGATGCGATGAGGCTGTGGTGCGAGGTCCTGATGAGTCGACTTCGAGGATCCTGCTATTGGGGCTAGCGATGCGAAGTCCGTTGTCGAGGACGTGAGGCGCAGTAGAGGTGATGTGTCTATTCTGATGAGTGGTGAAGCTGCGATGCATAGTTTTAGTGTCGTCATTGAGGCTATAGTCGATGAAGGATGAGAGGAGCTTGCGCCGAGCAGTGGAGGTTCCGAAGGTGATGCAGAAGTCCCAAGATGCGGGAGGTGGTGGCGATATGAGTCTTTTTCGATGGGTCAAATCCACGCAGTAGCGGTGATGCATTGGTTCTGCTTGTGGGATGCACCGCTCATCCGAGGAGGTGCATCGGTTCGGTTCAGGGATGCATCTCCCAGTAGAGAAAATGTATTGAATCTGCTTCCAAGCACCTCAGGCCCACTTCCAAGGGTCCAGGACTGTGGTGGCACCACTTGGCAGGGTAGAATCACAGATGGCAGAGTCCAGGTGCACAGATGGGAAGCCTGTTATGTCCCTAAGTCTTAAGATCAGGAGGCCAGCGAGCTAGCCCTTGCAGTCACTCTGGGTTCTGGGGTCAAGTGATGCAGGTCCACTCCTTCTAACCCAGGCAAGAGGGCAGCAGGCAGCAGATCAGCACAGCAAAGCAGGAATGCAGCAGAGTGGCAGTTCTTCAGCAGCACAGCTGTCCTTCTTATTGGCAGAGTATCTTCAGGTCCAGACGTGTACTGAAGTGGTGGTGTCTGAAGTCAAGTACTTATATCCAGTGGTGCTTTGAAATGGGTAGAATTCAAAGACATGCCTATGAAGTGCACAGAGGTCCTCTCTTCCTGCCCTGGCTGCGGGTATGCACAGTGGCGGCTCCTCTGCTAAGGCGGAGGAGCGCCGCCCTCTACTCTGTAGCAGTAAAAGAAAGGAAAAAATAAAATGATAATAGCGTAATGTTATTATCATTTTATTTCGTCCTCCTACTGCGGCAGCTTTGCGTGTGGGGCGGGGCTGCAGAGCGGTGGAGGAGTGTTAGAACCCTCCTAAATGCGCAATGACTGTTTGGCCGGCCCTCTCAGGCCGCCAAAACAGTCATGCGCACTTTCCCTATTCTCCATGCAGGCTGCATTACAGACTGCGTGGAGAACATGCCCATCCCTCCAGCACCTGGCTGAGCGCCGTGTCATGGCACCCAGAACAATCACAAGGCTGCATTGCAGCATTGTGATTGGTCAGGGGAGCCTGGCTGTGCTTCCTCTTCCTGGAATCGGACGCAGGAGAGCAGGAGCAGAGATGCGTGATCCGCCGGCAAGGTAAGTGCTAATTGTTTTATTTTTAATTTTCATTACGACCATTAACCCCTCCCCCACGCGCGCCCGCCACCCAGGAGCCATGCGGGCCGCCACTGGGTATGTAGCCCTTTGTGTGTCGACAGGACACAGCCTATTCAGGCGAAAGTGAGGCTGTGTCCAGCTACTCCCTCTCATCCTGCCAGGATGGCCCATCAAGTCACACATAAGCTCACATTGTGTGGCTGTCGAGGAGGAATACACAAAGCCCAACTGCAACTAAACCCAGGTCATGTGCCCAGAGCCAGGTTACACAAACCAAATGGCTAAAGCAAGAAAATGCCAACTTTCTTAAAGTGGTATTTTCAGAATTGCAATTTACAACCTGGCGCCGCCATAACTTTGAATTTTAAATTGTGATTCCAGAAACACCAAACTTCCAAAAGTCATATCTTCCCACTTGGAAATTGCTCTTATAAAATGTAATAAAGTACTCCAAATGTTATTCTATGGGAAATGTAAGCCTTGCTGTAGTAAGAGTTTTTTACTACCAGGCCATGTAAAACTTAAAAGTACATGTCCTGTCTTTTAGATACATTGCACCCTGCCCTCTGGGTTGCCCAAAGCCTTCCTTGGGGGTCACGGTATGAATGAAAAGGGATGGTTTGGGTATGGCAAAAGGGTCATTTTGCAAAATCAACATGGCAGTATAACCTACACACACAGACACTACAATGGGAGTCCTGGGACATTATTAAAGGGCTACTTGAGTGGGTGGCACAATCAGTGCTAAAGGTCCACTAGTAGATTTTAATTTACATGCCCTGGGCACAAGTAGTGTACTAGGTACCTATTAGTAAAGTAGATATGCCAATTGGGGATGAAGCAATATTACCATGTTTAGGGGAAAGAGCACAAGCACTTTAGCACTGGCTCCCAGTGGTAAAGTGTGCATAGTCCTAATACCAGCAAAAATGAGGTCAGAAAAGTGGAAGAGGAAGGCAGAAAGTTGGGGGGAAACCACCCTAAGGCTGCCAGGTGTAACAACACCCTATTATCCGAGTTCTACAAGGACATCAGACTATAAGAGGCTCTGCCCAGCACATCTCAGTGTGGTTAAGGCAGTGAACCAGTGAGCGATAATGTGCCCAATTTGTTCACTGCTGTGAATAACTTAGGGAGATGGTGTGGCAGTAAATCAGCGTAAGCAAGGTAAGATTATGCCTGGAGGCTGTCAGTCAGCAGGGTTTTATCCTTTGCCATTTCTCTACTTGCAGCCTCAATTTCCGGGTTAGTAATCGGCATCCCCAATTGTTCTTCATATGTCGCCGTGTAAAACACATCATTAACATCTGGCTACGTATGTCGTCTGACCCCATGGCACCCCTGAAATACGTGGTCATTGGCGCTTTGCTGTCTACTCTAAAATGCCAGGCTAACAGACCCAATCTTATCCCCTTCCTCGTGCGGGTGCACTAATTAACCAGTATTGGTCAGGCAATCCTGTGAGTAGCATAATATCTCTCCCGGTTCCATTTGCAGAACAGAGACCTGGGTGTGAGGCAACAGAATCAGCCCAAATGAGCGCAAAGCCAGTTCCTGGTAACAGCTGCCAGCATCAAGTTCTACAAGATGCCCAAATAGAATTGCCAGCATCTGCAAATATTTGCATAATCACACACATAACAAGACCCTGAGCATGACTTTTGATTTGAGACACGGTGGAAACAGACTGAGAAAATGTTAAATGACCCCCATCCATGGGGAAAAAAACTCCCTGTATTGGGGCCATTTACTTTTTGTTCAGAGAAAACAGGCTCCCTATTTTTTTCTATAAAGGAAAAATGTGGCACCCGCTCGGTAAACTTCACTGCTCTCAATGAGCTGCTATGGTGGCAACAAACTATGCAGTTACTTCTTTGGCATGGAGGTGAAGGTCATGACCTTTGTTCCTCGCAGGATGATAGAACTAGGACTCTCCCCCAAGGTCTAAGAATGTGCTGGTGAGGAGCAGACAAACTACTGGAAAAACTTTCCTGACACAAATATGAGGACCATAAAAACCTTGCGGCATCTACTTGAAAAGAATAACATGCTGTGTAGGGACACAAACACGAAGAAAGGATGGGGAAATGTAACTAAAAATGCCATTAGCCCTTGCTCACGTGCCATTGTTTGTCTGACGACAGTCCCTATGCATTGTTAATCTCCATATAAAAACCCAATTTGATGATGATGATGATGATGATGAATTGGCTTTTATAAAGCGCAACTTACACTCCATGGAGCATCTTGGCGCTAGAAACATCACGTGTCATAGGTGAGAAGGGAGGGAGAGTTGTCCGAAAACATAAAGGAAAGTGGAGAAGTACTTAATACAGAGAGGGTGAGTGATATTAAATTAAATTAACGCTAGACATAGTGTGTCAGTGGCCTTAAAAATCCATGTTTTAAGGGCTTTTCGGAACAGATTCTCTGAATGAATCAGACGCATCTGGGGTGGGAGCTTGTTCCAGGCTCTAGCTCCTAGCACTCCGATGGATTTTCCACCTTTTGTGGTCCGTCTGAATTTGGGGACAGCTAATAGGTTTAAGTTGGATGATCTGAGTGACCTGGAGGGAGTGTATCTTCCAAACCTTTGGGATAGGTATGAGGGGCCCGACTGGTGGTAAGCTCTGAAAGTGATGAGTAGGATTTTAAATAAAACTCTCTTATGAATGGGTAACCAGTGCAGGGTTTTGAGTGCCATGGATGCAGATGATTTCCTGGGTAGTCTTAGCACTAAGCGGGCAGCAGCATTCTGAACCATCTGCAATTTGTGTAAGACAGCTTTGTTGGAACCTGCATAGATGCTGTTGCAGTAATCTAGCCGCGATGTAATGAGGGTTACTGCTACCGTTTTTCTGGCTGTCAGGGGGAGGAGGTCAAAGAACCTTCTGAGGCCTCTAATAATGTTGAAACAGGACCCTGCCACAGTCCCTGCTTGTTTTTTGAAGGATAGGGCTTCATCAAACCTTATCCCGAGGTTGCGGGCTGACGTGATGGTATTAGGTGGAACTTCGGCGTCTTGGGGCCACCAGTTGTTAGGGGAAAAGAGGTTATTCTGACCAAAAGGGAGGATCTCAGTCTTGCCTGAATTGCATTTAAGGTGGTGAGTTCTCATCCATTCAAAGGTTGCGGTGAGACAAACTCTCAGATTTTCTTCTGCTTTAGTTGAGTTGTTGTCCAATACAAGGATGAGTTGGGTATCATCCGCGTAAGATATTGTACTGATGTTGAATGATGTAATCAGTTCAATCAAAGGGGACATATAAAGGTTAAAAAGGACCGGGCTCAAGCTTGAGCCTTGTGGTACCCCTGTTGTTAAAGTTTTTTCCTCTGAGCAATAGCTTCCTAATATGGTGATTTGTTTTCTATGGCTTAGAAAATTTTTCAGCCATTTGAAAGCTGCAAAAGATGTTGCTTTTATAAATACTACGCTCTCGATGCCTTTGGCAGCATATGACGTCAGTTGCACCTGCCAAGTGTACTGTAGAATAAGGAGATTTACCAACCGCACTGAATGTCAGAGGTCAGAGAAAACCGGAAATGAATAACGCGGTCTCAGCGGCGGCAGCGGCGCTATCAAAGCTCTACATAGGACATGTACTGATTGTCAACAGATGGTAACCATAGTCAGGGCAGGGTACCTAGCAACTACCAAACAAGAGACGAGCAATCACCCCTGAACAAACAACTGCTAGTTAGACACAGACATCAATAAGCCATTCTCTCGTCATGTTAATATTGATGTATTATGGAAGGACCAATATTTCACATCACCGACTGATAGTTTATAAAAAACAAAGTATGCTCTGAAGTGCTTAATCAAACAACAGTGTTTGATTAGCGAGGCTGGAAGATAAGTAAAGGTTAAACTACAACTTAATTGACATACACTGTATATATTCCTCCCTGCCAGGAAATTACAAAGAAAGTGGCAAAGCGTGGTGTTAAGCCAAGAAGGCTAACGACTCGCTCCGTCACTATAGAGTCGCAGGGCTGCACCATAGTTACAAGAATATGGTGCAGCCCCTGCTTTTCCCCCTGCGCTGGAGATAAATTTAGTAGCTGCCAAGCGCCAACGCAGGTTGGTTGCAGAGGAAGATTGTTTATGTGCAGGAACATAAATAATGTTTAAATATTTAGTAACATCCATGTGTGCTGCTTAATGCAGCGCACATAGAGTTGCAAAATGTAAATTTTTTTTTAATGACTGTTCATGTGGAGGAAGGGACACCTTCCTGCACATAAACAATCATTGGAGTTTTGCTGTTTCCATGTGTGCTGCACAACGCAGCACACATGGAAACAGCAAAAACGAGGAGAAATGAAACATTACTCCTTGTTGCGCCAGGGTAAGACCAGGTTTTCCCTGGTCTTAATGTTGGCACTGCCCCATATTTACGCCACCCTTGTAAATAGGGGGCAGCGTCAAAATCAGTGGGTGTTGTGGTGGAACGCCCACAGCAACATTCATTGCCCTCCCCTTTCACGCTAAGTATAGCGTGAAAGGGTGCCCTACTAACAAGGCAGCGTTAAGCCACGTTACTTAACACTGCCTTGTATATAAGGCAAAGCCCCTATCGTCACCACAATGCCATGGAAAGTGACATTGTGGTGGTTATAGGGGCTTGTAAATATGCCCCTGCAAGTCTCCTAAAAGAGGATGTGGCTTAACGACTAGAGCGTCCGACTTTGAAGCTGGGGAACCAGGTTCAAGTCTTGGCGTAAACTCAACATCCTGTGATTCTGGGCAAATTACTTAATTTCCCCATGCCTAAAATGAATGGGCCTCATTTATGAGAATGCTCTATTACTTACTGGTAATCTTCATTACTCCGGGTCCCGTTGTCCTCGTCCCATTCATTACATATTGGAGATGACCATCCCCACAACAGAAAAAAGACAGAAGGATGCTGTTACACTAACCCCGCCCCTCCCACAGGGAGTATATATACCGGCCTAACCCAGCATTCTCCCTGAACCACCAAGCCTAAACAGGAAGGCCGACCGTCCGGGAGGGAGGGCGGGGCGTATGAATGGGACGAGGACAACGGGACCCGGAGTAATGAAGATTACCGTAAATAATAGAGCATTACCCCCAGGTCCCTTATGTCCTCGTCCCATTCATTACATATTGGAGAATACCAAAGCAGAAAAGCCGGCCTTCCCCCCCAAAAAACAGAAACCAACCCAGGAAACCACACCAAGGCAGCCACTGAAGGAAAGCCAAAAAGGAAGAATCGCCGAAAACCCCCAGACAGAGCACCCAGACAAGAGGGAGCCCCACCATGGCAGGAGCGCACCCAACAAAACAACTGGAGACCAGCCAGACAAGGAGGCTGACAACCATAGAGGCCAAACCAGTACACAGCAGGCCCCACAGCAAACAAAGGAAGCGGAGAGAACAGAAACCACAACCCACTGAGGCAGCCAAGAACAAAAACAGCGAGAAGGCCACCCAAAGAAGAATACCAAAGGACAACATGCCACCAAGCCAAAACCGGGCAACCGGAACCAGACCAAGGCACTGACAACCCACGCCAGCCGAAAACAGGCAGCTGAAAGGGAACCCAAGAAAAAGGCCACAGAAGCCCACCAAGGGCAGGACCAAACCAGAAGAGGAGGGAAGCAAACGACTAGGCCCAAGCAACCCCTCCCCCCCGAAGTAACCATCATGACCCGGCACCAGAGAGCCCAGAGGACAACAGCCCCCGAAACCCTACAGAAGAGCACCAGGCCCCAGGAAAAAAAGAGACCAGCACCAACCACGACAGCCGACCAGCACCCAGCCTGGAAGGCGAAAGAGCCCATGGACACGCCAAGACGGAAAGCCAAGGCACTGGGGAAAGAAGGAAGAAAGGGGAACAGGAGGGAGAGCTGACCCAAAGAACACAGCCCCAGCAGAACACCCCAACGGCAAAGCCTGGGAGACAGGAGCAGGAAGCAACAGCCCGGACAAGCACACACCGACCTCCCGAGAAGAGGCGCAACAGGCCCCAAACCGAACAGGTAGCCGACCAAACGATCCAGAGAACCCAACACCAGAACAAGGGAACCACAAGGGAGCCAACTGCAGCAGCAGCGGACAAACCCAACCAAAGACCACCGAAAGAACAAGCCAGGCAGAGAGGAACCCAAACAGACCAGGCAGAAGGCAGGACCAACAACACACAGGCCAGCAAAGACCCGAAACAAACAACCGGACTCCCCAGGGGCCTGGAAGGAACCGGAGAGGTCCACACACCACAGTCGGGAAACACCAACCCCCGAGGGGAAGGACCCCCAAAACCAGCCCGGCCACAGAAGCAACAGAAGCCAGGATGGAAGAAGAACAGGCAAACCAAACCCCAAGGCCCAGCACACATCAGGGGAAGGCAGAAGCAGGGGAGAAACCCCATGGCAGAAACCGCAGCAAAACACAAGCAGGCGAGAAGCCAGAGCCGAAGCCAAGCAAACAGCCCGACCATAAGGACCCGAAGGCCCAAAACACACTCGTGGAAAGCCAAAGAGGGGAGAACCCCAACAGAGCACAGGCAAGCAAAGGCCGGATGGGTGCAGAGAGCCCCTGCAAGGAAAACAGCGGAGCGAGCACGACCACAACCAACAAGGCAACCGCACAAAGATCCAGAACAGCAAGGGCCGAGGACACGTAAGACACTAGGCCCCAGCATCCCACAGGGGAACCGAAACTCGAAAAATCACAGAAGAGAAGAACCGCCAGCAGCCACAAGGACAAAACCAAAAGGCAGAGAGCAAGCAGCTCCGGGGACAGCACCACAGGCGAAGCCGGAAAGGACAACCAACCAAAGGAAGCCCCCAGCACCCGCAACACCCGGGCAGACCCCACAACCAGGTACGAACCAGGACCAACCTGGCCGAACCACAGGGAACAGAGGAGAGAAGGCTCAGGCAAGGAAGCAACGCAACAAGCCACCAGACCCCCTCAAAACAAGCCGCAGACCGCCAGAGGACCAGGGGACCAGCAGCCAGGCACGCCACCCGACCGACACAACCAGAGGCAGCAGGCAATCAGGAAAGACGGAAGCGGGAGACAGCCCAAAACAGGCCCAGCTGGAACCAAGAGGCCACAACGGCAGGAACACCCCACAACCGCAAGGACCTGAACCCGACCACAGAGGAACCAGCACAAGCGAGCAGCCGGTCAACCTCGAGCAGACAGCACCAGCAGATCCAGGAGGGCACCCCACCAGGATGCAACCAGGCACCCAAATGCCAACAGGGAGCGAAGGCAACCGGAGACCACAAGGAGGCACTGCCGGAGACCAAGCAGAGGCAGCCGCAAGCCCGCAACCAGGAGCGACCGAAAAACGGCGCCCAGAACAACAGGACCACGGGGAACAAAAAACGAGGCCCAAAGAAACAGGACCAGGCAGGGACAAGAATACACCCCCCCCCCCCCAGAGAACCAAGGCGGAGAAGAACACCGCAGGCCAGCAGAAGCACAGCCGAGGCCAACAGCTCCTGGGAAACCAGCCAGGCACCAAGCATGGCCCACTCATCCCCAATACGCAATCACCGCAGGAAGTGCACAGAGCGGGAAGGCCACCCGAAGGGAGCAGGGGCCGAACACAAGAACCAGCCGTGAAGCAGGACACAGGCAACAGACAGAGTATCCAGCAGACAGGGAGCCGCAGCAGGAGCTGCCACAGACCGAGCAGCACCACTGACAGAACCAGGAGCCAGGAAAGGCCAGACCAGAGGCGAAGGGTGCGAGCAGGACGCACCGAAGGAAACCAAAGGCAAAAGGCAAGCACAGGAGACATAACCACAAGGGCAACTCCCGAGAATCCAGCGGAGATCAGCAACCTGGGAACACAAGGACCAAGCCAAGGAAACCACAGAAGCCAGGAACAGTGCAAGGAAAGTGCCAGAGCCCAGAATAGCAAAGACAGCCGAACCCAGCACGGATGCGGCAAGCCGCTGAACAGAGCACCACCCAGCCAGGCCACACGAAGCAGCCCAAAGCCAGGGACAAGCCACCCACGACACACAAAGCCAGAACCAACACGAGGAAGGAAGAGAAAGGCTCCATGCACCCAGGAGGCCCCATGCTCAAACCCAGCCACCCCAGGCTGTAGAGGACCCAAACAAGGAGCACACACAGGGGGCAGCAGGGGATGCACGCAGCAACAGAAGCCGTGGAGTGGAACCGCACAGGACACAGGACCAGGCACCAGGGCCCGAGCGAAGCACAATAAAACAGCCCATCGCAGGAACAGCGAGGCAAAGAAGGAACAGCCAGGAACCCCAAGAACCAGACCGGCCAAGCCAAGGCACGCCCAGCGAGCACAGCGGAACACCCCGACAGGGCGCGCGCGCCGGCAATAAACCAGCACCAAAACAACAGGGCAGCGACACCCGAAGACCAGGACAGGTACCAACGCGCGACACCAAAACGCAGCGCAGGACCCATATTGGAAAAACGAGACCATAAGGCAGAATGGCCACAACCACTCCCAACAGATCCACACAGAGAGGTTTGCCGCAAAGAGACGCAGAAGCAAAGGGGACAAAGGCGGAAGAAACACGCAGCAGCGTACCAGGGCAGAAAGCATGCAACCCAGGGAACACCAGAAGCCTAGGAAGCGGCAGCGACCCAGAGGGGCAAACAATGCCCCCAACTCCCCGCACCAAGACCATCCAAAGTGCAACAGCAGACTACATGGTGCCCAGAGGGACACATACCCATAGAAACATATATGACAGCAGCAGTAAGCACGAGGGGAAACGAGGCAATCCGCATCCACACCCCACCCCCGGCAGACAGCCAACACAGGCAGGGAAACACAAGAGAGTGAAACCCAGACCAATGAAAAAAAGAGTATATGACCACAACCACCAGGCCACAGTGACTCTGCAATGCAGGAAGAGGACACCAAAAGTAGAACAACCCCTGCAACCTGGGGCAAAAAAAAAATCAGGCGAGTAATGGCCACGAATTCAAGCATGGCACACACAGCATCGGTAGACCCCCATGCGTATAACAAAGGAATCGTCAAAGCTTGGCACTGAACAACAGATGGATTCCCATCACCCAACACAGGGGCAAACACGTGAACAACCCCAGAAGGATGAAAAGCAGAGAGGACACACTTCAGGAGTCGAACCTCCGATCATGAGGAACAAACACAGGCCCATGACATGGAATCAGCAGTCCACCCTACCACCAGACCCAGCGTCCGAGGGAGAAATGAAAGACAAAATGGGAACAAGACCCAGGCTCCCCGTGGGCCGCCGCAAGTAAGTGGCAAAATAAACCGCTATGCGGTACTCACCATGGGGGTCGTCAACCACCAACACTCAAGACTGACCCCCAACCACCAGCCCAGATGCCAGCCAACCGCGAGCACCGAGGCAGCAGAGGAAAAACCAGGAGCAACCGGCACCCCCAGGCGTCCATGCAGCGTCCAGGGAGGAAAGCCGAATACAACAGCAGCAACTGGCACCCAGGAACACCAGGAGCCTCACCAAGACCGGCCCGAGGTGCCCCAAACAGCAACAGCAGCGTGTGTTCCCGACCGGCCGAGCCACAGGAAGAGGCGGCCTTCAACCCGGAACAGCCCGGGAGGAGCGGCGCCCCAGCCACAAAGGACTGGCCGCCCACAACGCGGCTCCCGGCAAGCCCGGCAGGCCAGGAGTCTGCAGAACAGGACGTCGAGAAGCCCAGCAGCTCGACGAGACAACGAGGAAGACTTCAGGGACGCAGAGGACAGCCCAGCAGCCCGACGAGATGTCCCAGAAGCCAACAGCAGGTAAGAGCAAACTTCACATCCCTTTCTGTCGGAAGACAGAAAAAAAGAACAGGGAGAATGCTGGGTTAGGCCGGTATATATACTCCCTGTGGGAGGGGCGGGGTTAGTGTAACAGCATTCTTCTGTCTTTTTTCTGTTGTGTAGATGGTCATCTCCAATATATAATGAATGGGACGAGGACATAAGGGACCTGGGGGTAAGTGACGCATCGCTGCGTGAAAGCAGCGATGCATCACTACTCAGTGCGCCCTCCTTGTGACACCAATGATGCTTCATATTTATAATATGACGCATCATGTTGCAAGGAAGGACGGATACATCAGTATAACTGACGTATCTGTAGGCGTAAAAAGTGGCGCATTGCTGGAGTTATGTCGAAAGCCTGACGCAACTCCAGCAATGTTCTTTTCACATGGGGCAAGTTTCATGTGAAAGGGCCTGCGTCACCCTTACCCCTGCCATGAGGCAGGCGTAAGGTTTTGACGCATTGGCGTCCTAGTAGTGGCGCAGTGAAATCTCATAGATTTCGCTGCGCCACTCCTACGACCCTCTCTTGCGGGGGTACGCCCACCCTGAATACATTATACCTGGCGCAGGTATAATGTAGCGCAGGGGTTTATGAAGTGACGCATCTACCTAGATGCGTCAATTCGTAATTATGGTGCGACCTGGTGCATGTTTTACGCCACTGGTGCGTCACAGAAAGTGACGCACCGGTGGCGCAAAAGTGACGCAGGAGCTCATAAATGAGCCCCAAAGTGTCTATCTATAATGCAACTGGGTTACATGTTAAACGTTCTGATACCTTCAGGATTAAGTATACAACTGCAAAAAAAAAACATTTTGCAACCAGAGACTTTTTAAGGCATGATCAAAGAGGGCCATTGCCCAGGGTCCCCACCTTCCAAGGGGCCCCCTCAGAAAGTGATCTTTCTGTCAACTTTTAATTCTTTACTTCAACCACTCTCAAACTCACTGCCTTCCTCTACCTCTTAAGCTTTTTCACTCTCCACCCAGGGTCGTTCTAAGATATTTTTGGGACACCAGACAAGACACATTTCAGCTGTTTTTGTGTCCCAAGTACAAATCTGTACTGTCTGGCATCATGTGAGTTTCTTGAATTGGCAGAAAAAATGTAATAAACTTCAATGTTGTCCGGACAGGGGTCCCCAAAATATGTCTTGCTCACGGTCCCAAAAATCCTTAAAACGACACTGGTTACCACACCTGTGATTGCTGGGTGCGGGAAACCCATGCCCGGTTTTAAGAAATGTCAACTCGCGCCTGGCAAAGGACTGCTAAAGGGTGCAAGGACTAAGGTCTGAGGCACAGCCAGGCCCACACTCGACCCCTTCCATAGAAACATAATGAGGGTATACCCCTCCCCCCCCCCCCCACACTCATGCACAAGGTCTTCCCCTGCCCTCCATGTGACCTGACTCTCATTTCACTCCTGCACCCCTCTGGTCACATTTGTCCCTGGAATCAGAGATAACCATGCGGACAAGGTAGTCCCAAAAACTTGCAGTTATTCCCCATTCCAGAGACAGAAACATGTGAGATTCGGATTGAGGTCCAGAGAGTGCTGGCCGGAATCATTATTTCTGGCCCCATAATCTCCATGGCCCAAATCCAGCCAGTTCATATTGGGGCCCTCAGTGTCCTGAGTACCACCTGGGCAGTAGGGAAGTAGATTGTTCATGAACATCACACAATTCTCACATAGTGATCTGTGAGAAAACGTGCATATTTTCGTAAAACTGTGATCCTTGGAGTTCTTACACTATTTCATTGAGTAAAACTCACCATTTTAATTTCTTTTATTAGCAAAAATAAGTTATACTGCGGAAGATGGGTGTGTTTTTGAAAATCGGACTTTGCTATTCTGTAATTAATGCTTCACTGGTGTTAATACAGTGCTTTGGAACATGGGGGCATATTAACAAGCCAGGCGATAAAATAACCGCCGCTTTAGCGGCAGAAAACTGCCGCTAAAACGGCGATAATGGGCTTGATAATATGCTCTATGGAATTCCAATTGAAGCCCATGTTAAATGTGAAGGACGTCTAACATGGGCTTCAGTTGGAATTCCAAAGAGCACATTATCAAGCCCATTATCGCCGTTTTAGCGGCAGTTTTCTGCCGCTAAAACGGCGATAATTTTATCGCCTGGCTTGATAATATGCCCCTTAGAGATGAAGCACAGTGAAATATGCAAGACCTGGTCGCTGCACAACCACTCACCTGTTCAGAAAAAAACTACATTTCTGCTCTACTGTACTCAGTTATTACAGCAGCGCTTGTTAAGTCACAGGGCTTGCTTACAGCCAGCATGCTGACAGCAGCTTCATGAGCAAAGGCAACTGCCTTTTATAGCCCGATTTATAAGATTACACTTTAAAAAACTTTCATGCAGGCTTCTTTGTCTGACAGGTCATAGCCATTATTTAGGGGTGTCCAAAGTTGACGGGCACAACTTCTCAAACTTTTCCTTGCACTTGCAACCTTTGCAAAGTGAGAAACTCAAAGTTTAGTCAGTGCTTCATTTGAGCCGGTGGTTGCAGGTGGGGCCCACTCATGTTTGGTGACCGACACTTATTTTTCCTCATCAACTTTTAAATGAGAGCAAGAGAGAGAAAAGCACAAAAGAAGGAAAGGTGAGAGAAAATAGTGACAAAAAAAGAAAGCAGGGATTAAGTAAGAACCTGAGGGAGTGAGATAAAGGGCCAAGGATTGTCTGGTGGTGGATGAAAGAGGCATGAGGTGGAATCAAAACTACGCAACCTTGCTTTTCAGCTCTCCTTAAATTTGATAGTACCGGCTGCAAGCTTCTGAGCAAAACTTTAGACCCAGCACTCATTCTTTTGCAAATTAAGCACTGCGTGCAGTGGAAAAAAGAGGCTGCTTCAGTGGCCCTCCATGGCAATGAGATATATTTCAGCTGCCCAGAAGAGTCACTCATGTCAGCTAGCACCCATACACTGCTCTGAAGCACAGTCCCGAGCTACCCCTTCCCCTCCAAGGCTTCACAACCCATCAAATTGCACCAGCCTGAGCTGCACCCAACCTGTCCCTCAGCCTGGCCGCTCTTCTTCCCTATCCCACACCGCTATCCTCAAGTTTTAACTAGGGTCACCTGAAGTCAGAAAACACTGAATTGTTTCGCAAAGAGAAACGTTACTGCTACTTTGCCAGATTGCATGGACATAGAAAAAATCTTTGTCCACCACTAATTAAAACATTTGCTGTCCAAATCTTATGGGTTGCATAGTGTTTTCTTTACATTCCAGGGTACACTTTAAAGACACAGAAGTACTGAAGGGAAGTGGGAGGTTGGTTCACCCTCTGCATGAGAAGAATTGAAGCACTCACTTTAAAGCATACAAAAGGTCTATGTTGCTTTTGGACTTGTTATCTACATGAAACACATTGCAAAACTGGTAGCATCTATGTTGAGGAAGTAAAGAGAGGGTTTAGATTTTTCTCAAAAATGGTACAACAACTATCCGAAGATTTTTTATATCAGGTTCCACCTTGGCAGCATTTTTGATGTTGTAAGAAATAGTAGAGCTTGCTTCAACACATTAACAAATTCTAGCACCAATGAAAGAGGATGGGAGAAAGTCAAGGCATTGATTAAGCCTAGAAAAACACAATACTTTGTGCTCATATACATGTATATGTTTATATATATTCACTGAAAAAAACAAAGGTCACAGGGACATTATAGTTAGGCCTGGGCGGTGAACTCTGCTCCGTTCGCGGAATCTGTGGAGTTTTCCGCACTCTATGGAGAACGCAGAGTTTTGAAAAACTCTGCGTTGTGAATTTTTTTCTCGCTCGCCAACTTCAAGTTGGCGAGTGAGGAAAATCCACCACCCAATGAGATTTCTCAACGAGGGTGGTCAGATTTCTCAACGCTGGCCATCATGGATGGTTGCGACCGCTCGTGTTGAGAAACCTTCCGTTTGCATTGAGAAAGCTGCAGCTCAGGTAGAAAATCTACTCGAGCTGCAAGAAAAGAAGCAGTGCACTCTTCAGCTGTGCATAGTGCTGTTCACGCTGATTTTACAGCACAGTACAAACACCCAGTGCTGAAAATCAACACGAATGGCAATGTCAAATGAACTCCGCCGCTTGCAGGACTCTGCGTAGTGCGGCGGAGATTTTTAGAACTCTGCTCAGGCCTAGTTATAGTAAGGCTCAGATTTCACTTGTACAAAACCAGTGAAATTCAACAGTTATAGTTGCCTGAGCTAACTGTAACTTATGCCCCCACAATGCACTACTTACGACCTCACATATTACTTCACACATGACATGGTCAGTGACATCACTGATAACATCATTGATGACATATCAAATGACATCACTGATTAGATCATACACAGAACCACTCACACTCCCATACAACCTCTCATGTACCCACTCACACACCCATACAACCACTTACATGCCTATTCACAAACCCATACAATTACTGAGACACTCACTCACTCATATATCCACTCATCCACTCAAATAACCATTCACTCACCCATACAGCACCTCACACAGCCACTCACAGACCCATACAGCTACTCACACAACCCAAATAACACTCACACAACCACTCACAGACCCATACAGCAACTCACACACTCACATACCCATACAACCACCCACATACCCATTCACACAGCCACTCATACAACCACTCAATCACACATACAGCCACTCACACACCCATACAGCTATTAATAGAGCTACTCACTCACCCATACAACCACTCACACATCCAGTCACTCATCCACAAAACCACTCACATACCCATTCATACATCCATACAATCACTCACTCATTCAACCACTCACTCGTCTGTACAGCCACTCACATAAATATTTACTGTGCAAAACAGGCACTCACACACCCACTCACTTACCCATACACCCAGTCAAACAGGCCCTCAATTACCCATACATCCACTCACACACCAGTCACTCACCGATACAGTCATTAACACAACCACTCAGTCACCCATACAACCAATCCCATCACACATACTCACCCACCCCACCCATAGAGTTTCTCACACAGCCACAATAGTCACTGACAGCCACTCACACACATCCTCACCTACCCATACAGCCACTGACACAGTCACTCACTCACCATACAGCTACTCATACACTCATGTATTCGCTCATACAGCCACTCGCACATCCACTCACACACCCATACAGCCACTCAGACACTCACTCCCACACTGATACAGACAGTCACAGTTCCACTCACCTGACATATGTTAGAAACAGTTTCACTCATATAGTTAGCTCAGGTAACTATAACTGCTAAATTTCAATGGTTTTGCACAAGTGAAATTTGAGCTTAACCATAACATCCCTGTAACCTTTGTTTTTTCAGTGAGTTTCTAAGGCTTTTTAAAAATTCTATTTTCTAACTATAATGTCCCTGTCACCTTTGAATTTTTCTATGAAGTTCTAAGTTTTTTAAAATGTTATTTCCTAACTATAATGTCCCTGTAACCTTTGTTTATTCAGTGAAAATACATACACAAACACTCACACACACTGCTCCAAATAGGTGGTAAATAATCATGGATTTGGGAATTGGACCCTGTGTTACAGATTCCTAGTGTTATTCCCCATTCTGTGGAGAACAGCTTGCAATCCCATTTACCTCATGGGTAGATATCGCCCAGCATAATAATCTCCAGCCACAGTTTATCCTTGCCTATATAACAGGGAAACTTGTCATAGGGTCCTAAGAGCCTTACTTTGTCTCAAAGACCAGTAGAGAGGAAAAAGTGAGGAGTTTGCAAATAATTCTAAAAGAATCCAAGTAGATTTACTGTCACTGGGGGAGGGGGGATCTGGAAGAGGAGGAAAGATCCAAGGACAGAACCTTGGTGGACACCGACTAGAAAAAAGTTTGTCATGGAGCAGGTTGTGCATCTGAACGCTGGGCAGCATACATAGCCACGAAACAAGGATACTCAAGCAAGTCTTGTGTTAAGCGCTTGCAGAGAATCCAGAATGCTGCGGCACGCATTCTGGTGGCACTACCGAGATCTGTTTCTGTTTCCCATGTCCTGCCCAAGTTACATTGGTTGCCTGTTGAGAAACGAATCCAATTTAAGACTCTTTGCGTCTCGCATAGGATTCTTACTCAACAGGCTCCATTGGGTCTGTCTAATTTGCTTCAGCTTTATGTGCCGCGGCGGTCTCTTAGATCGGCCAGCCAGGCATTAGCAAGTGTTCCCCGTGTTGTGAGAGCGAGAGCTGGGGGCCGCTCGTTCCGTTGTCTTGCGGTGCAACTCTGGAATCTGCTTCCTGTTTCGATCAGAGAGATCCAGAGTTATTTGGTTTTCCGAAAAGCTATCAAGACCTGGCTTTTCCCGACTCTCGTATGCCTGCCTTCCCGTCAGCCACCCTCATTGTCTTTGGTCGCGCTGGGACGCCCCATTGCTGGGGCAGCTATGTGCTATACAAATCCCCCCCCCCAAAAAAAGCACTGATGGTGATACGAGCCAATGTTTTCTAGAATCTACCAACGGTGTCGCAGATATTGGTACAAAAGAAGGGGAAGGAGCAGCATTTGTGAAGTTCTGATGTGATGACTTACGGGACGTGTATGAGAAAGATTTGGGGCCGATTCAAAAAGAGCCTGTGCACTCATTGCGACACTCCATAACAAGTGCAGAGACTCCGCCACGACTGTCGAGCCTCCGCTACGAGTGAAGAGAATCCGCCACGACTGTCGAGCCTCGCCCATGAGTGCGGAGGCTCTTTGTGAATCAAGCCCTTAGTGTAGTTGCATTTGCGAGAGCCATTTTCAAAGGATTTGATGCTTTGATGTGAGAAGGCCTGTGGAAATGTGATCCTCCGGAAGTAACTTCCATCTAATCTTACTATAGGATCCTGCACCTTTTATAGCACTGCCCTGGATTAAGGGGCAGTTCACATGCACAGAGATGCAGTGTTCCAGGAAGGTGTTTCCCATGGTGCCCTACCACAATTTATGTGCCTTGTCTTAGAAGAATGGAGGATTACTATTTGGGAATGGCTGGATTTCATGTCAATTTGTTTATTTTAATAATGAGAATATCATTTTGATAAGCCCATTCATTTTGTTAGTTCTATAACTCAAAATTGGCGGGAGCAAGCATGTCAATGGCTGCAGAGTCTGTTGATTTTGGACCAAGTAAGGTAAGTTCAGTTTCAGAAAAACACACAAGATGATGTACGGAATGTTGCACATTGGCAAAACATTCACCCCCAGTCACAGATCTGGGTTTAATCCATCGTTATTTTACTCACCACGCCACCCCAGTTCAGACATGGCCATATGCAAATCAGTCTTGACCCTGGGCCTAATGGGATTAGTCCAGCCCGAACTGCCAAGCCATGTCTTCCCTGGACCGGAATCAAGCATCCTAGGACCGGTTTCGGGGTTTCACCCCTCTTCAGCCAGGATAGCTTGACTCCAGGGGCGTAGTGAGCGTGAGACCCATGTCTGGGCATACCCTTCCCACATAGGGCGAACAGCAAAACACATAAGATGATGGACGGAATGTTGCACATTGGCAAAATATTCACCCCCAGTCACAGATCTGGGTTTAATCCATCGTTATTTTGCTCACCACGCCACCCCAGTTCAGACATGGCCATATGCAAATCAGTCTTGACCCTGTGCCTCATGGGAACAGTCCAGCCCGAACTGCCAAGCCATGTCTTCCCTGGACCGGAATCAAGCATCCTAGGACCGGTTTCGAGGTTTCACCCCTCTTCAGCCAGGACGGGAGGACCTGGCTTGGCAGTTCGGGCTGAACTGTTCCCATGAGGCACAGGGTCAAGACTGATTTGCATATGGCTGGGTTCAAACTGGAATGGTATGGTGAGCAAAAAAACGATGGATTTAGGCCCAGATCTCTGTACTGGGGTGAATGTATGACATTGTTCTGCATTCTGTTCATCAACTGTTGTTTTTGCATTTGTCACCCCGAGTGGGACGGGTATGCTCAGACGTGAGTCCCGTGCTCTCCATGCCACTGGAATCAAGCTATGCTGGCTGAAGAGGGGTGAAATCCTGAAAGCGGTCCTAGGATGCTTGTTTCCAGTCCAGGGAGGACCTGGCTTGGTAGTTCGGGCTAGACTGTTCCCATGAGGCACAGGGTCATGACTGATTTGTATATGGCTGGGTTCAAACTGAAATGGTATGGTGAGCAAAAAAACGATGGATTTAGGCCCAGATCTCTGTATTGGAGTGAATGTATGACATTGTTCTGCATTCTGTCCATCAACTGTTGTTTTTGCATTTGTCACCCCGAGTGGGACGGGTATGCTCAGACGTGAGTACCGTGCTCTCCATACCACTGGAATCAAGCTATGCTGGCTGAAGAGGGGTGAAACCCTGAAACCAGTCCTTGGATGCTTGTTTCCAGTCCAGGGCGGACCTGGCTTGGCAGTTCGGGCTGGACTATTCCCACGAGGCACAGGGTCAAGACTGATTTGCACATGGCTGGGTTCAATCTGGAATGGCATGGTGAGCAAAAAAACTATGGATTTAGGCCCCGATCTCTGTACTGGGGTGAATGTATGACATTGTTCTGCATTCTGTCCATCAACTGTTGTTTTTGCAAGTTCAGTTTCAGAAACAGTAACTATTTCCTCTCCAGCTCTAATGGGAGCGGCAATGTTAAAAGGGAAGGAGAACAAAGTCGGACACTCGAGCTTTGAGAGAGAGGAATTAGAACAGAGTCAGTTGGGACTGAGCTGAAGCATTTTGGGGATTGACAGACCCTTCTTCGACTGACTGGCAGCATCATTACCGGAGACTTGTGTGGTCTCCTGTGTGCAGTCTGTAAGAGAGGATGGGAGGAGGAGGACACTGAAAACACACACATCTGTAAAATATATCAAGTTTTCCCCGACATATATTAGTGCATCTTCTGAAAAACACATCAGTTCTTCTTAGACGTCAGACTTAAGGTTCAATAGAAAATACATTTCAATGTGAAACTTGAGTATAGTTTCTTATCTTGTGTTGGAGTTGTTTTTTTATGCCTTGTTTTGGTTAGGGTTTTGCAAAATGTGTGTCATTTGTTTTCGCTTTAATACACAAAAATTAGGGAACATTGTGCAAAATTACACATAATTAAATAATCTTCAAATCTGTCATTTCGTGCTCTATTTTTGCATAAATACATGCTCTCGTCAATTTTTAAAGTGAGAGCCAAAACAATTTGCCCAAAAATCACAATTGTCACTGGTGTTCTGCTTGTTCACGTAGTTGTTGCTCTCAAGCTCAATAATTTTGCTGTGAACGGTGGCATAATTACATAATAACTTGGCGCAATGGCATAGTAACATAGCACAAAGGCATCATTTTTGGGATTTTTAATCACAAGTGTAGTGTAAAACTCTTGAAATTACACGAAATATACCAGCATAATTTTTATTTTGTCTGGGCATAGTTCTGATGTTTGTGTTTTCGATTCTGAAGGTCTAGGTTTTTCTCTGAATATCAAAGAATATTGTAACACCGATGCTAGCAATGCGAGGATAGGGGAGATGAAAGGTGGGAGTAGGGGGGACGCGAAGCAGATGCATGGTGTGGACAACAAACTACTTTTACAAGACATCTGTCTGCCACCAACGCTCTAATCTCACGCACCAAGAATTAAACTCAATCCATTAACTTCTAATGTAAAAAGTGAGAGGGAAAGAGATACTCTTCTGGTGTCTGAATTGCAAATTGTGAAACTAGAAAACTTGGTATTAGTCCTGGCTTTCCATCTTGACGAAATTGTGTGATCCTAGGCAATTGGTAAATTTCACTTTGCCTCCTAATTCTTCATTACCAAATATGAGAGCCGCTTAAAACACAAGAGTTCAGGATGTGTGCTGTACAAAACCTTCTCTTGTGTTTTATTTAATAAACTATAATGTTGTTCCGATTATATAACAACCAAGGATACACATAAGGTGGACCTAACAAATGACTTTCCTCTTGGTTCACTAAAGGCATTGTTGAATGGGAGCGGCATGATTGTTTCCCAGATCATGATTGAAAACTATCACTGCTATTAAATGCCTCTCAATGCATGATACACTCTGATCTACTAAGGTAAAACGCTCCTGCATGCTAATAGAATAAACTCTGCAAACTTCAAAAAAGCGTATCATGTTTTTACATGTTTGGTGCAAGATGTCTTTGAAGCTAAAGGTTTTTCTAAAGATAAGTTGTCTATAACACCTTCTGTTTTTCTTTACCGTTACTTTGCGGTACTTTGAGAATCCCTGTTCTGAGGCAAATGCTAATTTTTTTATGCAACATAACATCCAAATTAGCTGTGCTGCCTTGTATTTGCTAAGACCGGCCTGCTGCTGCTGTCATTTCCTGCACTGAAACACACAAACAGGGTTGCGCACTGCAACGCAGGCGCGAGACCTAAAAAGGTAACCATGTTGTTCCTGCATACATTTCACATGCTTTACTTAATCTTGCATTCCCTATGAGTGTTTGGTATTTCTAGGATGTTGTCAATTTTGTTTTAGGCAGCATATTGCTCTTGTCTAGTGCGTAATTTGAATCGAGTCACATCTAGGTGTTTATAGCGGGTCAGTGCAGTGCAAGTTTCTCTCAGTGGGGCAGTATGGTTTTCAGTGGTAAGAGGATGTGGCACTATGGTCAGAGCTGCTGAATTTGGAACTGGGGAACGAGGTCCAGCCTTCATGACCAGTCTCCCAGACCACTCCCCCGAGGGAGCACATTCCCATGCTAGACCTTAGAAGGCCCGCAAGACCTTAGTAGCCCTGGTGTCTTAGCACCAGCAGGTGGACCCTAGCAGTGGCAAGTGTGGGTTAACCTTGAAGGCCTGTCCGCCACAATTCATTCTGAAGTTCTCCTCCAGTCTTGCAGGCAGGCCTATGATGCAGCACACCATAGAGTGACAGTGACTCTGTCACTACTGAGGTCACAAGACCCTTGAGCAGGGTGGCTCTAGGGCAGTGCGACCGCACCCGCCGCTGACCAGCTGCAGTCCGTGCAGCTAACAGTGGTGGGGCAGAGGGGCCGACAAGGGGGGATTTTGAGGGACGATGCAGAGGAGAAATTAAATAAATAATTATTTTTCACTCTGCATCGTCCCTTGAAATTCCCCCTTACCCGACCTCACCGCCCCACCGATGTTACCTGCAAGGACTGCGGCTGGTGCTGACTTCAGGTGGGGACGTTGTGTTTGCAAGTATAATATGGTTTTAAAAGCACTTGCTGCCTCCTTCCTGGCCTCCAACAATTTGCGGCAACAATAAAAATGTCATGATAACTCCAGTGATTAATGTTCTTAGTAGAGAGAGATAGCGTTTTGTCTAGTAGACGTTTTGACTCATGGAAAGGAAGCGCAGAGGGTTAATGTGCCTGCTGCTAAGAACATGTACCTACCATGCAGTTAAAAGCTTTTACATAGGACAGTGAGCTCTTAACAGTCATGTAAGAGCTACATTCAAACTGCAAGGTATAAATTAGAGCGTTATGGTTTTTTCCCCAGTCTTTGATTATCCTAATGTTGCAGAAAAAGGGTTCATTTGGGTAGAAATCAATTCTGATTATTAAAGAGAACCACCAACCATGATATTATGTTTTAAATTCTGAGTTTGTGTTTCTCCAGACCAATCACTATTAAACTATGTTGCCTACTAGTATGGTTGTCATGTGACTCTTACACCTTGTAGTCCTTTGTCTTATGTAAAATTTCCTATACAGTGATTTACACACGTATTGTTGATTGCCTCTGTGTAATATGCGTGATGTAAAGTGCTCTGACACCCTACATTGATATTAGTGGTGCTGTAAATGTTCTGATACTTTATTATTTTGACATTTTTACACATGCTAACAGTCTCTGCAAATATTTTTCCTTATTAGTACCAGTGGAATATACAACTGCAGCAGTGAGAAAGGTGACCAGTCAACCTTTGCAAAGGGCCCTCAACTTCACAGAAGCACAAGTCACATTTTTTAGGAACTTTTGATCCGTTTGAGCTATAAACAATTTACTAATTAAAATCGTCAGATTATGCAGTAGATGATGTATTATTTGGCAAATATGGCAGAGTCACAATTATGTGTAAAACAATCGCAAACTAGGATATTTTGCCATTTATATTTGAACTGCCCTTGTGGGAAAATGTAGGGGAAGTGCTGATGACAGAAACTCCATGGCTTGGGGACAAATGGCTTGCGATTCCACTTTTAAGGATATTTGGGACATTCTGTGATTGGAAACATATCCCACTTTGTGAATGTATTTTAATGTCAATAACTCATATTGAACCTTAAATAAATATGTGTATCCATTGGTAAAATTAAATAACGTAATAAGATATAACTGGTTAGTGAAATGGGAAACAAATACTAAAAATTGGGATATTTTGCTCTTTCTGCCACACCTCTGACTCCGCCCATTGACCCAATTCACTGTTTTTTCCCGCCCTCTGATTCTCCGCCCACAGTTCCCCTACTTTTTTCCCCCACTTCGACCACTGCTTGCAACATGCACAACCTACGCACCATGGCACAGAGACGAGTGTGTGCTGTCCAGTGTAGAATTTGTCCTGGAAGTGTAGCCTTTGAGCCTCTATATTAATAGATTTGGTGTGTGGGTACTGACCCAACCTGGTCAAGTGAGCCAGAGAGAAGCAAAGCAGTTTTAGCGCTGTTCAAAGGTCGCCTTTCAAGTGCAAGACACTTTTTGCGATAGATAGCAGCCTCAGCCCGTGCAGGTAAGAGCAGTGGGGAGGTGGGGCCGAGTGGGGGGGGGGGGGGGGGGATTTCGACAGACCATGACGAGGGAAAATTAAATAAATAAATAATTTTCCCTCGTCAACATCCGTCGAAATCTCCACCCAGCTCCACCTCTCTTACCTGCATGGGCCGCTGCTGCCAGATAGTAGGTAGCATGCGCCACTTTGTGCCACTTTACATCGGCTTGTGCCAGCACGAAGCCTTAGTAAATCTCGGTCTAAATTCTGAGCAGAGAACTGGTGAGAGTAGAATGCCATTGCATTTAGGCCTAGGCAAATTAAAATAATCATTATATTTGAAAAGTTTACAATTTCACCTTACGTGAAATTTTCAATTTAAAAAAAAAAAAATGTAAGCGTCAGCAATTTCGAGTAACTTACACCCACTCGAGGCTGCAAAAAAAGTGTCGCTAAGAGACATTTCCATCCAAAAACCTGATTCCCACAGGGTTCTAGCTTGCATTTTTTGGAAAGTAAGCCTGCACCTGAAACAGTCAAACTACATACCGGCAAACCACATTTAGCGCCAAAAGTGTAATTTTGCAAAACCTCCATTAAAGTTTTCCACATCCCCATTCTCTGTATGTGCACGCGAAAGTGAATGCAAGTGTTTTAATAATGAAAGAATGAAATCACTGGGTTTCACAGAAAAAGAAACATGGAAAATTCCAAATACACAAAGCTCAAGCCACAGCATAAATAAAACAAGAAAAAACAGTAAAGTAACATCACAATAAAAGCACAAAACTAAGCTTCGGTAACCACAGGAATCTTCGCTCAGATGTGGCAGCTGCTCCATGGGTGATGGGATGACAGAGAAACCAAAGATGCGCAAACACAAGCCTTCTAATATATCCAGTTTGCAGCTCTAAGGATTCTAACCCAGGGCTTTTTAACCCGGGGTCTTCTAACCCAGGGCCTTTGTTGAGAATTGGGCATTGTCAGCGACGGTGAGCAGTTTGATTTGGTGCTCTGCTTCTTTCTCCACGGACAACAACCCCGGGACTGCGAGGACCAGCATTCTCAGCACAGTCACAGCTGGTGCCTCTTCCCGGGGACACGCCTCCTGACTCACGCCCATAAACTGCAGCCCACTCTACGCAACGCGGGACGCGCGCAGGGAAGGCGCCGGGCTAAGCCCGGGCCAAGGGCGGGCCCGTTCGAGAACGGAAGAGACCGGACCGGGCCCCCCTCTACCGCCAACCACAGCCGAGTAAGTGTTAACTGTGGTAGTTGTGTGTAAGTGACATATGGCGACACAGGAGTTAAGGAGTAAGGCTGTGTGGTCTGGAGGACATATAACTGGAACATTAGATAACTTTATAACAAGGGCTAATTCGGTTATTGACCAAGGCATAACCCTCATGGAGCGCAGGGTTTCACAAGACTTGGTTATGGCTAAACGCTCTTCTTTGGGCAATCTGGCTAACGCACGGACACCGAATCGTGATGACCCCAGCACCACAAATGATGTGACTTAACCCTTACCTATTCTGTCCCCCCCTCAGGAGGTTGTGCAGACCTTGTTTGCTACGAGCCCTCACATAATACCTGCTCTGGCAAGCCCTGATGCTCGGGCTCTGAACAAGGCCAATCTAACAGAAAAAATCACCAGTTCGCCTCCGCAGAGAAAGTCGCGAGGGTGCTAAACCCAAGAAACACTGTGCAGTTGTCTCCGGTGCTAATAGAAAGTCTAAATCTGTAAAGGACAGAGTGGTATTGTGTCCACAAATGATCCTAAGGGGTGTACTACTGTAAATGACTCGCTTAGTTATTGCCCTCCAGAACTGATGACTAAGGATCGAGGGCAATCTGATAAGGTTCAGCACAGAGACGCTATTAGGTTGATAGAGGATCCCACATTAACCAACTTGGGTGCTCTTCTAAAAACCACGCTCGCCCCGCTAGCAGAAAGGCTCGGGCGCATGGAACAGCAGCTTTCTCGGCTTGAGCAGTATTTGGGGGATAATCTTCACAATGCAAGGCCATATGGGCCAAATCAGGCCACTGCTCAAGCTAATTGTGACACAACTGGGATCCCAGATCAAAATATTACAGCTTCTATAGGTTCCGCTAGCTCAAAGGGTAATAATGTTCACCAATTTAGCTTACCTATTGCCACTCCTGGAGACAAGCCCACTCTGAGCAAGGCGGAGACTGTCTTTGTTCCCCACCCATCAGGCAACACTCAGCCTTTTTTGGCTGAGCTCCCGCTGAGGGAAGGTAGGATTGATCTTCCACCGGAAACCAGTCCGTATTTAGTAGTTATGACTGGTATACCTGAAATCAGTAATGCAGCCCAGGAATCGTACCAGTCTTTGAAAAACAAAGTGTCTCACTGGCTTAATACCAATAGACCCTTACCGAGCCATATTACCAGTGAAATACTAATGGTGCGTAGGCTTTCCTGGGTGGGCTGTTCACCTAAAACCCTGAAAGGGGACTGTGTGTTAGTGAATTTTAGGAACCCATGTACAGTAGACTATATTTGTAACTGGTAACTCAACTTTAATGGGTCCACAATCCAAACACTTCCTCTATCATTCTTCTACCCCCCAGTCAAATGCCCAGACCCTGAAAGTGATTGGTCATTTGCGAAACATCACAGCAGGGGGGGATGGGGAGGGGTTATAATGCCCAGACAGTCCCCCAGAAATATCTACTCACACACAATAGATTCAGTGGTCTCGAGTGTGTGGATTGACTGCAGTTGGATGATGATAGCCTGTTGTCTTGTCCCAATCCTAGGACTGTAAATGTGTTAGAGGGTGGTGAGAATGTGACCTGTGCCAATTCATACTGTCCCATTTCAGTATTCCATAGTGGGATAAAAAGCCCATACCCGCCGGAGGGTAGTAAAGGTCAAGAAAGTGTAGTGAAGGACCCACCAGCAAGTATAGCACACCATATTGGGGTAAAGGCCCCGAAACAGCCAAGGGGTAACGATGTCGAGGAAAGTGCAGCAAAGGAACCCTCAGAAAGCTTCTCATATGTACCTGATATCAGCGGTGTAAAAAGGGATTGTGTTCCGTTTGCCAGAGGGACTACTACCCCAAAGGAGATGACCATACTCTCTTGGAATCTTGCGGGCCTTGCTAACAAATTAAATTGTACGGAATTGGGATGTTTAGTGGACCATATTGACATCTGCATATTTCAAGAAACGTGGGCCAGAGAGGAATACCCTAGAGAGGGGTTTGCCACTTTCTATGTACCACAAAAAAACAACATAAGAGAAACCAGTAAAGAAGCGATCAGACATTTCCCATCATATTGGAACACAACCTGGTCAGAGAACATTATCGGTTCGAGCCACACAGGCACAACGAAATTTTAGGAGATCAGTAAAGAAAGATGTCCACACAACAGTAAAGCAAGCCCTGAGGAAGACCTTGCCAAGACTTTGTAGGTCCAGATACAAAGGTCGAAACGCGTAGGCTATATAAAAATTAGACTAGCAGAGATCCAGAAAAAACAGGGATAGCGGAAATAGCCTTTTTTCCTTCCCCAAATAAAAGGAACCTAATAAATATAAGGTTCCCCCGTATTAGAACATTGAAAACATTGTTTCTGACTCTGCCTAGGACCAGTAAAACCCAACTGTTTCGAGGAACAATTAGTTTAAGGCCCCAAAAGGTGTATAATATTGGACATTTTCATACAGAATTGATAAAACTAATGGTGGAGAACCTAGTTACATAACGTCGTATTATTTGTTTTTTGTATATGTTTGTGTAAAAAAATGTAAATATTATGTACAGGATATTTGTGTGAATATTGTAAAAAACAAAGGAGCCTATTGGTGTAGAGCTTACCCTGTTTATAGAAAATTGTGAAAAAAAGAAAAATGATATTGGTTTTCTCAGTCAATAAAAAGGACTGATGATCAAACAGAGTTGTGATCTATGGGTTCAGAGGTAAACATATGTTTATAATAACTTTCTATGTACCAGCAAGCTGGGGCGGGAAAGGCCGACCATCCGGAGGCCTTGCTATTTGGGTAGCCCTGAACTTGGGGTGTTCGGCAGAGATTGTAGTTACAAATTCCAATGATCTCCAATGCTTATTTCTAAAATGGCCAAGTTCTTTTAAACTGGCAATTGTGAATGTTTACTCACTTCCTGTACGGTTGGCATGTGAATCATCTACTATAGAGGAGTTATCCCACTTCCTAACTGAAATGGCCTGTGATTCTAACATTGTGGTAGCTGGTGACGTGAATTGCCACTTTGAGCCATTCACGGGAATGAATGAGGGTGCGCTCATGGATGAAGATGATTATTGGGCAATTCCATCTTGCCAATCACCGTCCCCCAAAATTTGGTCCCCACTGGCAAATCAGATCTTGGCCTTGACCTTGAACAACTCCTTGAGAGCCTGCAACGGGCGCACCCCGTCCGACACTCCTTCAAAGTGTACCTATAACAAAAGGGGACAAGAGTCTCGCCTAGATGACATCATGGTTGAGACCAAGTTATGGTCTAAGGTCATCGGCTTTAGGGTAATTCCTAGAGTCGAGAGTGACCACAATGCTCTCTGCCTGGAAATGGTACTACCAGGTCCTGTGGGCTCCCCATTATCGGAGTCGGATAACTTGGGTGAAGGACTGTTGCTCTCTAACAATAGACGAAGAGTAAAATGGGCTAAAATTATAGATTCCCATGACGGAATAGCTAAACTCTACAATATAGTACTGCCCAGACTCCTACAGATTGAAAGTCTAATCACTGAGTACCCTAACGATGATTTTAATAGGAAAGTAGGGGCTATTCATCGGGACTTGGTGTCTAGTTTAGCAGATGTTACTAATCCTCTTACCCTTAGGCGGAGGAAATATAGAACCCCAGCCTCATCTTGGTATAATTCAACGTGTAGAAAGGCTAAGGCAGAGCTACTCCTGGCGGTAAAATCTGGGAGTGACAGAGCGAGAATCAGAGAATTAATATCACACTATAAAGGGGTTATGGTCGATGCTAAAAAGGAGTGGGATACGGAAAGGTGGACCAATCTAACTGCCGCCCTGGAATCCAGGGATGCACGAAGGTTTTGGTCCTTAGTTAATATAGGAATAGGGGACTTGAAATCAGCTGTGGAACCCAATACTGAACCACCAGTGTGGGAAGCACACTTTAGGGGCCTTTACATGGATGAACAGAGTATGGACACTGTCCTGCCTCTGGCAGCCATCTCCAGTGAGGACGAGGCCCTAGAATTTACTTTAAGTGAGGTGACCACTGCAATCGACAAACTTTCAGCAGGAAAGGCCCCGGGGCTCGACAAACTCCCCGGCGATCTTTTTAGGCAGCAACCTGGGATATGGGGTCCCTATTTCCTTGTTTTGTTTAACGCCATACTGGGCGGTATGGAGATTCCCTGTACCTGGCTGGAAGCAGAGATAGTCCCGATTTTTAAGAAGGGTTCTCCTCTGCTTCCAGTCAACTACAGGCCTATCAGCCTTATTGACGTCCCACAAAAAATCTTTGCCAGACTTGTTCTGAACTACCTCCTGGAGTGGATGGAGGACCATGATGTCCTGAGTCCCTTCCAGGCGGGGTTCAGAAAGAATACTTCAACCATGGACCAGATCTTCCGGCTGCTCCTTTTATACTGGAAAACTGTCAAGATGGAGGGAGGCAGCTTATATATGGTCTTTGTGGACCTTCGGTCCGCTTTTGACCTTGTACCACGCAGGAAACTGTGGGCTGTGCTCCGGGATTTGGGTGTCCCACCGCAAATTTTTAACATCCTAACGAGGCTCCATGACGAGAACTTTGCCCAGGTTAGGTGTGGGAGGAATGGTGCACTGTCCCCTAGGTTCCCGGTCAGAAGAGGGGCGAGACAGGGCTGTGTATTGGCCCCAACCCTCTTCTGCCTATATGTTAATGACCTAATCCCGTCTCTGAACGAGGTGCCAAATAATGATGCTCCGCTATTGGCGGGCAGGAGGATACCTGCAATCATGTTTGCTGACGATACCCTCTTGCTCTCCAAGTCCCCCATGGGGATTCAACGGATACTGGACGGCTTTCGGGATTTCTGTAGTTTGCGAGGACTAGAGATTAATGTCTACAAAACTAAATACATGATATTTAATTCCGCGGCATCTACACGTTCGACTCTTACCTTAGGCAAAGGGAACCTGGAAAGGGTAACTACCTTCACATATCTTGGGGTTCTAGTACAAGAAAATATGTCATGGGGACCCCAAATTGCTAAATCCCAACTAAAACTTGCACAGTTGACGGGTGGTATACTCAAGGTGTCAAATACTTCATCATTGAAGCCAGTGAGCCCCGCCCTTGAGATATACAAAGTACAAGTAAGAGCAGTAGTCCTCTATGGCGGGGAGTTGTGGGGTCACACGAAGGTAACAGCAATTGCCAAAATTGAAATCAAATTTATGCGACAACTGCTGTCCCTTCCGCAAAGTACACCTACCCTACCCCTAAGGTTGGACATGGGATTAAATCCAATCGAAGATGAATTAGGGATCAAACCCTTAAGGTTTTGGCACAGACTCTGGTCAACGCCTGAACTATTCAATTATAGGGAGGAATTAAGACAGTTACTTGCCTATAACAAGGCAAGAAAGATCCATTGGTTAGTATTCATCAAGCAGGAACTGCCGAAAATTGGCCTAGAAGCCATGTGGGAAGACCCAGAAAAAGCGTGTAGTGAGATCTCGCGAAAAAACCTTACTAGGATTTATAAGGAGCACAGATTTAGTTCCACTTTCTGTGCCGTAACACTGGGTTCACTAACCACTTCTTTCCTTGATTTTAAAAATCGCTATGGCTTTGAAAACTTTATGGATATTGTATATCCAATCTTTGTCAGGAAACTCTACATCCAGTGGAGACTTGGCACTCTTCCGCTTAAAGTCTTCACTAGTAAGTTGTCAGCATCCTTGGACATGTCATGCCCAGGCTGTACCTGTGGCGTGGAGGATGAACTCCATGTCTTTTTTTTCTGTCCTGCATATATGAATTCCAGGAGATTTTGGCTGGTACCACTGTGTAGAAACTTGGGGTTTAAGCAATACCAACATGCTTATAGAATTCTAAAGTCAGACACAGCGGGCTCTACAGTATTTGCAATTTGCATATATCTTTCAGCCATGTGATTTAAGCGGTGCAAATTAGTTGATATCCAATGCTAGCTTGTAGCAAATTGAATTTCATGGAACTAATGAATTTCGATTCAGATGGTTCTAAGTAATACTATGCAATGCAATGTAATTTTTCTTTTTTGGTGTTAATTATGAATTTTGAAAAGTGTTGTTTTATTTTCTATGTACCCTTTTATGACATTGTCGAAATAAAGGCTATTTGACTGACTGAATATATCCATAGCACATGCGTGTTTACTGGTCCAGGGTCATGCAAGGTGGGTGGGCGTGGCTTAAGGGCTTGAGCGGCAGATTTTGAAGCTGGGGAACCAGGTTCAACTCTGGCAGGAGGGTCAAACATGCTGTGATTCTGGACCAAGCACTTAACCTCTCGGTGCCTAAAAAAATGAATGTGCCCATCTATAATGCAACTGGTGCTCATGTAAAGGCTTTGGTACCTTCGGGTCGAGTTAGCGCTCTATAAAACTGCAACAACAAAAAAAGGCAGGTAATCGCGGTTCTGTGGACACACCCATCTATGTGCTGGCATTCCAGGGGCAAGGCTTCCCCCAGGGCTGCTGCCATGTACACTTGGCACTGGTTGAAAGGAGTGCTCGTCTGCTGGGAGATCAAGCCATGTAAACAGAAGCTGCAGGTTTGTTTAAGGAAGGAGCGAAAGACGGAGTCATTGCATTGGAGAAAGAGAGGGGGTCCTGCCGTTAATGCAATAACACTGAAGTCATAGGGATTGTGAAAAATCCATGCATCACAGGAAAACAAGTGTAGCAAATGTGCCACGCCCATTCAGCAGGAGAGTGGTAAGGATGTGGTATGTAGCTGGTGGTGCATTTTAGAGCACTGGTGTGGTAGCGCACTGTCATTTACAGAGAGCACATTTGCCATTGAAACTGACATTAATTTGCACAAACATGCAGTTTTACTGGTAAAACTATATAGCACAAAAATGATAATGAATGGAAATTGGGTTTCAGCTAATATTTACTATTTGCGCATCATCAATTTAACTGCCTTGATTGGTTTTGATCCGATTAAAATCTTTGTTTCTATCACTTCTCAGAATTACCTAAAATATGCTTCACTTTTTTCTTTCCTAGTTGCTGATATAATTTGAAAAGTGTGTAGTTTATTTACCAGTATTTAAATGCTGTATGTTAGAAAAAAAACTGATATACTACAGCCTTCCATCCCCTGTACCCCAGCAGCGTTGTCACTTAGGTCCTTTTAGAAAAACATCTCACTTTGCAATCAGAAATATAAAAGTACACACCTGTTTCCAACTATGCAACAATATGTCAGATGAAATAGCCTGACATTTGACCTTTGTACTTGAACAGGAAGCAAATGTGAGAAGATAAAAAAAAATGTAAAGGCATCTTTATTGCTCATTGGCTCTTTGAACTCCAGCATGGTTATTTATTTAAAAAAAAAAAAAGTTTTATATAGCGCTTGCTTGACCCGTGGGTATCAGAGCGCTTTACGTACACACCGTAGGGACAGAAGAAAAATTGCATTACATAGTAGGCAGGCGGTAAGGAAGCAAACAGAGATATAAGTACAACATAAAAAATAAGGTAAACAGTGCAGGAGAGGGAGAGTAAAAAGCAAACGAGGGTGGCTAACATAATCCGGTCACCATCTATACCTTGAATGTCAGGTGAGGGAGGAGTCAACTCGGATATTGAAGTCTAGGTTCGTTGACGTTGGTCGGGAATTTATATGTTGCAGAGATGGAGTTTCAGGTCCGCCTTAAGGGGGTGCTGCAGCACCCCGCCCCCCCATCCCTACTTCCAGCGCCTATGGCTGTATGTGGTCTAGCAACAGGCACACACATTTAATCACCCTATGCCGAGCCCAGCAGCATACCCAAAGATATGGAAGGATTTTACGTGTACTAACAGTAGGTCTGTTTCAAGTGTGATCGAGCAGCTAGGCCGCCAATTCAGCACGGATGGATAAAGGGTGTGCAAGGCCCTGCCTGGTCCCAAATATCCTCGTGCTCTTGAAAGTCTGCAGTCCTTGGAACGATAAAGCCAGGAGAGGGTTCAGCAACTTGGATGCCTGCTGCTGCCATCTGATTTAACCTCTATGGCATGAGTTTAAATCTTGGCAAGGCCAGCTCAGCTTTTTATCCTTCCAAGATGGTTAAACTTGGTATCACTTCAATGGGAAACAGTAGAACCAATTATTTACAATGCCTACTCCGTTGGTTGTAGCACAAGATAGTAAAACAAATCATTATAATAATTAACTCATCTCTGTGCCTCTCTGGTTCACCCTGCAATTAAACCCCCTCTTACTTTAGTAACAAATAAATAGCTGAAGAAGCATATTTATAAGGTGCATGGTCAAGCCGAAGGGGGTCCCTTTGAACTGTAGACCGCTAAAAGCTATTTATTCTTGCTCTAATCATTAACACTCGTTTTATCAATTTCGGAAGGATAAAGAACATTGCCCTTGATTCACAAAGGTAAACGTACACTTTTATGTAAGTATGCTATTTTTTGCTATTCACAAACTACGAGTTAATAGTGAGTTTACCACTGCGGACACAATAAGTACAACTAGTATTTCGATTTGAAAGTGCTTTCATTCACGATAATGAAGAAAAATCAGTTTTGGTGAAGTAAAATATTTGTCGAAGATCACACAAGCCACGATTTATTCTGGTTTTCTGGTTTTACTGTGTGCAAATCAGCCACTAAATGGGTATCTATTTGTCTTTACTTTTTATGTTAATACTTTGTTTTCACCTCTGTGAATTTTTCTGCAATGTTTATAAAGCACGAATCAACCTGAAAGCATTGGAGGCTTTACAAGGGCACCAGTTACATTCCACAAGGTCACATTCAATGTTGATACACATGGAGAGATTAGGTGATTTGCCTAGAATCACAGGATGTTGAGCAGACACCAAGGGGCAGATTTACAAGCCCCTTGCGAGACATTTACGCCGCCGTTGCGTCACTTCTGTGACGCAGCGGCGGCGTAAACCATGCGCCATGTTGCGCCTTATTTACAACGTGACGCATCTAGGGAGATGCGTCACGTTGTAAAGCCCTGCGCTACATTAAACCTGCGTCAGGTTTAATGTATGCAGGGTGGGCGTTCCGTCGGAAAAAGCCTCGGAAAAGTGACGCAGTAAATCTACAAGATTTCACTGAGTCACTTTTCCAACGCTGCTGCGTCAAAACCCTGCGCCTACTTGAAGCAGGCGTAAGGCATGTTAGGTATGGGCAGCCCCTGAGCATTGCTGGAGTTGTGTCATGCTTGCGACACGACTCCAGCAATGCACCGCCCTTATGCCATCAGATGCGTCATGCATCTGTTTATCGTTGCGCCACGATGCACTGCATTGTAAATGCAGCGCATCTGTGGTGGGGCATGGGTAAACTTGCGTGACGCATCTTTCCTGGCACATCCCTGCTGATGTGCAAGGATGCGCCAGGAAACATAAATCTGCCCCCAAGTCTCGAACCTGCTTCACTCATTTACAGAGCTGCTCCTAAGGAACACAACACCTGGTGACAGATAGAAGGCACATGAAAGCTCTGCTCGTTATGGGCTCGAGGTTCCAACAGGACCTCAAGCTGAGCCAGAGCCAGGCTTCAGGCTCGGATCTTTCAGAGGCTCGTCCACCTCTTGGTCAAACATCGAGCCTTAAGGGGGATGCCTTATTTCACTGAGGCACCAGGCAATCACCGACTTCACTGACAGCCTGCAGCCAGTGGGGGCAACGCTCACTTCCTTAGAGGGCTCGTCTAGAGCCTTTCAAAGCCTGCAGCTGGCATGGAGTCTAACATAAGATGTACTTGCCTCGTATACCAGCTGCCAGAGGCACTTGAACGTTTCAGGTGCAGAAAAGCATCAAACTCCGAGCTGGAGGGCGGGTTTACTGGTGTGCTTCAAAAAACGATCTGTAAAACAAAGCGCGAGGAGCTTATCGAGTGACGTGTTTTAGGAGTTAGAGGCGGTGCCAGGAAACATGAATGGGTGCGATGAGGACTGCAAAGGGTGGCATGACCGGGCAAACATCCCACTTAGCAGAGAATGCCCGATTCTGTGGGAACACAGTGGCTGCTTTCACAGGAGTCAGCACATTTTCACAGAGGCTTGGTCTGTGTACAGTGTAAAGTAATCCCACACTTGGCCTTTAAGCAGTAGCTGCAGAATGCGCAGTGGAAGATTTGACCTGTTTATTTGGGACTGAAAAGCAGCACTTTCAGCAGAAAGTTAATTGTTTTCAGAAAATTATTAAAATCTTTGCAGCACGTTCCAAATTCACAAGGGTTGTACCATGCCTATGAAGGAAGTGAACAAAATTGAAAAATAAATTAAGTAAGAATTTAGTTTTTTTATTAAAACTTTAGGGGTTGCCCCAGCTTTATTTCTTTGCCATTTTAGCATATATCTTTTTCTTCCTTGTTCTTTCCTTCCTTTATGTTTGTTTCTCCTTGCTCTGTGTCAAAGTTCAATGATGAAAAATAAATGTCTGCAAAAATGAGTACCGGTGGACCCCACCTGCAAATGTAGGCTCAAATTAAGAACAGGAGGGATTCCTTCACGTTATTAACTCGGGCTCTGATTCACAAAGGTAAACTTAGACCTGAAGTCTAAGGGGCATATTTACAATAAAATGCCAGAGCGCGGAACTGCACCAAATTTGGCAGCGGCGCTCCGACATGTTGAAAACGCAGGGATGCGCCATATTCACTAGAATACAGCTCACCCTGTGTTTTCCCTAGTGCAAAACAGCTGCCTAGTGCCAGCACAGACACCCTGCCTCCATGTTGCAAGGGTGCCTGTGCTGCAGAAAAGATTCTTTATGTGCAAAAAGGGACACCTTCTTACACATAATCAATAATAGCTATTTGCACCTTCTATGTGTGCGAATGCAGCACACATGGAAAGAGCAAAAAACGAGGAGCAATTAATAATTTCTTCTTGTATCGTCATTCTAACATCTGGTATTCTTTTGCATTCGTTTTTAGGTCTCGCCTAGTGACGCAGCGTGAAAGCGCTGTCGCTAGCGAGATCTATTGTTACCGACTTGCTTTGGAAGGGAGACAGGACATGTGCACGCGCAGAACGGACTGCAATTATGAACGTGCTTGTGAACATGCGCCAGCTTACACCGTGAGGCATTAGTTAACTTGCAGGGCAGAAGATCTGCATGTGTACAGCTGGCGCCGCGTTAATGAGCCCCCTGCTTTGTAGTGCAACAAAACCCAAGAGAGGAAATAGGCGGGCGTCTCACTGGCACCATGTGGGCTCGGAAGGGGATGTGCACTTTCCCCCGTAGAGCCCATGTGCAAGCTCACGCCGTCTGTTCTCTGCCAATGTGCGCTCCCACCGCGCTCGCCTACACAGCCCGACGCCACACGGACATGTTCGCACCACTCGCGGGACGCTGAATCTGGTTTCCTTTAACATGATCACACCATTGTAGCGGTCCAGACATTACCGCTCAACAACCGTTCAAATGGCCTCACACACAGTCTCCACCACATCACCAATGTAGACGCACCCCATCTAATGGGCTCAAACACCAACTCCTTCCTTCGACGTCTTCACTACCCACGTTGATCCCTGGCCCTTTACCACCGTCCAGCTTCCCCAGAGCGCGTATTGATGGTTACAAAAGGATTGTTCCAATACTCAACTATCTTATTTCTCCCCCGTGCGATACTCACTACGTCGTCCAAAGCCTACCAGGGGGAGTCGCATAGGAAGGGAAGAACACGTGGCAGGGATTGAGGACAGCTACATAGGTCACAACAGCGTGTTCATCAGAACAGGACCCCCGCCTCATACCAACCAGCCAGCCACCATTACCGTGCTCGGCCGATCTTCACATCTGCCCGGTACTTGCACACAGAATCACTCACCTGCCGGCCTCACCCAACTGCTCCAGCTGTATCTGGGTGAAATTTTGCGCAAGCTGGTCGCTGCCCGGATAAAAGCATTTAACTTTCAGTTATCACACGTGCGTAGTGATAGACGTCACGTACGTAAGTAAATTCTACAGAAAACATTGAGAAAGTGAAACTGCATGAGGCTTAAAACGGCTAATGTGCGTGCGCAGTGCAGGGAACAAAGTCTTATTCTGCTCGTCTGGTGCATAGCATTTTCTCTGATAGGTCTGGATGCGGCTTGTTTTAGTTTTGATTCTACAAACGCGATAGGATTTCCTCAAAAGCACAACCACCCTACTTTGCCTTGGGAAAGAAAGTTAGCGGACATACGCGCCCATTTTTTTTTGCAGTTTTATATAGCGCGACCCGAAGGTACTAGAGCGCTTTACATGATGACCACCAGTTACATCACACGTGGACACGTTCATTGTTTGAAGGCACAGGGAGAATAAGTGATCTGCCCAGATTCACAGGATGAGCCGATGCCGAGATTCGAAGCTGCTCAACATCTTGTCAGGTCAGACTTCTTCAGCCAATATCAGATTCCTAGTCAACTGCTCATTCGTTGCATACAGGGACATACAGACCCAAACAAAACACAGGGAAGCTAAAATACAAAATAATCGCCATCTAAAGCCCAGATCTGGACCGACGGAAGGTGTGGTGTCTCCTGGCAGCACTTTCCCAATCTCTAGATGGCTCTTCCCACCTGCAGGGATCCCGCTTAGAGCACCGATGACCTGCCCTCAGCAGGGGACCCCTGTTTACACTTCACTGCTGCCCTGTACATGTCTCCTGGCAGTCTATCCCTACTCCTTCAGAGTCTTTTTTAGGAACTCCCTGACCACGGGACTGTTCCCTCTCTCAGGCCAGGTGTCTTCGGACCTCCACCACAGGGATAGCTCTCCTCCGCTTTTGGTCCTCTTCCATCAGATGCCACTCCTCTCCCCCAGTGAAAAAAGGTTTATTCTGTCATGGCACGAGGTAACCCCACTATCTCCCTAAATCTCACCCTCTTATCCCAGGTATGCCCCTCCACTTCTATCCCGTAAACATCGCGTCTTCATATATAGGACCTCCTCGGGACTGCCTGTCTCCTTGCCTTTCAGCCCCTCAAGCCCCCACCCCAGCCCCCTGCCCCCGAACTACTACTTGGTCCCCTTTTTTACCTTAGGTCTGCCACTTCTTCACCAGTGCGGGCAGCATGTCTTGGCATTCAGAGTCTAGCTTCAGGGGGGCACAGCGCCCCTCTGCCCCTCGACTGTCTCCTAACTCCTCTCTACTCAGCCTGTCCTCGGTATGTGGTTTCCACCGTGCCTCTCCCCCTTCCCCGAAACTTTTTTCTCTCTGTTTGTTTTCTATCAACACTCTACTCTTCATACGTTTTTTTTCTACATTCTGCCCCTTCTTTACCCCACTCACTTTTCGCCCCACTCGCCTACTACAGCCTGTGTTTTCTACTCCCGTAGCTACTGAAAGTTGTTCCTGGTTTCCTCTTTTTCTCCGCCCCGAAAACTTTATGCCCGCCTCGCATGTACAGCCAAGCCTGCGAGACACCCTGGGCGCTCCTGCTGCACACGTCAGGTGTGAATGCCTCACCAGCACAGCGATCTCATGTCTGTGCAGGTCAGGGTAACTCGCCGCCGCCCTTGGGGCAGGAAATAGCCCCGTGCACCAAAATAAAAGCGGGCCCCATTAGTGAATCACATAGTAAGAAAAGTGGCCCATATTTGCAAATAGATTCAAACAAGCATTTGCAATGCAATAGGTCTCGTAGTTGTGAGAGTTTGAGCTATTTGCATTGTAAATGGCAATGCCTTTTATTTATACATGTTGGTTTTTAAAACATAAATAAAAGGCATTGTCATTTACAATGCCAATAGCTTAATCTCTCACAAATGCGAGACCTATTGCATAGCAAATGCTTGTTGCCACTGCCTCAGCCTTGTAAATCTGAGGCATCGTCAAAAAGGAATGGGTGTTGAGGTGGAACGTCCACACCAACACCCATTGCACACCCCTTTGCCACAGAGGACTGCGGTGGAAAGGGGGCTATCTACAAGATGGCGTTAAGCCATGCAAAGTGGCTAAGAGCCACCTTGCAAATATGTAAATATGGGAAATGGTGCTGCTGCAATTAGGCCTGGGCTAAATTTCCGTTCCGCTGGCGGAAATTGCGATAATTTGACATTTTCGCGTTCCGCGGAGAGCGCAAAAATGTCAAAATTTCCGCATTCCGCAGCTTAGCGATAATTTGTTTCTTGCTCACACTGGCGCGATCGCCTTACCTGAATCCCCGCGTTCGCCGACAAGTTTTCCCGATCCGGTCGCGTTCTCCACGGGATGTTGGATTGTTGGTAGCCATTTGCGCTGTCTCGCGACAGTTCGCGCCCGCAGTAATGTCATTGGTCGCGCGATCACGTCTTTCTTCTCGCGATCATGCACCGCGAGAAGAGTGAAAAAAAGATGGCTGCGCCCACGAGCAACCGCATGGGTAAGTTGGCGAGCCGCGACCACGCAGAAAATACCGCGAACGGGCGGGAAAAAAACTTCCGCATCTTCACGATATTTCCGCGTGTTTGCGGAGATTTTTAACATTTTCGCGATAATTTGCGAAAGTCTCTTTCGCAAATTCCGCCCACCCCTAGCTGCAATAGAGTGTCAAAAAAAGTGGCACTTGGGTGGCGGTGAGGGCTTGTAAATATGCCCCTAAGTTTAGACCTGAAGTTAAAGTTTAGACCTAAAGTCGAAACTTGGGGGCCGATTCACAAAGGGCTTTGGCACTTATGGCAGAGGCCCCGCAGTCTTGGCGGGAGGAGGGCCTGCACTTGTGGCGGGGCCCGGCACTTGTTGCAGGACCTTTCCAATAGGTATCTGCAGTATGGAGGTCCCGCCACGAGTGCGGGACCCCTGCCATGACTGTGGGGCCTCCGCCATGAGTGCGGACGCCCTTTGTGAATTGGGCCCTTAGGCTTCAGGTCTAAAGGTAGACTTCAGGCCTAAATTAAGACTTCAGATCTAAGTTTACCTTTGAGAATCGGGCCCATAGACATACAAACTTGTGTAAAATGTGAGATCACCGAGGAGGATCATTCTTTTAGGCCTCACTGAAAAACACTGCAGTAATGATGTTTTCCTTTAAGAAGTTTGAAACATATAGGACCATGACTCGCAGAGAGTACCAAATATTGGGACAAAATGGCTAGCGTGCATTTGTGACCAATCTCTTCCGATCCTGGGGTAGGGCATACTTCTGTAACCTGGACACAGAGGCCCAGCTTTGAGCCTTTCGGCGCCCGGTGCGACAATCTTTTTTGGCATCCCCCTTGACCTCCTTCTCCTCGGATTCCCTCACTACCACCTGGAAAAAGTGCCCATCATCCCTCCAAAGCCCCTCTCACATACATTTCATTTGTTTTAAAGCGCTGGTGAAGGCTTGCTTAACTAATCCACTCAGCTATCTGCATACAAACACCCATCTGTTCTTTGCAGCAGGCATATTAACCCTCTGCACTACTTTAAGGCGGGTCAAAACTGCCACCAGACAAAACTCCTATCTCTCTCTCTCCCTATCAGGAACATTATCATAAGAGTTATCTTGATATTTTTATTTCTGCCAGAAAGCTGGATGTACAAGTAACTCCGCAGCAGGGACTTTTAAGTCTTAAGTGATTGCTAAACACAGCGCCCCCACCTGAGGTCAGTGCCCCATCTCCAGGTCAGCGCCCAGTGCGGCCGCACCAGTCACACCGCCCTAGAGCGGGCCCTGTGGACACAGACCTGGAGTTGATCTAGCCTGGAATGGAAGCGCTTACAGAAGCCAGTGTTGAATTTCAGTTTGTAAAGTTCACTGTCCTTTGAAGCAATGCATGACGTGCCCTGTGCGGGGATCAGAGACACCTGCCGTGCATACAGCTACTACATTCCTTCCTTTCAGCTCCTACAATGTGTTGGAGGACACAGCGACCCGAACACGAGGCCCTGCCTGCAGCACGTCACACGGACATGTGTAGGCAACATCCTCCAGGAGAAACTGTTAGATGTGTAGCAAAAATACAATGTGCTCGATTTACAATTGTCTTTTCAGGCACACGTTTGTTTACTGTGGGAAGAGGTGTGGCGCCGGCCAGGGCGACTGACTCCAGAATCTGAGGATCACGGTTCAATCCCTGGCGCCGGTGGCAGATTAGCCCAGCACCATGTGACTCTGGGAAATAGCTTGCTTAATCTTCCTGACGGCCTCCAGCGCCTAGAGACCCTTATGGGTGATTGTTCGCGCTTTACAAACGTGGATTATTATTTTTGTTGAAAATGTCTGGATTTACGCCTAGCGGGTATTTACAAAATAAGTAGCAGGTGTAAATCCATTTACTCCTGCCTACTTGTACAACACAACTGCATAGAATTATGTAGGAATAATTCTACAGCCTGGGTGAAGATTGAGGATAACTGGGCATGTTTTACCTTGCATGGGAATGCCCACAAGGATGCCTTCTTGTGGCGATTCACGAACCTCTCTCTGATTCCTTCTCTCCCTTTAAATATTTGCATATTTGTCAAGAGCTGGAGTAAATTCCTTCCCAGTGTTGGAAAGGGATGGAATGGACACCAGATTTCCTAGCATTGTAGGAAGAATGGATTTTTCACAATGAAACATATTTTACCCATTGAGAAAAAGAAAAAAAAATTGTAATATTGCTTAACAGTGCTCCCATTTTGCAATGTGGATTTACACAGTCCACTTTAAGGAATTAGCGCTGTCTAATCAAGCATTGGAAAAGTCAATAGATCTTGCCTACAAGAGCTGTTGGCTTTGTAGCGTTTTTGTAGCAATGTTGCACAGCAGCGCATCTGCAGTGCAGTATAGCTAAGAGTAACTAAAACAGCTCTATGGCGTGCCCAGCACTGGCCTTGTCAAGGAGCTTTATTTTATTGCTCCCCTGAGGCAGCATGGAGGGAGAGAGGGCAGGAGGTAACATGTAAAGTGGGTGTAAGGTACCACGGAGGGAGGGAGGTAACACTGAGGGCGGGGGCAAAGGAAACAGGTCGAGGAGCACCCGGACAATGGAGTGTGTGCAGGGGGGCTGGGGGCAAGCAGATTAGCAACAGAGGGTGGGAGAAGGGGCGGTGGCAAGCACCCAGACAACAGAGGGTAGTCAGAAAGGGCTGAGGGCAAGAAGACAAGGAAGCTGGTTGAGATGGGCTGGGGGCAAGCAGACAGACAATGTGTGGTGGGAAGGAGTGGTTGGTGTAGGCAGACAGACAACAGACGGTCATCAGGCAGGAGAGATTGGGGAGGAAAAGACGGAGAGTGGGAAGAACGATGGAGACAGCTAAAAAACAAGCACTCTTGTAGAGTGCTTAAACAAAAATACAAAACTAGCGCCTGAAAAAATGTGCAGTGGAAGGATACAAGGAATGCACCCATGCTCCATGGGAGGAACAATCACAGGAAGAGGAAGGAAGCCTAAGGAAGCTGGCCAGTGAAAAGCGATCTTATGAGAGTGATCATGAAGCCAACCAATGGGAAGCAAAGAGCGGCCTCTAAGGCTCCTGTAAGATAACAAAATGTCTCGCAAGGGACAGCACATACGTTATCTTAGGTGAGACCTAAAGGGGCCCATAACAGTCTTTGTGGTACCCCTAAACAGCTGAGGTTGGTATGTTGTCTTGTACCACTACAGCTGTTCCTACCAAAAAGGAGGAGAAATTTCAACCGAGTGCTTTTCTCTGACGTCTTCCAACAGCATGTTTCATAAGAGTCTGATGGGGCTCCTCCGTTTTGTAGTGAATGCCAGTGTTAAGGCAGTGCATTGTTGGTCCTTTTGTCTTAGCATTTTACATCAAGTAGAGGGGTGCCATGACCCAAACAACTTAGAAAAAATACGTTCCTTCTTTGTAAAAATCCAATGTATATCTGGTGGTTTAGTCTTCCATTATGAAACGGAAGGATGTAAGCCACCCTACACATTTACACGATTATGAGGGCGATTATTTCTATGCACATGAGGAAAAGTGGGACTAACAAACCAAGGGCAAAGAGACCATTTTCACAGCAAGTGACTGTCCTTGCAAAGACCCAATCACTTCAAGGTCCTGTGATCACCTTTGGGCCAGCAAATCTCTTTCTCTAGTACAACTGAATGTCCTATATATATATATATATATATATATATATATCAGCAGAGGTGTCATATGTTTTTTAAAAGAGAACAATCTCTCGTAATTTCCAAATTTTGAGCTGCGTGCATCACGCCTAATTGTTGTTTTATGTACACTAATGGCATACTTTGTGCTTGTACAATAACAGGTTTGAGAAGAAATAATTTTGCGGGAATGGCAAAATTTGATGTGTGCTGTGGCCACGTGTGTTTTGCTAGCAACATTCACCTTTAACTGCTGTTTAGCTGAAATCTTGGGGGACTTTTCCATACCTCAGGTACAATTTTCACACAGGCAGCAGTCCGCGTGTAAAAACCATAAATCCCTGAATTTTTTTGGCAATTATAATTATGCATGGAAAAACGTATGTACTCTTGCCCACCACAATGCATTAGAGCTAGTGCAACACGGAAGATAAGTTCATATCAGTTCCGAATATCAGAATTACAGATTTAGTACCCAAATTATGTGGGTCAAATGTTAATCTTTCAATATGATTGTAAATGCTACGCAATCTCAGAATATCCATAGCCCTCTTTTCTATTCACTATGTTTTGTACTTTTTTTTACTTCCATTAAAATTCATTTCTGGTGCAGGCAGATGACAGAGTGGATCTTCTTGGCGGCCATCTTACCTCCTCAATCTGTTAAAAACTTTTGCAAGTCTTCGTAACAGAAACAACAATAGAGGCCACGTTCCTACAGAGCAAGCTCCGCTCTGGCAGGCTCAGCTGCCCGACAGTCTGGACACCAGAAGCTTCGATTTAATGCAAAAACCAGCGAGCACATCCTGACAGCCCATCCCAGGCACCGCACAATCCTCTGGTGGGTCAGAGGCACGGAGGTTGGGTTTGGGAGTTCATTCTCTGCAGCCACAGGGGTTTGGAGCAGGAAGCCAATGCTTCGTGTCATTGCACTCATGCTGCCCGCTGCATTGTCAGACAATGAAGCAGGAACTGTAAATGCCGCAAAGCAGGAACCTCAAAGTCTTTCCTGGCACCGGGTCCTTGCGTCCTCGCCACGGCGTGTGGCGCGCGGTGCACTGGGCTTATTAACGAGTCTGACGAATGGGTTTTGTTTTTGTGCCATTAAAATGGTCCTGCAGCAGCTCGACTTATGAATGGGGGCCGTGTCCCTGGGGCTGGTGTCCACTATACATGTGAGAACAAACCTGCGCCACTTTAGCTCTGGTAGAGCCAAGTGCGACAATCACTTTTGGCACCCCCACGTCCCATGACCGTCTCCTCTGATTCTTTCCCTACCACCTACAAAAGTGCCCCTCGTCCCTCCTATCATAAGATATTGCTAAAAACAGCCCCTCCCCCCTGAGGTCACAGTGCCCCCCTCAACAGGTCAGCGCCCAGTGCGGCTGCACCAGTCGCACTGCCTTAAAGCCGGCCCTGGGTGAAACTAATGCATTTCAGTGCGTGTTACCGCATTTCCACACTCAAAAGCATTAGTCATGCAATTAAACCTTCTGTATGTCTTCTTTGCTCAGAGTCATGTATATTGATTACTGCTAGAAGCCGAGCCTTGGTTTAGCAGTGATGCAGACCCCATACCAGTGACTTGTTAAACTCAGGTGGCTCCCGTGGCCCCAACCCTCCCAAGTGGGCGCGCCCCTCAAACTCCCAGCCTACCCATGCACCCCACTTCCCTCATGCTCACAGATGACGCAGTTGGGTGATGGTGAAAAAGGCTGCAGCTTTATTAACATCTTATTACCCAGACACGTAGTTTATTTCTAACCAGTCCTGCTTATAACCGTTTTGTTGCTGGTCGTTCCAGTACAGTCTTTAAACCTTGACAGCACAAGCATTTGTGACAGCGCCCTGAGCGAATGCCCTTTCTCGGCAGGTCAATCATTTCCTGCTGCCTCTAGGCTACACCTTGCTGCTGAATGTTGTGCCTGGCCCTCCTGCCTGACCCGGGCTGCAAGTGCCGTGTCTGCCCTCTGCTGACCCCGTGCTGACCTGAAGCCTGCTCCCTGTGCCCCTCCCTAAGGCATCCCAAGGGCACAGGTTTGAGCAGCTTCCCTTTGGCTATTGCGCTCTGTCCGCTGACCCCCTGTGCTGTCCCTGCCTTCTAACTGCACCACATTGCTGGGCTCCCTTGTTGCGCTACAAACCTGAATGAATTACTTTGCACATCTGGATTGCCTCACTTTTCAGATGAAATACCGGAGCGTCCTGTTTTCCCTGCCTGCACCAACAGCTGTATTCCCTCGCTACGCCATCCATATTCCGACTGCACTTGATTCAACTGTCACACTGGATTCCCTGAGTGCACTGCGCAGCTGTATCCCCTCGTGCTTTTATGCTTTTTAGATCCATTGACTGCCATGGAGTTTCTGACTGCACTGAAGGGAGAGATCACCACACTGCACTATGAAGTTCAACCCCCTACGCACACTGGATTCACTCATTTTATAAAGATCCCCTACTCACATTGTACAGCAAGATTCCCTCACTAGTTATACATATCCCTGACTGCACTGGATCTCACTGACACAAACACTGGATTCCATGGCTGTACTGCACAGCTGGATACCTTCATTTTATAAAGATCCCTGACCTCCTTGGTCTACCGGTCTGAGTTGTACATCTGGATTCCCCAAACAGGGTATGCATGTCCACTGAGCTCACTGGATTTCACAGACACCAACACTGGATTCCCGGCCTGCACTGCACAGCTGGATCCCTTCAGTGTATAAAGAGCCACTGACTGCCTTGGGTTCCCTGTGTACGTCGCACAACTGGATTCTCCCACAACACTACAAAGTCCCCAGAACGCACTGGAGTCCGTGCAGAACTGCTTCAATACACTGTATCCCATGGCTGCACTGCACAGTGGAATGTCTCGCTGGCACTGCATTACAAAGTTGGAGTACGTGGCTGCATCGGTGAAGATGCCTCGATGCGCACAGCTGGATCTGCCCATACATTACAGGGTTAGATTCCCTCGAAGCACTGCGTGTCCCCGGCACCTCTCATGGACAGAACCATGCCTTCTCCCCACGCATGCACCCACCATCCTGGCCTCCTACTTACCCGAGATGAGGCTGGGTGGCACCATGCTGAGGCTGAAGCCTTTCCCCCCAGTACCTGGCGGCTGTCGGCGCAGCTCCGGCCCCGGGCCTCCCAGAAACAAAGGCTCAGCACGGTGGCGAAGAGGAGGCAGAACCCTGGGCCGGGGGGGGGGGCATCGTGACTGAGGGAACGGCATAGGACGGGTGAAGTCAGGCTGGAGCTGAGGAGCAAGGTTCGGGTCACAGGATGAGCAGACCCTAGGAAGGGCAAGGAGAGCCCGGGTGAGCCCTGGAGCCACAGCTGGAAAGCCAAGGACAGAGAGGGAGCGCAGACAAAGGGTCGGAGGTAGCCCGCAGGGTCCAAACGCGCACATGTACTTCCAGCCCTACCTATAGGATATCACTGGAATAGTTATAACGTGAAGCAGAAGTTTTGGCGAGCATGCGTACGATGTAAAGCATCGCGTGCATGCCAGAGTCTGGACAGGTCAGGCAAAAAAGAGTCCAACTTCACTAAGCCAATCAGAGAAGAAGACAAGTATTTACAAATGCAATGGAACTCGTATTTACGCGAGACCTATTGCATTGTAAACAAAAGTGCGGGCGTTCAAGAAGGCACGAACGGGAGTGGGTGGTGGTGGGCAGAGAACTTACGGTCCGCTGGAGGGTACGGGGGAGGCAGGGGAACAAAAGAGTTTTAAAAGTAAAGGGGCCGATAGCTATGGAAGGAGAAAAATGACAACATGGCCGATGGATTCAGTTGCCAAAAACCAATCAGATTGCAGCATTTAGGATTTAGGCCAATAAAAAAGATAGACAGAAAGTGGGCGGAGCTTCCCCCCGCTATACTGTATACAGCATCTCTCGACGAGACAGCGCATGCGCTGCCTAGTCAAGACCTAAAAAATGAATAAAGGCGGGAAAGATGGTGTCAGTAATTTCTTCATTTACAAGAACAGGAAAAAGAAGACTGAAACCTCACACAATTTTGTCAATTTCTTTTGTCTGAGATTTTTCTAGCACTGAGATGTCACCTTGGCCAATTAAGAGCGTGGTCCAAGTGTACTTGTGATCCAGCAATCCGGGGCTTGGTTTAAAACTGGGCATGTGGTGGGGGGATACTCCATTTCCTAGTGAAAGTGTTCATTCTGGGGGGATGGAATGAATACCTGTTGAATTTCCTTTGCTTTAGGAGTAGTATGATGAGAAAAATTTCCCATGGCAGATTCTCCTCTCGTTTTGGCACTTCATCCAGGAGTGGGAGTTTTATTCTGCTCTAACGCAAGCCCTACGTCTGCCCTCATCTAGAGGCAAAACAATCCCCCTCCAATTGAAACGTTTGGAGCTTAAGATACAACACAGAGACTCTGAGCTATTGATTAAGCCTGGGCGGAGTTCGCTGAGTTCTGCTATGCGGAACTCCGCGAAGTGCACCATGCTGAGCTTCGCAAGCAGCAGAGTGCGCTAGATAAATGCTGTTCGCAGTGATTTTCTGTGCCAGGTGCTTGTCCGCACTGTGCAATCATCGCGAACGGCACCAGGCACAGCGCAAGCGGACGCTGCTTCCTTTCTGCCACTCGAGTAGATTTTCACTCGAGCATCAACTTTCTTAATGCGAGCGGGCAGTTTCTCAATGCGAGCGCTTGCGAGCATACGCGACCACTCACAATGAGAATCTGCCTGCCTGCGTTGAGAAATCGCGCCAGGAGGTTGCTTCTCCACGCTCACCAACTTGACACTGACGATCGCAAACAAGGAAACATCTCGCCGGGAGGTGGATTTTCCTCGATCGCCAACTTGACGTTGACAAACGCTAGTGAGGGGAAAAGTTTTTCAGAACTCCGCGAGTTCCGCGTAACGCGAAGTGTAGAAATCTCAGCAACCTCTGCGAGCGGAGTGGAGTTCACCACCCAGACTTACTATTGATATTCAACAGGGAATTGTGCACATCTGCAGATGTCAGTGCTCATTACAGCAGACAGTTTACTGAAGATCTGCATGTTTATATTGGACAAAATGTGAATGCCACTGACAGTCTTTGTCCGAAATCACTCACAGGGCCAGAAGTACACAGCAGGAAGAACCCTTTGGTACCAAAGCTGCTAAGTGCTGAGAGCAAGTTGAAAATGGGATTTTGTGATCTGGCATAAGCACTTCAGGTATATTTTGGGCGTCTTGAAACTGTCTTAAAAATACTTGTAAAAAGGGTACTTTCGGATATTTACATCATTACATGAGCTTGTCACTCAAAGTGTCACGCAAAGCGTCAAACATAATGCATTAGAATGTCACACATAATTTCCCTGAAAACACAGAAATGTCACATGTAAGCTTACTGTAAACATGGCAGCTATGATAAGGGCTTTTTTAAACATAACATACCTTAGCATAACATAACATACAAAAGCATAACATAATATTATATAACATGTTTTCATTGATGTGCTGATGGAAAAATGGGATGCATCAGGAAGGATCAACCTATCAGCTAAGGATTTAGTTGAAACTGTAGGGCTTTTATATGCCACTTTTGATTGTGATAAATTGTGTTTTATTTCTTAATGTGGTTTTCTTTTATGGATATTTGATTATGTGAATGAAGATGTTTTTGACTGACTGACTCTAGTTTCTCTTTTGCCATAGTTATTTGCCACCTCAGCTGAGATTCTAATAAGCCAATACTCTGTCTGGGGGCAGAGGAGCTCTCCTGGTGTCCATAAGCAGGCGTCATAAGCATATCATGTCCACACAGAAAAGGACACATAATTTAAGACAACAGTGAGAGACTTCCTAAGGCCATCTGTCACTGCCATACCTCCTGAAATCGCAAATGTTAGAGTGTAGAAGGATTCAGCACTTTGCTTGTGTGAGGAGGGAGTACTGCTCCACAGTATGGATAAAATGCACAGAAATAGGATCCATATAGATCTGAGTCCAAGCATTGACCAGGGAGTAGCAGGGCAGCTCCAGCACATATCTGAAACAAAGCAGATGGGCTGATGCACATGGTCAGTCAGTGGCCAGAGAATCTCTCACTTTCAGATAGTTGGTCAGTCAGTCTCGCTCCTCTCTAAGAGGAGTCTTGGATGGTTCTCATCCGACGTTGCATGGCATTACTCAATGACTGCATGCTGATGAGCAGATATGTGCACTACTCGTAGACAGACCATATGACAAATAATAGCAGAAACTGCCACGAGCTGATGCACGTGCCAGGGGGACTAAGTGTGGGGGTGGGGGGCGATCAACTTAGAATGACACAGTGTGGAACCCAATGGAGAGCCGCCTGCCTCACGGTAACAAAAACAAAAATAACCCCCTCCTCGACTTCTGGTACAAAGGGAAAATGGCAGAGATGGCACAGCTGCATAGTGCAGGGTTCTCAAAAGTCGGTCCTGGAGGGTCGGATCCATGCCAGATTTTTAAGATAACTACATTTACCTAAATGGGGATATGCTAAAAATCTGGCTTGGATCCGGCCCTCTGCGACCAACTTTGGGGAACCCTGGCATAGTGTGTCAGGGACTTTCGTTCTTATAGTCCACTGGGTCAGGCTACCCACATCCAAACATTCAGCACTTCACTGTGCAGAGTAGAGTGTGGGAGTTGTGGAAGAAGCTGTCATACCTTTGGGACCACATCTGTAATTGGTCACAACCATTTTATGTGCAGATGTTCCCATTCTTATCTAATTCAGGGAGGTTCCTTCCCCGTGTGAGACATTCTTATGTTGAGCTCAGAGAGATGTGCAAATACACCACACGCCCTGAAGCCTGCTGGTGCCCAGCAACACAAGCCAGAGCGAATGTGCAATACACTCTTACTGCTGGCCTGCCTGGCTAGAATCCATAACAGAGATGTGATTAACGACCTACAAAAAATGAGATACGTTTGAGTCATCTCTCTATTGGGGATGAGCTATCTAGGTAATATCCTCTAGCCTGTTGCTCAGAAATTTGCAAAAAAGCATAAACAGAACAAGCTTTTCGCCTTTTAATACGCTGTACAACATAAGAATCATCAGTTTCCACATATGTTCCTTTACTTCCACGCTATGGAAGTGTTTCAAAATGCTTATGGGATGTTGCATTGCATTTTACACAGTTCATGCTACTTTAAATATTCATATTTCACTTTGATAGATTATCTGCTTGCAGCAAGGCAAACATACGTTTTTAAATACATACTTTTTTTTAAATGTTTGGATCTTCAGGGCTTATGTTGTTTGTTATCCTTGCTTACAAAAAGACCCCTCAGGCAAACTTTTCATTGTGCTCGCGTAATCTGCATAATCCACACAATTGAACATTATGCAATTTATGGAAAATGCTGACAGTTACACCAGTGGGAAACTTCACACAATTGTTTGCTCCAGAGGACTGGGTAGGACAGAAAGTGTTTTCTGGTGAACGTTTGAATCAGATAATGTGTTGTGAGAAACATTCTCTACGCACAGCACTTCCCTTGTTCGTGTTTTTGAGTGACTACATAATACAAAGTATGCTGTCACATTCAATTTTCACTAGAGACATCCCACAGTGCATTGCACATAATTTGCATAATTTACAATTGGCAAGATGGAGGTTTTTCCACAAGCTGTCCTTTGATCATGATGGAAATAATAGCCTGTGTGTCTCTGTGTTTTTTAGGGCTCCCCTCAATGATATTGACATTGCCTGGTAGATGTAGGGAGCAATCTCCATCCATTTAATTGGTAGAATAGGTTTTCCCGGAGCAAATCGAACCATCCCTTTCCTCCTGTATCTGTGTTACCGTGTGCCACCTGCAAAAGATGCTCAGTGGCTTAACCAGAGAGGCTTGTCTGAACAAAACCATAGGACTGGTTTGGTCTGTGACCCTGCTTTTGGAGGCCTTTCAGGAAAACAGAGACAAATGGCAATGTGCATTCCTCCTGATTGGGCGAAGGTTCTAGGCTTTTAATAAAGCCACACTTGGATTGGCTCGGGCGTCGCTACTGTGCAGCAAAGTGAGATAATACTGCCCCTCCCTCCAAGCCAGGAGCTTGTTCTTCTTCTGGACTTTGTGGAGGCTCTTCACACCAGGTTTGGAAGAGACATTTACCAGAGATAGAACTTTTGCAGGTGGTGTCCCTAAGTAAGGAAGGGGCAAGTGTAAGACCCTGGAGAAGCGCAGAGGGCTAGCTGCCAAGCAGAATTATATGAAGGCCAGCTGACTGAAGCCATCTAAAGAGATGGCATCATCAGACCAAGCGACACAAGGCCCATATGAATCTTAAAGGCCCATATGAATCTTAAAGGCCCATATGAATCTTGAAATGAGGCTGGCTAGATATCAAACAATTCAAGAACGTCAGTGGGTTTATGGATCCACAGAGACACTTTTCTGCAGACACTTTGTGGCGTGCCTGCACCATTCCACCACTGTACTGTACACGCCGGGCCTGATTTACAACATTAAACATATACTTTTGTGTAAGTTTGCGATTGTTTGCTATTCACAAAGGGATTTATGAGTAGTGTCTTTACAATTGCAGAGTTTCCACACATAAAAAGATAGGACTGCCCTAACTTTTTATTTGTGGAGACTCCACACTCGTAAAGATACTACTTATAAATTCCTTTGTGGATAGCAAGCAATCGTAAACTTACTCAAAAGTGTAAGTTTACCATTGTGAATCAGGCCCCTGGTAATATTGATATCTGATTCTAGCCTGGATGGGTAAGGGGGTCCATCTATTCGCCAATGATATAGGGCTTGCATTCCATTGGCTGCAACCAGTTGCCTGGATTCTGCAACTGTTTGAATGTCTTTAGTGAGATTATTACTCTGTATCATGGAAACTGCTGAATAAAATCAAATTTATTTCCCGCAGTTGGACTTGACCCCCTCTGCAGTGTCACCCCCCCCCCAAAAGAGATCTTCACCCCTCCTATTCTTGCTGAATTCGTTTTTGTTTGCCTTTGGACTCTATGCCCTTTACCACTCCTAACCAGTGCTGAAGTGCTTGTGCTCACTCCCTAAAACATGCTTAAACTGGCTTACACCTGATTGGCTATTAAATTTACTTATAAGTACCCTATTAAAGTGGTATACTATATAGGTAAATTAAATGGTACTAGTGGCCGTGCAGCGCTTATTGTGCCTCCCAATTAAGTAGCCCCTTAAAACATGACTCAGGCCTGCCATTGCAGCCTGTTGGCAGTTTTAAACTGCCAATTCGACTTGGCAACATAACCCCTTTGCCAAACCTTAAATTCTCTTTTCATTAAGTATATGTCACCCCTAACGTAGGCCCTAGACATCCCACAGGGCAGGGTGCATAGTTATTGAAAAGTTGGACATGTACCTTTAAGTTTTATATGTTCTGGTAGAGAAAAACTTGCAAATTTGTTTTCAGTACTGTGGGGCCTACCTCTCCCATATGTCCATATATTAAAATTAGGTTACCTTATTATATTTAATAAGTGCTACATTTGATCAGGAGCCGGTAAGAAAGTCATATTTGGTGTCTGAAGAATTGTAATTTTAAATCCTCTTGAATGGCAAAGTCAGATTTTACGTCAGAATTCCAAAAAGAAAAAGAAAGCTGGCATTTTCTTTCCCTAGCCATTTGGGGACTGCAGCCTCTCCCTGGGTCACAGGACTGAGGTTAATTGGAAGTTGGCCTTTGAGTCTTCCTCCCAGACAGCCACACTTTAAAGGGTCTAGTTATAGTCTGGATGGGCCAACTCAGGCAGGATGGAGGGTGGAGTTATGCACAGGCCCACTTGCACTTCAATAGACAGCGCCTGAGCTCTCTCACAAAGAATTCTACGCTAGCCCATTGTGTCTGCAGACAGACTGAGACAGGGAAGGAAGGCAGGACATTCCAGACACTTCTGTAGGGGGAATCCTCCTGAAGTTTCTCCCACTTCAGAGGGGGCACCAATTATAAGAATAGGAGCCTCAGATACATTCTTCAGTCGACTTCTGGACCTGTGGGAGGAATTTACAAGGACTGCCTACTGCTGTTGACTTCAGAGGACTGCCTTGCTGCAGCAAAAAGGAATGTTCTGCTGCCTGAAGCCTATTCTGTGCCCTCAGAAGTCTGCCCTGCTGCTTGAGACCTGCTTCCTTGAACCCAGGGCTCCTAGATTGGCTCCAAGGGCTAGATGGCTGTCCTCCTGATCAGAGCCTCAGGGGCTAGAAAATGCTCCTTCCATCTTGAACCCACACCTGAACCCAACCTGGGTGAGTCCTGAGCCTCCAAGTGGTACCCTCCCCCCAGGTCCGGACACTTGGAAGTGGTGCTTAAAGTGCCCAGATAGCCCAATTCCAAAAGTTGGAAAGTTCAATAACCAAATCATTGAGCTTATGATAAAAGGATTGACCTCAGACTCAGGGTTCACCAATGTTCAGGCTTACAGAAAAGTGCCTGTGTGTCTCTGCCCCAGCTGCCACTGCTGAGGAAGTTCGAGGCCCTCCTCCACCCGCAGGCTACCACCTGCGCTTCATCCCTGGTGGTCAGTGGTAGGTCGTATGTTTGCTCATCTTCCATTGTATTGCCTGTATTTTTCATTGCTCTCGTTGTAGTGCCTGCATTTTCATTGTTGTGTCTGTGACTACTGTTGTCTGTCTCCCCCGCTGCCTGTACCTGGTCTGTGCCCGTTCTCTGCCTCTGTTCCCCTCGCTGCCCCTGTGTATCTCTGCCCGGTTTTTCCTTCTGTTCCCCTCGCTGCCCCAGTGTCTATCTCCCGTTTTTGCCTTCTGTTGCTTAGCTGCCCCTGCATTTCTGTGACCTTTTTGCCTTCTGTGCCACTTGTTTCCCCCGATTTTTGTGACCTCTTTGCCCTTTTTTGTGACCTTTTGCCTTCTGTGCCACTCGTTTCCCCCCGATTTTTGTGACCTCTTTGCCCTTTCTTGTGACCTTTTGCCTTCTGTGCCACTGGTTTCCCCCATTTTTTGTGACCTTTTTGCCTTCTGTGCCACTCGTTTTCCCCCGATTTTTGTGACCTTTTGCCCTTTCTTGTGACCTTTTGCCTTCTGTGCCCCCCGTTTTTTTGTGACCTTGTTGCCTACTGTGCCACTCATTTCGTCCCCGTTTTTTGTGACTTTTTTGCCTTCTGTGCCACTCATTTCCCCCCGATTTTTATGACCTTTTTGCCCTTTCTTGTGACCTTCTTGCCTTCTGTGCCACTCGATTCCCACCCGTTTTTTTGTGACCTTGTTGCCTACTGTGCCACTCATTTCCCCCCATTTTTTGTGACCTTTTTGCCTTCTGTGCCACTCATTTCCCCCCGATTTTTGTGACCTTTTGCCCTTTCTTGTGACCTTTTTTGCCTTCTGTGCCACTCGTTTTCCCCCATTTTTTGTGACCTTCTTGCCTTCTGTGCCACTCATTTCCCCCCGATTTTTGTGACCTTTTTGCCCTTTCTTGTGACCTTTTTGCCTTCTGTGCCACTCGTTTCCCCCTCAATTGTTGTGCCCTTTTGCCTTTTGTTTCCTTCGTCGCCCCTCACCACCCCCGCCGCTGCGTCCCCTGTGGCCCCGCCCCCCTGACTGCCCATTCGCTGCCCCGCCTCCCGCCTCCCAGCTGCTCCTCCCTCCCATCAACCCATATATGCCGGCTGCTGCGCGGCTGCGCCGCTGGCGCGCCGAAGGCGCTCCTAAGGCAAGCCCGTCTGCGCCTGTCCCCGCCTGGACCGCGCCCAGTGCCAGAACCCCTGGCCTCCGCACCTGCCACTACGACGCCAGCACTCTGCGCGCTCTCAACACCGAACGGACCCACACCTGCTTCAAGGCCGCCTCGAAACGCACACACGGTCCCTTCACCTGCCGGAACTGCAGCTAAACCAGCCACAGAGCCGACGAACCACCCGCCAAGAAAGACCTCAACCACCTCCGATGCATACTACTGAACATCCGCTCTGCACGCAAACACGCCGTCGAGCTCTGGGACCTGCTCAACACAACCTCCCCGGACGTCGCCTTCCTGACAGAGACCTGGTTGGACAGCTCCTCCGCACCCGACATTGCCATAGCCATCCCAGACTTCTACATGATCACCCGCAGAGACCGCATCAACGGTGTCGGAGGAGGAATCGCCATCGTCCACAAGAACAGCATCAGGGTCTCGACCAGCACCGACGACACACTCAGCACTGCCAAACACATACATTTCCAGATCCACACAGCCCCCAATTCCACCCTCAGAGGCACCTTCGTCTACGGACCCTCCGGACCCCGCCCCCAGTTCAGCGACTACATCGCCGACTTCATCAGCACGCACGCCCTGACCTCCACCGACTACATCCTCCTCGGAGACCTGAACATTCACCTTGAGAACAACAGCGACAACAACTCCACAACCCTGATCGATAACCTCGCCAACCTCGGACTGAGACAACTTGTCACATCGTCCATCCACTCCGCCGGCCACCCGCTCGACCCCGTCTTCTCCTCAATCCCGCACGTCTCCGTCAGCCACACCACCGAACTCCTCTGGACCGACCACCGCTGCATCCACTTCACCTTCCAGAAACCCACCACACACCACCGCACCCAACAGATCCCCCGCCGCCGCTGGAGCAAAATCACCGAAGACCAACTACATGCAAACCTCGCTCTCAGCCCACCCACCGAACCCTCCAACACCGACGACGCTGCCCACAACCTCAGACGATGGATCGAGGACTGCACCAACACCCTCGCCCCGCTGAAGAAACCCCCCCACAGAGACATCAGCAAGAGGGCCAGCTGGTTCACCCCATAACTCCTAGCCTCCAAGCAAGCCTGCCGGAAACTAGAGAAGAAATGGCACAGTGAACAAACTCCGGACAGCCATGCAGCACACAAGGACGCCGTCTGCAACCACCACCACCTCATCAGGGCTGCCAAGAAGACCGCCTTCAAAGACCGCCTCGACAACAATGCACACGACTGCAAGGAGCTCTTCAACATCATGAAGGAACTCTCCAACCCCATCTCTAACACCAATGACATCCTGCCGTCGCAAGCCCTGTGCAAATCCCTCACCACCTTCTTCCACCGCAAGATAGCAGACATCCATGACAGCTTCAACACCCAGACAGCCCCAACAGACAGCAACACAACAGACCCTCCGCACACCATCGATCACGTCCCCTTGCTAGCCTGGACCAGCGTGAGCACAATCCACTCCGGCTGTCCGTCAGACCCATTCCAGCACCATGTCTTCAACAAAGCAAGCAGCTCCATCGCACCCCACCTGCGCAACGTCATCTATCTCTCCCTCGAGACCGCGACCTTCCCAGAGAGCTGGAAACACGCCGAGATCAACGCCCTACTCAAAAAACCCAAGGCAGACCCAAGAGACCTCAAGAACTTCCGGCCCATCTCTCTGCTCCCCTTCCTGGCCAAGGTCATTGAGAAAATCATCAACAGACAGCTAACCCGATACCTCGAAGAGAACAGAATCCTGGACCCTTCCCAGTCTGGGTTCCGCAGCAACCACAGCACCGAGACCACCCTCATCGCCGCCACCGACGACATCAGGACCCTGCTAGACAACGGGGAGACTGCAGCACTCATCCTCCCAGACCTCTCCGCCGCCTTCGACACCGTCTGCCACTGCACACTACGTGCACGCCTCCACGCCGCAGGGATCCGAGACAAGGCTCTGGAATGGACCACCTCCTTCCTCTCCGGCAGAACCCAGAGCGTCCGCCTCCCCCCGTTCCGTTCCAAAGCCTCCGAGATCATCTGCGGCGTACCCCAGGGATCCTCCCTCAGCCCGACACTGTTCAACATTTACATGGCCCCGCTCCCACACGTCGCCCGACAGCACGACCTCAATATAATCTCCTATGCCGACGACACTCAACTGATCCTCTCCCTCACCAAGGACCCCATCACCGCCAAAGCCAACCTCCACGAAGGAATGAAGGCGGTAGCCGACTGGATGAAGATCAGCCGTCTGAAGCTGAACTCGGACAAAAAGGAGGTCCTCATCCTTGGCTCCAACCCGTCAGCCTGGGATGACTCCTGGTGGCCAACGGCACTGGGGGCAGCCCTGACCCCCACTGACCACGCATGCCACCTGGGAATCATACTCGAATCAACGCTCTCAATGACCAAGCAAGTCAACCCCGTCTCCTCCTCCTGCTTCAACACCCTCCGCATGCTCTGCAAGATCTACAGATGAATCCCAACAGATACAAGAAAGACAGTCACCCAGGCCCTCATCAGCAGCAGACTCGACTACGGAAACGCCCTCTACGCGGGAGCCCTGACCAAGCTCATCAACCGACTACAAAGCATCCAAAACGCCTCGGCACGACTGATCCTCAATGTACCACAACACAGCCACATCACCCCCCACCTAAGAAACCTGCACTGGCTCCCCGTCGACTAGAGGATATCCTTCAAGCTCCTCATCCACGCACACAAGGCACTACACAAGACCAGACCAGCCTACCTCAACAGACGGCTCTCCTTCTACACCCCCAACCGCCAGCTCCGCTCCACTGACCTCTCACTCGCCACCGTCCCGCGCTTCCGAAAAACAACCACCGGCTAATCCCAGTTAAGTGTTCAGCAGTGAAAACCTCCCAGTCCTCCCAGGGCTCAGTGGAAGGCCATTGTCGTCCAAGCGTGGATTGGTGACTCTCGCAGGCACAAATATATTCTAGCTCTGGAGCTGTGATGAGTGGCAGAATCCTGTTAAGAGTCAGACAGCTTAAAGCAACTTTTTCTAAAGTTAACTTTATGCTCAATTTATCATAAATCTGATTTTACCATGAAATTAGATTTTGAAAAATGAGTAGGAAATAATGTTGAATGACTTTGCCAGCATTTCCCCAGGAGCATAGAATGATATATTTTAATTATAACTAGCACTGTCTTATGGAATATTTAGCTGAATGTGACACTGAAATATCTTTTAGGTGTTTACTGTAAGGGCACACTTTTTAATTATATACTGTGCCACATTTATATATATTAGGCCACCTGCCTTGTGGGCTTACAAGGCATACTTTAGGGGTGACATCTTACTATATAAAAATAGGTTTGCATACATGCCAAAGGCGCTATTACTGCAGTGTCCTAAACTTCAGCCCACATTGGGCACAGTGGTACACTTGGCAGGAATACACTTTTTAAACATAGGTGGCTGCTGTAAATACAGACTGAACCCCACATGTGACATTTAAGTCTGATGCCTTTGGTCCATGTTTGCGCCAACTACTACGGGGGAAACAACCTTTACAATGTGGTCATTACACCTCGATACATTTACATCGCGGTCATTAGAATGCAAGTCGTTACAATGACTTGCGTTTGATGGTGCTCTACACTAAGAAATAGTATGATTTACTATTCCAACACCTTCCCTACTGTTACACACACTGGAGTTGGAATAGAAATCACACTATTCCTAAGTCCAGCACCTCTAGCGCAAGTCGTTGTAATGACTTGCGTTGTAATAACTGTGATGTAACGTACCGCGATCTAAATGATCGCGTTGTATCGTCACATATCCCTACTATGGCCTCACAGGGAAGTTCAGTGGAACAAGTGGGGGATACTCATTTTACCAATAGCATTTTAGGCCAGGAATGGGGGAATCCCATTTTACCAATAGCATTTTAGGCCAGGAATGGGGGAAACCTATTTTACCAATAGCATTTTAGGCCCAGAGCACATGCCCTTTGAATAGAAGAGCCGCAGAGCACAGGGCCTTAATTTCAGCAACAATAGTGTCCCTAAAATGGTGAGAAAACTGGGGTCACTGTGGAAATTTAGTTCGTAACTGAACATTATCTGCGCCATCTTGTCTCCCTCCAGCGCCGCACGCAGAAACACACGGTGGCCATTTTAGGCACCATGGCCCCTCTCCCCGCTCATTGCCGATCGCCAGCGCGTCCCTCTGGCGCTGCGAACATCCCCCCGCGCGCTGACCACCCCCGCTCTCTCATACATGGGCCATAAACCCTCTCCTTCTGCGCGACCCTGCCATGGAACAACATCCCGCGCCTGACCAACACCTCCTTTCATCCCATACATGGTCATACATCCTTTTGATAACCCCCTTCCTCTGCGCCCGATTGTCCGAGCCGATCCCAGGCCATCACCTAGCCCTGCGGATGCAGTTTATTGCCCCTACTGTAAGGGAAACACCTCACATCAAAGGGATTACAGTAGATCAAGGCCCCCACCCCCTGAGACCCGACCAGTCGCACACACCCCCGGGAATTGGCGGAATGTCCAGCTGTGTGATAGCCATCTCCTACTGCGGGTGGGGTGGGGACTTCTACTGTAGTTATGTGTGGGAGCGGATCCGAGCCGGGGATTCCGAGGATGTTCTTTCATGTATCAAAGCAATCTCAAGAATGTGCCATGTACAATAAACCGGTAATAAAGCAATAAACTTGTGTATAAGAGGCCAGGCCTCAGAGATGTGGTTAGAGCACCTCGAGACGATACCTTGCTGTCCGATCTGATGTGTTCTGCTCCGACGGAATAAAACTTTGTTTCCTGCCTTCCAGTCTCCGGCGCCTGCCTCTTTTGTTGGTTAATCATCGAATGGTATAAGAGGCGATTACCGCCGGGCAATACTTGAAAGGTTATCGACTGAAACTGCCGCTACCGTTTAACAATTGGCGTCCCAAACGTGGGGCCCATCAGCGACACGTGGATCCAAAGGGAGAGGTCCCGACGACAGAGTGAACGACTGCAACGATCGGGAAGAGCTCCTGCCCGATAGACCCTCGTCTGGCAGCCGATCATCCGAACTTCACTGGTTCCGAGCAGACCTCTCTCGAGTGATCTACGGTCCTGACTGGGAACCATCAGGAGTGCCGCGGCAAATACGGAGAGTAGAGGACGATCGGGCGCTGGAGGCGGAAGACGAGAAACTGTCCATGCGGTCCGGGTAAGGTTGTGTAACACGACAAATTGCGAAACGATTGATTGATTGATTGATTGAAAATACTAGTATTGCTTATTTGATTGTTCTTTTTGAGATATTCGCTGCCTACAAACGGGGAAGAGTAGAAATACTCTCTCTCCCTTTGCAGATAGTGAAGGGTAGGTAACGCGGACTTTTGTCCCCCTTTGTAACCTGTTGTGCCTATTTTTCTCCCCACTGATTGATTGTCCGAACATTGATTGTTTTTTACGAATAGTGCTCTTTGAGATATTCTCTGTTTGCAAATAATGTAGAATAGAAATATTCTGTCTAGTCTTTGCAGATAGTGAAGGATAGGTAACGTGGACTTTTGTCCCCCGTTGTAACCCGTCGTGCCTATCTCTTTCTCACCATTTGATTGATTGATTGTCCGAACACTGGTTGTTCGATATTGGTTCTTTGGAGGTATTCTCTGCTTACAAATAACGTGGAATAGAGATATTCTGTCTAGTCTTTGCAAGCAGTGAAAAGATAGGTAGTGCAGACTTTTGTCCCCGTTGTAACCCGTCATGCCTATCTTCTCCCCACTGATTGGTAGTTGGGTCTGCCCGGACCGCTTATTAGAGATGAACCATCCGGCTCCACTGGAAGGCACCCCTAATAAGGACATGTTTACTAAATATGGACTAGTCGCTGTAGCCTATAGCAAACTATGGCATAAATATACAAAGAAGGACTCCGAAAGTCAGTGGCCACTGATGGGATCCTTTGATGACCATAAAATAGAAACGCTAGAAATAGCTCTACGTAGCAGTAAAACGACGCCCACTATGCTCGACAGTATCGGCATGTGGCGCAAAGAAACAACGCAACGGAAAAAGAGAGAAGAAGTAAAGGCAGAAAAAGAACTACGAAAGGCAGCTCACCTTGTCGCTAGAAAGTTAGAGGAAGAAATAAAGGAGAGAAAGGAAGCTAAACAAAAACAAGAATCTGAAACGTCAGGCCAGTGCCCTGTTAGGACCCCCTCTACGCTCTACCCTGAGTTGCCTTCCAAGCAACGGGCGAACGATGAATTGCTATTAGGTCCTCCGATCATCTACATACCCCCTCCATACGCTCCCTCCCAACCTATAGTGCAGCACCCACAACCCCCGAACGCAAGCGAAAGCAGTACCAGGGCCTCGGTCCTCACGGCCTCCGCGCCGGCCGAGCCTCTTGTACTGAACACAACGCCAGCAATAACGTTAGATGACCCCGAGACGAGAAAGAAAGATTCCACCAGGATGAATCGGCTAACAAAGGGTGAACGAGCCGGAATCGATAAGGTAGTGAGAACACTAGTAGAACGGAAGGAAAGTGAGGAATATGTGACAGATATGTATAACTCGTATGCCGACAACCACAGACGACCCCTTGTCGTACGACTTTGTTATCACACTCTCAACGCCTATGAGGATAGGTACCAGGATAGAGGTCCCGAAGGCTTAGCAACCTTGTATAGAAAGGTTGATATTGGGGAAGAAGGAGAGGGCGATGTGACGGACCTCTTCACACGTACACTTGAAGTCTTCCGACATCTTAAAGAACACAGGCAGACGACCAAGACAGAAACCCCCATAGCGACTGAACCCCAGGCAGGAAAAGCTGATACCATGATGCCCATCAAGGAAGCCGCTCCTTACTGGGTCCCCCCACGAGGTCAGGGAACACACGATGACATCAACCACCAAGATGCGAAGGGAAGGGTTGTATATAACTGGGTCTATCAGCCATGGGACCGACAAGACATCCTGACCTTTAGAAAAAACCTACCCGACTTAAGAAAGAACCCGACTGCCTTTTACACAGAACTAGGTACGGCCTTAAGTTCAACTACAATGACCTTGGCGGATATCGATTTGTTCTTCGGGTTATGTCTGCCGGCTGATGTGTGGAAGCAAATCCGGAAAGTCGACCACGCTGAGCCGTTCGGATATACCTGGGTACAACTCGATACCATAGACAAGCAGCGAGAACCTGGACAGAAACCTCTAAAGGCCATATTGGAACTCCCAGACAAGATTGTTCAGAAATTAAAGACCCTAATCCCAGAAAGGAAGGTAGACTGGTCGATAGTGACGGCTTGCCGCCAGAAACCCCAGGAGGATGTATCCGAATACTTCTCTCGATTCGAGACAGTGTGTTCCGATTATAGTGGCCAGGACATGACCACTGCAACCGGACATCACCTCTTTGTCCAGAATTATGTGAAGGGTCTGTCACAAGAAGTCTCCCAGAAGTTACAGACCAGCGAGAGTAGTTGGGCAGCCTCCAAACCCGCGGCTATCCTCCAGATGGCCCAGTACTACGAACACCAAAAGAATGAGAACGATAGGGCGTCCGAGAGAAAGAAAAAGGAGCTGAAGGAAAGGGTCATGATCGCACAGTTGCAAGGGGTGACCATAGGAAGGGAACCTCCCAAGGGAAACTACCAACCGACTGCTCCTAGAAAACTACCCCCTAGAGACCATGCACCCACACCCTACGCTGGACGCAGGGACTTAGACGAGAATCAGTGTGCGTTCTGTAGAGGGTTCGGACACTGGAAATCCCAGTGCCCGGTCCTTCTGGATATGAACAAGAATAGGGACACAAGAGACATAGCAAACAGCCCCAGAAATAGAGGACAGGGACGAGGGTACACGAACGACACCACCAACGACAGGCCAGACAGACCAAACAACTTCGACCGCCCCCGACAGAACCAGTGCCAGCAGTCTGACTACGAAAACACCCATGACTTTGCATAGGACCGCCAGGGGCAAGGGAGAGATCCAGTCGAACTCCGTGTTGACCAGCAAGGTCCTTACGTCACTGCTAAGGTCCTGGGCACAAAGTCTCCATTTTTGGTAGATACTGGGGTGACACGTAGTGCGCTATCTAAACGGCTGATCCCAAGGGCACCCTTGTCTGGCTCACATGTAACCTCAATAGGCTTTGATGGAACGCCCTCCACTAATCCCTTGTCCGCACCAATCTCCTTTGACTTGGAAAATAACACCACTGACACGACATTTCTGCTCTCCTCCAACACCCCCGATGCCATTATGGGTCTTGATTTACTAAAACATTTCCGGGCTACCATCAGATGTTCCCCAGACGGAGTTCGAGTCATACTGCACGATAACCCAGATCTGTTCAGGCCTTGTCTCGCACGACGTATGTTCTCCATAACCGATGCTGACCTGTCCCTACTTGACACGTTACCCACACATCTATGGGCTAAAACCGACTCAGACGTAGGACGCATGGTGATCGACCCTGTACACATAACTGTCCGACCGGACGCAGTGCTCCCAAAGCTTCCACAGTATCGGATATCGCCCGAAGGCGAGAAGGCGTTGGTGGAAATCATCCAGTCCCTAGTCGATGCAGGAGTGGTAGAATGTTTGCAACAGCCCTATCCTACCCATTGTTAAGAAGCAAGGCGAGGGAGATGAGAAAGCATACCGCTTCATTGTCGACTTACGAGAGGTTAACAAAGTAGTCATACCTCAGTACCCCGTAGTCTCAGATATCACCACCATCCTCACCCTGATTCCGTCCACTGCCACTACCTTTACCGTTACTGATCTCAAGAACGCATTCTTTTCCATCCCCATCCACCCAGACAGCCGCTACCTTTTCGGCTTCACCTTAAAAGCCCGTTCGTACAGATTTTGTAGGGCACCACAAGGCTACACTGAGAGTCCCAGCATATATAGCCAAGCCCTCAAGAGACAACTGGATGCAGTTCAACTACCGGACGGAGTGGTGTTAATACAGTACGTCGATGATATTCTTTTGGCGGCCGACACCACTCCGCTTGCAGTCACAGCCACCATCCACCTCCTCCACTTCCTCGCGGAGAACGGTCACAAGGTCTCCAGGAAGAAGTTGCAATTCTGCCAACCCCAAGTGACATACCTAGGCCATCTCCTATCCAAAGATGGGAGGAAGCTTACACCTGACCGAATTCAGACCCTCCTAGAAACCCCTGTTCCCAAAACTCAGAAGCAAGTGCGGTCTCTGGTAGGCCTCACCTCCTTCTGTCAACAGTGGTTGCCAAACTTCAGTCTTATTGTAAAACCTCTGCTTTCCCTGTTGGCTAAAGATGTCCCCTTCCCCCTCCCCCCTCCCCTGGACACCCGAATGCCAATCCTCCTTCAAAGAATTACTAGGTGCCCTTTGCTCAGCACCAGTCCTAGGAACCCCAGACTACACTAAACCTTTCTCCCTCTTCACCCACGAAAAGGGAGGGATGCGCGTTGCCTGTTCTAACCCAGTCCATAGGTCCCAAGCAACGCCCTTGTGCCTACTTCTCTGCCACTCTTGACCCTGTAGCCAGAGCTTTGCCCGCCTGCCTTCGAGCGGTAGCCGCCGCTGCTGTCTCTATCCGACAAAGTGAGGGGATCGTGCTTTCAAACCCCCTCACCGTGCTAGTACCCCATGCAGTTGACACCCTCCTGAACCAGACTAAGACTCAACACCTGACTAGCGCACGACTGACTGGTTATGAACTGACTCTGCTTGCACCCCACATCACGTTGAAACGATGCACCACTCTGAACCCAGCCACTCTGCTACCTCTCCCTGACAATGACCCCAATGCGTCCCCTATACATGACTGTGTGACCCTCACCGACGAACAGACCAAGAGTAGGGTTGACCTCCGAGATACTGCCTTCCCAGATCCTGACGGAGAGCTGTGGGTAGATGGCTCATGCATCAAGCTCCCCGATGGCACCACTTCAGCCGCCTATCCAGTAACCACGGCCCGAACAGTTGTTGAGACAGCCCGCATCACACAGCGATCCGCACAGGCGGCTGAACTGATTGCTCTCACACGAGCATGCATCCTAGCAGCGGGGACAACCGCAAACATTTACACCGACAGCCAGTACGCCTTCGGGGCGGTTCACCACTTTGGGCTCCTATGGAAGGAGAGGGGATTCCTGACTTCCCATGGCACACCCATCCTACATGGAGATCTAGTCTCCGCTCTGACCGAAGCAGTCCTCCTCCCCACACGGCTAGCTGTGATCAAATGCCAGGCACACAAAAAGGTGACGGACATTATAGGACAGGGAAATGCGCTGGCTGACATCACTGCCCGAACCACAGCCGAGAATAGGTCAACAACACGCATGTACGTGACCAGGTCACAAACTGAAAAATGGAAGGATGCTAGGGAAGCCATTAGAGACATACAATTGGCCAGCTCACCACACGAATTGACTGAATGGGCACGGGTGGGATTGAAAGACGATGAAGGCTGCTGGCGAACTAGAGACACGAACAAATGGTTGCTACCTGACTCATACCTGATTCCCATGCTGACCATGACACACTCCCCCGCACACATAGGGTCTGCCCCCATGATTGAACTCATCTCCAAAGTATGGCACAACGACAAAATCCCAGACTCAGCTAAACGCCTAGTCCAACAATGTCTAATATGCCTCCAACACAACCCTGGTAAAGGAACTGCTGTACCCCGGCGAGGGTTTGGGGTTCCTAGTCACCCCTTTGAGGTCCTACAGATGGACTACATTCAGTTAGAAAGGTGCCAAACCCTGAAGTACGTGCTTGTCGTTGTGTGCGCCTTCAGCAAATGGGTGGAAGCCTACCCAACCCGCGACAACACTGCTATGACTACCGCAAAAGTACTACTGAAAGAATTCTTCCCCCGTTACGGCCTTTGTCGAATTTTGTGGAGCGACAACGGCCCCCACTTCGTAGCCGAAGTTATCCAACTCATCTTAAAAGGGTTGGGTGTAAAACAGAAGTTTCATGCGGTCTTCCACCCCCAATCTGCAGGCTTGGTTGAGCGACATAATGCCACATTGAAACTCAAACTAGCCAAAATAGTTGCCACTACAGGACTGAAATGGCCAGACGCCCTCCCACTAGCATTGCTATCAATGCGTTCCACTCCTACCAAACACCACTTAACCCCCTACGAGGTCGTCTTCGGGCGACCCATGAACCTTTGGACTGCACCAAAACCAGCATCCATTCACGACGTCCCGGACGTCCTCATGTCTGGCTATCTGTACAATCTAACTAAAACGTTGTCTGTTATCCAACAGCAGGTGCTGCAAGCCATTCCCGATGATTCCAGGGGCCCCGGACACGACATCCAACCCGGTGACTTTGTCCTAGTGCGCAACTTCCAGCGCACCAAGAGTCTGGAGCCCCGGTGGACGGGCCCCCTGCAAGTCCTGATCACCACCCGAACAGCTCTTTGAGTGGAGGGGAAACGTAATTGGCTGCATGCACACCACTGCAAGAAGGTATCATCGACCCTGACGACCACCGACAACATCACCGCCCATGAGGAACTTCTGGACAAAGACCGACCATCCCTGAGCTGCTACCCGAATACAGAGACACTTGAATTGACTGAATATCCCGATCCCACTGTGCCATCCAAAGAAGGGTATAACCTACGACGAAAGGAGGGAACTTCGGCTAAGCAGACCACAAGCTAAGTTGAAATCTCAGAGTGGTAGCCTAGTCACCTCAAAGGCCTCCAGGAGAGAAACTAAACAAAGTCTGTGGTTCTGCCCGCTACCGAGTCCCTTGAAGGTGATGGAAGCGCCCGACATGAAGATGATGGAAGCAACCGGACGTCCGAAGATCCACTACAAAAACCCAAAGACTGACAAAATGCACAGCTCAAAGACTATTGCACTTTTTATTACCCTTCTCCTTTGCCTCCTTCTCATGGTCACTTTCTGGATCATGGAAGAAAATGCACCCGCTCATAAGACATTGCTGACCACTGCTCAACCCACCACCATGAAAGAACACCATCTGATTTCACTTTCACCCCAACTCCGAGAAAGACGTAAGGAGTTCTGGAATAACTCTTTTGTGCAACTGCTCCACCAACACAATCTTGCCGCCAATGCCACTAACTGCTGGATCTGTGGATTGCTACCACATGCCACTGGACATTCTATCCCTTTCATCCCTTCGCCCTTCTCTGTCCATGGCTCCTGCCTCGCTTGGCTAATCCTCCTGCAAGAAAGTTACAAGGACAATGCCGCTTCCGGCAAAACTGTGTCGCACTTCTATCATGGGTTCTGGCTGAACCAAACTGGAAAAACCTCTGCCCCCTTTTGTCCTCTGAGATCAAACACCTCTTTCCATATGGACATCCCTGCCAAGGAGCGAGTTGAAATGCAGGTGTTCAACAACCCAGCCAGACCCACCTTCTCTTACCTCTGGAAACGAACGGCCGCCACCCTAACAGTGGCCCTATCCGTCGTCAACATCACAGGTCTGGTGTGCCTCGAAGGCCTAGGAACACAGCCGGTAGGCCACAGTTCCTGTCTCATCACCCGAACATTGGACTCAGTTGACCCACCCTCCTTTGTTACCTCCCCAAATATGTACTTCGTCTGTGGTACTAAGGCCTACACCTGGCTTCCGAAAGGTTGGGGAGGCACCTGCTACATCGCTTTTATCCTTCCTCCAACATATGTGGCTCCAGCAAACCATCACCGGCAGAAACGTGCAAAGGACATTGTACAAGCCGACTCCACTGGAGCACAGTTCATGGATGCAGTAAAGGGACTTGTTCCACTGTGGGGTCCAATGGCAAACAGCCGTGCCATCGGCACCTAACCCAGGCAGTCGAAACCACAATGAACATTACAGCCGGCATACTCACCAACAACACCGCTGAGCTTCAGGCCGTCCGCCTGGTAGCTCTTCAGAACCGCCTCGTTCTAGACGTGGTTCTGGCTGACCGCGGAGGAGCATGCCGCATCATTGGATCCAGCTGTTGTACTTACGTACCGGATAACTCACCCTCAGTCTACAAGGCGATCGAACACCTCCACAGACTTTCCTCAGAGGTTCATCAAGAACAAGAAGGATGGTCGCTTGGGAGTTGGTTCTGGGACACAATAAAGGACTGGGGGTGGAGGTTGTTTACGTTTATCCTAATACCGATTGTGGTACTGTGTGGATGCTGCCTGGGGATTCAATGCTTGCCACCTCTATGTTCACTTTTGACGAACTGCATCTGCCCTAAGACTCTGAACTTTGAAGCAGAACATATGAAAGCTCTGTATGAGGTAGAAGTATGTGGTATTATGGGGATAGATCCGAACTAAACAAGCTGGCGAGATATGTTAAAAGGGAGGACTGTGGAAATTAGTTCGTAACTGAACATTATCTGCGCCATCTTGTCTCTCTCCAGCGCCGCACGCAGAAACACACGGCGGCCATTTTAGGCACCATGGCCCCTCTCCCCGCTCATTGCCAATCGCCAGCGCGTCCCTCTGGCGCTGCGAACATCCCCCCGCGCGCTGACCACCCCCGCTCTCTCATACATGGGCCATAAACCCTCTCCTTCTGCGCGACCCTGCCATGGAACCACATCCCGCGCCTGACCAACACCTCCTTTCATCCCATACATGGTCATACATCCTTTTGATAACCCCCTTCCTCTGCGCCCGATTGTCCGAGCCGATCCCAGGCCATCACCTTAGCCCTGCGGATGCAGTTTATTGCCCCTACTGTAAGGGAAACACCTCACATCAAAGGGATTACAGTAGATCAAGGCCCCCACCCCCTGAGACCCGACCAGTCGCACACACCCCCGGGAATTGGCAGAATGTCCAGCTGTGTGATAGCCATCTCCTACTGCGGGTGGGGTGGGGACTTCTACTGTAGTTATGTGTGGGCGCGGATCCGAGCCGGGGATTCCGAGGATGTTCTTTCATGTATCAAAGCAATCTCAAGAATGTGCCATGTACAATAAACCGGTAATAAAGCAATAAACTTGTGTATAAGAGGCCAGGCCTCAGAGATGTGGTTAGAGCACCTCGAGACGATACCTTGCTGTCCGATCTGATGTGTTCTGCTCCGACTGAATAAAACTTTGTTTCCTGCCTTCCAGTCTCCGGCGCCTGCCTCTTTTGTTGGTTAATCATCGAATGGTATAAGAGGCGATTACCGCCGGGCAATACTTGAAAGGTTATCGACGGAAACTGCCACTACCGTTTAACATCACCATGCTCACAAATGAATTTGCTACAGAAGTGTTTGGATTTTTGTTTGTGTTCTCAGTTGTAGAACCTACAACATTCTAATCAGGAGAATGGAAGATCTCAGTGTGGCCTAATCCAAAGGCTCCTCGCTTAATACTTATACTCTCTGGCTATTTGCCAAGCATAAATCAGGCAATAGTCCTATTTTAGGTAGCAGAACATGGCATTACTACGTAAACTTAATTTTAATACTACCACAGTAATAAAGATTTACCTTTCTAACAACAGTTGCCCAAGCAGTGGTGCCGTGTGAGCCCTTCTCTAGACTTGCAGAATGCCACTTGTGAGATTAACCCATTGACTGACTTGCCTCTTTTTCTACTTTTGCTCAATTTCCAGTGAAATGCTATTGATTCTTGAACATCTGCTCACAGTGATGCACTTTTTGACAACTACTGTAGCTTTTTAATTACAACTCTAATTGCTACTTTCTCAAGTGTCCCCTGCACCTTCCCTCAATTCTAACCCAGGTTTGCTACATCGTAATCACTACTTCCGATGAGCATGTTGGAGAATTGCAGGCAGTGGGTATGCAACCTCAAGTCGCGGCACTCTAGAGTTACGATGCACCATTCTGAACAGCTTTTTTGTCCCTTGTGCCAAAGTTACATTAACAATCCTAGGATAATATCTATTAAAGTATACCTAATTTACATTGTATGCCAGTTTTTGAAAATATGTCCACTATCTGACAAAGGAGTCTGGTACAGTTTCCTTATGACACAGGGGCATATGTATCAAACGATTTTGTATTCGCAAACGCTGCGAATCGCTAAAAAACAGCGTTTGCGAATACAAAGTCGCAAAACGCGATGTATGAGCAATTTTCGCATCGCATTATTAAGTAATCGCTAATTTTGCGATTCCTTAAGTTTGCGTAAGCATTTAAGGAATCGCAAATTGCGATTCCTTAAATGCTATGTAACAAGCACCCAAGTTGTGCGATTTCACCTTAAGAAATCGCAAATTACCACCAACTTCAAGTTGGTGGTAATTTGCGATTTATTTGAAAAATGCACTTTTGGGCTTTTTTCAAAGTGCCATGTGGTGCACATAAAGGCCCTTATGGCATGTATGTGCGCCATATGCGCACACTTGCTCATTTCAGGGGTGCATCAGGGTGTCATCATGACACCCTTGCACCTTTGAAATTATTCTCAATTTGTGATTAGCAAATTGTTAATCGCAATTGGAGAATGACTTCCCATTCATTCCTATGGGCCTCCTGGCCCATAGGAATGAATGGGAAGGTATTCCTTAATTGCGATTTCGCAATTTGCTAATCGCAATTAAGGAATAGTAAGAATTCGCAAAATATGTGCGAATTTTTAAATACATCCCGTTTTGCAATTCTCAAATAGCGATTCTCAAAAAATCGCTATTTGAGAATCGCAAATACGGTTTTTGATACATATGCCCCACAATGTCCAGCACTCTGTTTCTAGAGACTCCCCTCCATTCCTTCCGCTTGGCTGCCAGTCATAAAAAGACAGCTAACATCAACCCCAGAGGTCTTCAAACCTGTTTGCTCTCAGCCCCTGAAAGCAAAGTGTTGAGATTATTTCAGGGGTATTTTTCTGTAGCTCATAATCCTCACTAAATGCGAGATTCGTATAAGTGCAAATGGTAGCTGCAGATCTGAGAAGCAGACTGTCTCCTCTGCCTCTTTCATCCCTTCCCCTCATGCCTTGCCATCACTCCAATCTTGAAACAGACTCTATCCCTCCTCTTTTTGCAGCCAGGGTGTCCTCTGCCCTGCACTTGCAAGGAAAATGACCCTGTGTCCTTTTTCTAAAGACAGACAGACATAATTGTGATTCAGTGGGCCCTTCGCTGACCTGGGCCCCGGTGCCACTGCTCCTGCTTCACTAATGATAGCTACTGCCTTGTGAAGTAGGCAGTCTCATTTGACCTTTGCTAAAACCGTTTACCTTATCTTACATTTATTTGTCATTTAATGCTTCTGCATTGTTTTATGTGTGGTTAGCTGAAAGTGAAAATCAAGACACTTACAGAATATTTTTTTCTTTTTAGACACATTTTTGACCCACATGACTAAAAAGAAAATTTTCTGTCTTGTTTATCACTTTGTTAACTGTATAGAAAATAATGCTGGAACCTTAAATAAAAAACACATGCAAGTTAAGCTAATCAGTTAGAAATATTTTCTTTAACGCTATTTATTTTCCCATATTCTTTTTAAGCACTGAAAGAGCCGGATGTAAATAAAGGCAGCCTGAAAATGCTCCAAATAGACAAAGTCACGCTTCCACACTGTCTTCATTTACAAGCACTTGTTGAGGCATTTGTGTCCCCCACACTTTGAAGCCCTCTGATCATCCCCTTTGGCTTTGCTCTGATGAAACATCCATCTTTTAGATGCTAGAAATAGCTTATTCTAAGAGGCTGCAGCAGGAGTCAACACAGACCCCTCCACAGTCGCGGCTGGCATGACTTGCAAGTAGGGGGGCAGGGGGTCGCACGGGGGAGGGAGTCGCATGGGGGGGTTAATTTTGAATAAGTTAGAAAAATGTTAACTTACCTTTGCGTCGTTCTGCGTCGTCCAGCATCCTATCCTACACACAGGAAGCAGGCAGCCTCCCTCCCCTCCCCTAAGCCAATCAAAATGCTGCAATGGCAGCGTTTTGATTGACTGGAACGACGACCGCACAGGTGTCTATGGGGAGGCCATTTTCTCCATGTAGGCTGCACACAGCCTACATGGAGAAAAGGGCAGAGTGAGTATGACTGGTTTGGTCGACCCTGGGGCAGACCAAACAGTCAGCGCCCACACCAGTGGGCAAGCCACTCCTCCCCTGCCCTGGTGAAGGACCGCCAACCTGCCCACCCGCATACCTGCCCGCAACCAAACCCTTCTGCTTTCTTGCAGTGCGAGGATCAGAAACATAAAATAGTATTTATAAGACTATTTTATGTTTCTGCTTCTCTCACTGTGAGAAAGCAGTGGGGTGACGCTCCTCTGCCCACATGGAGGAGCCGCTCCTGCCCCTCCAATGGCCCTTGGTACTAGCCAGAATTCTTAATCTACCCAAAAAAAGTATATAGCAAATTTGTTTCACAGACCCGCTATTAAGGTCACAGGTTTATCAAATTACTTTTGCAGATTACGACCAGCAAGATATTGGTGGTATGTATTCACAAACAATTACTGAACAACTTTAGATGCTGTTGTTACTGCACGTTTATCCTCATTTATGCCTCCCAAAAACTAAAATCATGTGTATTTTCCATCCATAATGGAGTTACATTAGCTCATCCTGTACTACAGTTGGATTTGCTACTGTAACTCAAGAGGAAAGCGCCCCCTAGTTAACAAACTTCAAAGTTCACAGAATGTGACAGCCATGACAGTCTTTAGCTTTAAGTTGTCTTACTTGATAGCCCCTTGTATGAAATGTCTTCACTGGATCCTGGTGCTAGCAATAATCAGACTAAAATGTTTTCATTGAGCAGAAGGCCCTGCACACCAGCTACAACAGTCAGATCTTCTCATCTTATCAGCCAACCCAACACCTAGGGCCAGCCTCCCACAAACTACTGGCTATTCGGCCAGTCAAGTACAAGAGTTTCAGTGGGAAATTGCATCCTCTACAAGGCGTATCCCTTTAAAGTCTCCTTCCCCTCCACCAAAGGCTGGAATATGGCAGTGTCAGAATGTGAAAACTATTTTCACATCCTCCTATGGTCCTGCCACCAGGGAAGAGCAACAGTGACCATGAAATGACCATCCAGCCTTTAAGTTCCTTCTTCTTTGCTTCCTCCACTCAAACACAGCACGAGACAGTTTTGATTAAGCCATCACAATCCTTCTTCCTGGCTGTCCCTACTCAAAAAGTAAGACAAAAATGACAGAATTCATCCAGCCAGCAAGATGTCCTGTTATTTCTCACTCTCTGAGTACAACAGTTGATTGTTTCCATCCACCGTGGACATCCTTCCTTCCTCCCTCACCTACCTACAAAGGAAACTGTTTCCCTCCAGGCATTCATTACGTTCCTTCTACTTAGATTTCTCCATCCATGAAAGACAACCGGTTTCCATTCAGCCATCATATTCTACTTCTGTGCTTCTCGTCACCCATGAAGGACAGCAGGAAGCAGTGTCCATTAAGCCGATCAGTTCCTTCTTCTTTGCTTCCCGCACCTAAGAAAGAGAATGGGTGACAGAGTCCACCCATCCAACACGGCTTATCTTTCTTCTCCAGCCATTAAGTTCCTTCTTCATTCCTCCACCCATGAAGAACAATGGGTGACATCTTCCATCCATCCACTGTGTCCATTCGACTTAACCCTGGGCGTAGTTCGCGAAGTAGCACTACGCGAAGCTACGCAAAGTGCACTTCGCACTACGCGAGCTACGCGTAGCACTTCGCGAACTGCGTAGTACCCTGTTCGCACTGTGCAAGATGTTGTTTTCAATGATTGCACAGTGCGGACAAGCAACCGGCACTGTGCAATCATTGAAAACGGCATCTTGCACAGTGCGAGCTGTAGTTTTCTGCTGCTCGAGTAGATTTTTACTCGAGCAGCAGCTTTCTCAACGCAGACTGGTAGTTTCTCATCGCGAGCGGTCGCGAGCAATACGCGACCACTCGCAATGAGAAACATGACCTCCTCGCGTTGAGAATCTCGCCGGGAGGTTTATTTTCCACGCTCGCGATCGCCAACTTGATGTTGCTGATCGCGAACGAGGAAAAAGTCTCGCCGGGATGTCATTTTGCTTGCTCGCGGTCGCCAACTTGACGTTGAGGACCGCGAGCAAGCAAAAAATTACCGCTGCACTACGCAACACTACGTTACGCGTGTTTGCACTGTGCTACGTGCAATTCGCGTAGTGCGAAGTAGCGCAAACTACGCAAACTACGCGAGCGTAGCATAGTGCTTTGCCCAGGCTTACTTTCCTTACCCCGTACACAAAGGTCCATGAGTGACCGTTTTCATCCAACCATTGAGTTCCTTTTTCCTTCCTTCCCCACCCGTAGGTGACAAAAGGTGATTATTTACATCAGCAATTCAGTAAGCTCCTCCTTCCTTCATTCTCCCAACCACAAACGACAATGAGTAATGGTTTCTATGTGATCATTAAGTCTGTTCCTTCTTTTTCCTTTCTCCGACCCACGCAGGACAATGATGGCTTCCATCTTACCATCAAGTTCCTTTTTGTTTCTTTCTCCCACCCACGAACATCAATGGAGGCCAGTTTCTTTTGAACCATGAAGTTCCTTCTCCATCCTTCCCCTGCCCAGAAAGGCAAGTCAAGTCAAGCGATAGAAATCTTTATTCGGCCAACAAAGACCATAAAAGCACAAGGAAAACAAAATAAATACTAAAACCAAAAAGGCAAAAGTGTCATGCTTTTCATCCAGCCATCGACTTCCTTCTTCCTTCTGCCTCGCAAAAAAGAGAATAGATTTTAGATTTAATCAAATTATCAAGTTCCTCCTTCGTTCTCCCAACAGTTGAAACACTTGATTCATTGAAATGTTACTGACGTCTCAAATCAGGTTGTTACAGATTCGCAAAGGAGAAGCAGTCCTGTCACCATTTTACATTTTACACCATTTTCATTTTACACCATTTTACACCATTTTACAGCTTGCCCTATGGGAATGAAGCCTGGGTTGCCTTGAAGGGAGCAGGCAGTGATCCAGCTGACCACTTGGCTTACCCAGAAGAGCTAACGCAGAGAATGCACTGAAGAAACTCCACTGGTTGCCAGTAGGAATGAGGGTCATATTCAAGGCGTTATGCTATGGGCACCGCATCCTCATGAAATCCGGCCCTAAATATCTGCACTCACTCCTTGAGGAATACAAACCTGACAGAACTTTACGATCATCGGACAAGGCATTGGCTAAAATACCCAGGATACACAGAGCCAGGCAGGGAGCAAGGTCCTTCAGGTATCTAGCAGCAAAGACCTGGAACACCCTTCCAATAACCTTAAGAACAGAGACGTCTGAAATACGTTTCCGCAAACAACTCAAAACATGGCTCTATGGAAAAAAGAACTATTAGAGTTCTGATTAGCATCTCCTCACTGCTATTTTCTTTCTCCTGTGTCATAGCGCGGGGACACACCGTTGTGGTGTAACCAGGCGCTCTATAAATGTGTTATACATACATACATACACTGTCTACTTGCACTTTGCGCCGCTGTTGCGTCACTTTTTGTGACGCAGCAGTGGCGTTAACATTGCACCACGTTGCGGCCCATTTACAACTTGCCGCATCTCGGGAGATGCATCACCTTGTAAAGCCCTGCACCACATTATCCTGCGTCAGGTATAATGTATGCAGGGTGGGCACTCCCATGCGAGAAAGCCTCATAAAAGTGATGCAGTGAAATCTACAAGATTTCACTGCGCCACTCCTATGACGCCACTGCGTCAAAACCCTACGCCTGCTTGCAGCAGGCGTAAGGAGTGACGGACTGTATTAAGAATAGGCCTCCCCATGCATTGCTGGAGTTGCGTCATGCTTGTGACACGCCTCCAGCAATTCGCGACTATTTGCGCTGTCAATCCTTCCACCATGGTGCGGTGTGTTGTAAATACGGCACAACCATGGTAGCGCAAGGGTTTTGCACGCAGGCGCAGGGAAACTGACGCATCTATGCCGGTTGTTGCCGAAAGCCAGTGCACAATTTGCATACTAGCCAATGGACCCGATTCCGGCGGGAGACTCCCGATGTGCTAAGCAATTAATGGCTATATTTCAGCTGTCTCCCGCTTGAAATTGCCAGTAGTCAATGGGAGAAACACATTTCCTCGATTATTATTTTTTTATGTCCCACTTTCCTCTACTAAAAAGTTGGCATGTATGAATTATTTGTGACCAGTATATTTGTACTTCAGGCCCCAAGGGCTGTCAGACAGTCAATCTCCTGTAGCCAAGATGCCAGCAGCGCTGGTGACGTCACCCCGGCTGAAGCCTCATCGCAGAACTGCAGCTGTATGCAGGTTTCAGCTCCGGATAAAGATGGCCTGTCCTGAACTTGGCATTCCTGCCCGCTGCCCCCTTTCTCGCTGCTCAGGAGTTGGAAGATGTCCCGGAAGGAATAATAAGCTCTTGTTCACGCGCGTAAAGAAAAGGAAGTCCCTCTCTGACGGCTAATTGAAATTGTAATGATGAAGGGAGGAAATGTTTGCTTTCTGGAGCAGCACTTTGAAGGGGTGTGGTCGGCATTGCTGTACCGCAGTCGTCACGACGCGTGTCACACAGACACTCGGCAGGAGCTGTGCTGGAATTAAGACACGAAGGCAGGGATTGGATGAGCCAGGGGGCATGGACTCGGCCTGCTCCAAATGACAACTCGTATAATAGAAACCAGGTCCTCGGCAAATCTCCCCGTCTGCCACCAGCACATAGCTTGGCCCGCTTCCTTCCTCATACAATGTGTGAAAGAGCGATAAGACGACCGGCTGTGATTTATTTAGAAATGGAAACGTTTCATGAACCCGGACCTTTGAAACAACACAAGCATCTGTGAAATGTATTTATTTTTAGTAACCAGGACGCAAAATATTTATTTGAGCTCCAAACTAAATGTTGTTTAGGCAAAGTCTGATAAAATCAATCTATTTCACTAGCAGACCATGCTTCCTGACGAAGGTTTTCTGATACCAATGCATTGTGGGAGTTGTGGTTTTGGCCCACTTCATTTAATTTCGCTGTACTGAGGCAGTATGTTAAAACGTTTTGTAAAAATACATAATTGGATTCACAATGAAAAAATTAAGGCCTACGTTCGTTAAGGGTTCCTGGGGTGCTTCTGCAGGTCTGCACAACTGCACGCTGTGCCTGAAGACTTTTTTTTAATGGAAAGTAAATTTATGCAAATATATGTTTCTGTTTGAGCCATTCTTTCGCTAGAACCCTTTTAAAACATTAGTTAAAAAAAAACTTACAGCCTCTCAACAGCATTTGACACTGTATACCATCACACCATCATCAAAAGACTCTCCAACATCGGGATCCAGGGAGACGCCCACAAATGGATTGCATCCTTCCTCACAGGATGAACACAGGGCCGGCATTAACACAGGTGGTGCCCTGTGTGACAGTGTCATGGATTCACGCGCTAGCACTCTTAACAGTGCCCCTCATATCTCCATAACCACTGTCTCTCAGATTCATTTGGTTTTATAGCACCCCTCATACCAGTGTAAGTTGTCAGAGCACTTTACATCAAACACACTACACAGAGAAAATCATATTATTATTATTAATTATTATTAAATTAAATTTGTAGGGCGCACAGCTACCCGGAGGTTTCCCGGCGCCCAGGACAAATCGCAACAGAGAGGACAGCATTTACTGGTTAAATAGCCAGGTCTTAAGGCCTTTGCGGAGGATTTTGTGCCTGACTTCATGACGGAGTGATGAAGGTAGTGAATTCCACAACACTGGGGCCAGATAGGAGAAGGAACGTCCGCCCATGCGTGATAGTTTAAATCTGGGGACTAAAAATGTGGCTTGAGATGAGGAACGGAGTAGACGTGTTGGGAGATATGTCTGGGCTAGGGAGCATAGATAATGGGGTGCTGTGCCTAGTTTAATCTTATGCATATGGCATAAGGCCTTAAATTTAGTCCGGTTCTCAATCCTGAGCCAGTGGAGGTCACGGAGCGTGTCTGTGATGGAGGATGTTTTGGGTACATGACAGAGTAACCTGGCCGCGGAATTCTGTACCACTTGCAGCTTGCGTACTAACTCCCTATTTGCTCCTAAATATAGGATGTTGCCATAGTCCAGCCTCAACATGATTAAGGCTTGAATAACAGTTCTTTGAGTGGATTCAGGCAGCAACCAAAGTATCTTACGGAGCCATTTAAGAATAGTGAAGCAGAAAGATGTGGTCTTAGCTACTTTCTGTTTCATGGACAGCTGATTATCAAGCTGATCATATGTGTGTAAATCAGTGTATAGGAAATGTTACATCAGACAGGACAACAAGGTGTAATGTAGGAGTGACATGTCATCAATACTGGTAGGCAATATAGTTTGAGTGCTTATTCTGGAAAAGCACAAATTCCGAATTTAAAACGTAACATCAATGTTAGGGGTTCTCTTTAATAATAAGAATAATTTTCTACCCAAATGAACCTTTTTTGTATGATTAGGATGATGTAAGACTGGGCAAAAAAACATATAGCTCTAAAATATACCGTGTAGTTTGCATGCAGCTCTTTGATGATAGTTAATAGCTCAATGTTCTATATTAGGATTTTGACTACAGTTAAACAAAAGGATCTCTCAGAGAAAAGCAGTAACCCACTGACCTATTTACATTATATGCACTTTGTTATCTGTATAGTACATGTTCTTACAGCAGGCATTTTAATCCTCTGCACTACCTTAGGATGAGTCAAAACTTCCACTAGACAAACCTCCGTGCTTTTTCCAGGAAGGCGATTAATCACGGGACTTCTCTTGACATTTGAATTGAAGCCTGAAAATTGCTGGAGGTTGGAATGCAGCAACAGGTACTTTCAAACTGATACTATACTTGCAAAAAAGACACCTCCACCCAAAGTCAGTGCCCGGTGCTGTGGCACAGATTGCACCGCCCTAGAGCCGGCCCTGGATGAACAAAAAATAAACACCTACCACCCTTCACTTCGGAACCCAAGAGCATCCTCTGCGGCGTCCCTCAATTCTCATCCCTAAGCCCAACCCTGTTCACCACTTGCATGATGCCCCTGGCCGACATTGTCAGAACACTCGGCCTCAACATTATATCCAAATCAATTCGACACCGAGCTCATCCTCTCGCTCTCAGCAGAACCCTCCACCACCAGGACCAATTTCCAGAACTGCATGACGAGTGTCGCCAACTGGATGAAGACAAACTGCCTGCAGCTCAACAAGGATAAGATTTTTGGAAACAGCACTTCCCAGTGGAACGACACCGGGTGGCCCTCTGAACTCAGATCCATTCCCACACCGAAAGAGCACCTCTGCCAACAAGCTCACCAGATCGATTGACTGATGGATATAAATTCAGGCACTGCATTAGCTATGTCTAGACCCACAAAAGTAGGGATTTACAGGATACCCAGTGAGAAGAATTGCACATTAAACATCGAGGAGACATATACAGGCCATTCAGCAAAATGCTACCAGCAAAGAAATATATTTTCTCTATGTGCAGTGAAAACAATGTCATCTTTTCTTTAGCGTATTTGACCATGTACTAAATGATAGAACATTAACTATATTCCTCAATCAACAGATAACAGGATTGGCAACTGTCATATGCCAGGAATTCTTGGGCGAGATGGAGAGACATGGTTAGAGGATTTAGGGAACATCCTATCTCCAGCCAAAGACAATGCCTCTTGATAAAGGCTGGCACCTAATTATATGTTGAGAAATAGACAAGGGCCTAGAAGGAGGTAGAAGGATTTAGGAGCCAGCATAGCCCAAGGCATAAATAAAGGCTATGCAGCTGTTAGAACATTCCACCAACAGATCTTACAAGATCTGTTGGCTTTAAAAGCCAAAAAAGCAGAGATAAAACTCTAAAAAGGCCGTGATTAATCGCCTTCCTGGAAAAAGCACGGAGGTTTGTCTAGTGGAAGTTTTGACTCATCCTAAGGTAGTGCAGAGGATTAAAATGCCTGCTGTAAGAACATGTACTATACAGATAACAAAGTGCATATAATGTAAATAGGTCAGTGGGTTACTGCTTTTCTCTGAGAGATCCTTTTGTTTAACTGTAGTCAAAATCCTAATCCTAGCCGAAAAAACGGTCAATCTACAACTGATGGATTTTGTTGAAAAAGCCACATTATTACACGATACTCAATTCGGTTTTCGTCCCCGTCACTCTACAGAATCTGCATTACTGACGGCGGTGGAATCCCTACGTCAGGGGGCGGATGAGGGTCACACCATGGCCCTCATCCTACTGGACCTGAGTGCAGCATTTGACACTGTTGCTCATGCCAACTTGCTACAGTGTTTGAATAACGGAGGAATATCTGAGGCTGCACTTCAATGGATCCAATCGTTCCTGACTGGGAGAAGCTTCCAAGTCCGCCTGGGTGATCACTACTCTAGAGACATAGGTTTGGGACAGGGCGTTCCCCAGGGATCGTCCCTGAGCCCAACTTTATTTAATCTTTATGTCTCTCCAGTGGCTTCAATTGCCACGAGTCATGGATTGGAAATCGTGTCATATGCCGATGACACACAGTTGGTTATCTCCCTCTCTCGAGCGCCCGGACTTGCTATGGACAGTTTCAGAGCTTGCATGCAAGATCTTGCAACCTGGATGTCCACTAATTGCCTGAAATTAAATGGCAACAAGACCGAGGTACTCGTGGTGGGGGGGAGTCCTTCCGCCTGGTCGTCGGCATGGTGGCCCCCAGGCTTAGGGCAGGCACCTATGCCCCGTCAGGAAGTTAAAAACCTGGGCGTATGGCTCGATGCTGACCTGTCTTTTGGACCCCAAATAAACCGAGTGGCGGGTGTCTGCTTTAGCGTTCTAAAAATCTTACGCAAGGTCCTTGCTCTCCTTCCTATGCCCGCCCGGAGAACGCTGGTACATGCCCTCGTGACATCGCGCCTAGACTATGGCAACCTTTTGTACTTAGGAGCCACCTGTAAGGCAATAAACCGCCTCCAGGTATTACAGAACGCGGCAGCCCGCCTCATCCTTAAAACTCCTAATAGATCGGATTCGAAAGCTGCCCTTCACACTCTCCACTGGCTGCCAGTGAGAAGCAGAGTGGAATTTAAAGCCCTCTGTACCTGCCATCGCATTCTTGCTCGGAAAGCTCCTAGACCACTCCTGAACCTTGTTATCAAGTATGTACCTTCTCGCGCTCTGCGCTCTTCTCATGGAGGTCTACTTGTGGTCCCTAGGGTCAGAAAGGCTCGTATGGGTGGACGCTCTTTTCGCCATTTGGCAGCGAAGCGCTGGAACGCCCTGCCTCTTAACCTCCGCCTAGACCCCTCGGAATCCAGCTTCCGGAAGAATTTAAAAACTCACCTTTTTTCAAAATAGTCGTGCCTACTCCTCACTACTGCTCTGAGTCTCTCAGCTGTAGCGCGGGGACACGCTTCTAGCGTAACCAAGCGCTTTATAAACTTCCCTAATAATAATAAATAAAAATAGCACCCTATCAACAACAGGGTGCTAACATGCAAATTTGCATGTTAGCACCCTTTTACTCTACGCTTCCCTTTGCATCTCTAATGAGATGCAAAGAGGGCATTCCAGAGTACAATAATAGGAGAAATTATCAAGAATGTCGCTAACCCTGTTAGAGACAAAAAAAGCAGCGCTAACCGCGGTTAACGCTGCTTTTTTAAGTCTGGTATTTTTCTGACTTAGCCATGATATCCTATGGAAGGAGGATATCATGGCTAAGTTTGCCTGTCCCTATCAACAAGCTAACGTGAGATTATCGCTGGGTTTCCAGCGATAATCTCACGTTAGCCTGTTAGCGTGAGGATTTTCATCGCTATTGAGATAAGCGTTGCTAATAGCACGCTATCTCAGCGATAAAAATTCACGCTAGCCGGAGATAATTATCCTAGCGCTAAGTGCGCTTAGAGATAATTATCGCCGGTTGTTGTTGATATGCCCCAATGTTCTTAAAGAAAGAGAAAGAAACAGAAAGTCAAACATCAGAATGTTGGAGGAAAAAGACTTCAGCGTCGATTGATCTCTGCTGGGGTCATGGGTAACACACTGCCAATGAGTAAATCTGCCATTCTGTAGGCTCTGGCTGTGCCTTCTTATCTGGCACCAATGACCATATATCTTGACAGTACCGAAAAATGTTGGCATAGATGCTAAAAATGTATTTGATTACGAATGTGTATATGTGTGTCTCATTTATATGTGAGTACATTGCATATATCAGACGAAAAAGTGCAAGCAAATGATAATCATGAAAAAAACTCAGTTTACTCCACGTATGTATTGTGAAGATTACGCAACTCTGGTTTAGACCTGAAAATAAAAAAAAAATACTTTGCACTAAATCTTTTTCCCTTCTCACTCTTTAAGGTGCAGTTACAGCTGGATATTTCAGAAAAAGTTGGACTTTCTGAACAGTGTAAGAAATGTTTTACATAATGTGTGCATCACCACGAAATTGATACTAAATTGATATGGCTGTTCATCACATGAGTAATGGCCACTGGTGTAACTTAAGTTGAACACAACACACACATCGTCTCCTCCTGAATCAGTTAATTTCACAGCTGTATGTTATCTGCATTTACTCTATATCGCTTTTTGTGATTCCCAATAAATAAAATGGCCTAATTTACAAAGATTTAGCTGTGACTTACTCTTAGACGACTTTTTGCATTTTCCTGGAATTCAGGAGTAATCCAGGAAAATCCACGCCAGGTCAGGGCAAACGGTTTGTGAACAGGATCCTGTGTGTATGTCAGGCGGGCAACTAGAACCAAATTTCGGGAGGGGGGGCTGAAAAAGATTTTGGGGGGGCTAAGTCTTCCAGCCATAGGCAGAGTGGCTGTAAGAAGGGGTGAAAACACAACAAAAGCCTCAGTAACGAGTAAATGGTCTTTTAAAGACCTGTGAAGTGCTCGGGTGCGGCTGCAATTAGACGGACGCCAGCCCGCGAGGTTATCTCAGCCGGGCTGACACACATGACGGGGGGGGGGGCTGAAGCCCGGTGAGCCCAATGGGTGTTGCGCGCCTGGTCTATGTAACTACTCTTTCTAGCCGCATGCTGGCCCCCATGTAGAAAAACTATTTGTGAAAAAGGTCCGTACAGAAAGAAAGGGTTGAAACAACCCACGCTTAAATTCAGAATTTTGCTGCATGACAACCAGAAAATAAATGAAATTACCAAATAGAACCAATGCATTGTAACAACTATATGTAGCTTATGGGGCAAATAAAACAAAACATGTACTTATTGTTTGTCCCCTTCTGTAATGGCACAGAATAGATAAGTAGTGATGGGATACAATTACAATGAGGCATTTCCAGTGGTGAAAAGGTGTCCCAGGTCAATACTGTATTCATGTTGTGAGATGTTCTTTTTCAATTCTTAACTTCTGGCTTGAGAGCACTCTGTGAATAAGAATCCGTCTCAATGAAGATCAGAGACAGCTTTAGAAGGCGAGTTAGGAGAATAATTACCGGCTATGACCTTGATCATAGATGCAATTTATTGCACCCTATAAAGTACGGCTCCCTGGGGTTTGGAATCTATTGTGTGTGATGAATTTCATCCATTATGAGTTTTGGGGTAAAACGTGTGGATTTTGGTGCTTAATGAGCTAAAGTTTGTGTGTCACGGTAAATACACTACTCTTTCACCTGTTAAATTCTAGTAGGTTGGACCTGTTGAACATTAATGAAGGATGCAAATAATATTACACCTGGAAATTACCAAGAGCGGTAAACTCTGTACAACTCAAAATTCGAAGTCCTGAGGTCAAAAACCTCTGGCACACTCATAAGCCAGTTCATAGTCATCGATCTGCTTGTTTGATATGCATTAGTTCATAGTAACATCACTATTCTAGAATGTGCACACTACAAAGCCACCTTCATTTTCATTTCATGGTCTCATATGTTACTCATATACTTCATGTTAGGAGCTCAGAGTGATTGTGTAGTGTGGAATGTAATAATGTGTATTTGTAAAATGCATGTTTACCTTGAAGAATATGTAGGCCCTGAAATAAGAAATGTTTTTGGTACCCACTATGGTGCTCTTGGTTCAAATTCAAAAGGGTAAAAGGCTGAGAGGACCCTCTGAGATTAGAACCTGTAACCATGAGGTCAAAGAAAGATTCCTTCTTTAGATGCATTAGTTCATTGAGCGCTCAGGCTCGATGCTGCGTATTTTGCATATTCCTGTTTGACTAAAGGCCTCATTAATGTCTACCCCACACCGTAGCAGACTGGAAACGCCTGACCATAGGTCAGCGGTTCTGACCACAGAATTAGGATGTGACCCTCCTATGGGCGGTCTGAAACATCCATTGTTAAATGGCAGCTTGTGCGGCGGTCGGGAAAGGCCTGCAGCACAAGCTGCCATTGAAACATTGATGTTTTTAAACATCCCAGCACTGTGTGGCAGGCACCATGCGGTGCCTGCCACACGGTGCAGGGATGTTTAGGAGGGCACCATAGGTGCCCCCCATGCCCTATAGCGGAGGGCCGGGGGAAGGGGGCCCTTCTAGGGGCCCCCAAAGTCATTTTCCGACAGCCTTTTCATGTCGGGAAGGCTGACATGGAACGGCTGTCGGAAAGTGACACCATAATCTCGACGGTGGAGCCGAGGCTGGCTCCGCCGTCATTATGGGATTGTGATTCTTTCTGATGCTCTGACGGGCTCGTTGAGCCCATCAGAACAGCAGTGGATGGTCCCTCCACCCGATGCCTGGGGCCGTCATATCGTAACCGGGCAGGCGGATCGCAGGGGGAGATGTCGGGTGGACCGTAACCGTTGGTCGGTCGGTTGTGGCCTGCACGACATCATACTCTGGCCCGTAGTCTTTTCACCTCTATGGACTGCTAGAAGCCACTCAGGAGTTCCTGCGAGAAAATAAGGTCTTTTCACCTCTTTGAGTTGCTAGGAGCTGCCTACACGCTTCCAAGCCTCTACAGCCATTGCAGATTTTCAGAATTAGTCGGAAAATTCTCTGTAAATTAGTATTCATTAATCTGGACATAAGCTGATCCAAAAGTGTTTGTAGAAGCCCTCAATGTACCTTGATAATTCACACCTGGAGTGCAGCAAAAATGCAACTCGATCCCAGGCCAGAACAGTTGTCTACACACAGAAAGATGTAAGGACTAAGAGTTACTGTAGCCTGGACAAGTCACAGACCTTGCCTAAGTTTAAATGTTCCTTGGCTCAGTGGCACATGTCCGTGTAGGTCCTCAGGCACATGTGCAATAAGGCACTCTTCTGAGTCAATAATTTCACACCGGTATTTCTAAATGCCAGATGACAACACTGGTGCTCACTATGGAATGGTTACAAGGGCTACTGAGAGCTGCAGAAGCTTCAGGAAGATCACTGGCCCTGGGGCAGGTGGATGCCTGTAAGCCAGAAGGTTATACTAGCAGTACATTCAGCAGTTTCAAAGAAGAAGCCCTTTTACTCCTTTCCACTAGGGGTTCTCTGCTAGGAGACTGAATGTGGGACTCCAACCGCAGCTGACAGTGACGTCCACCCCCTGCCATGGCCTATGCATGATGGGTGTATGATGTTCTTACCCACCTGGCTGCTTATTGGGCGAAGCACTCTCCTCGCTCAGCCTGACTGGGCCACCAAGGAGGCCAAGCAATGCATCTTTGAAATGTCTAAACCCCCTTCAACGATGGGCTATGGCTGGGGTACTGATGGGAGCAGTAGTGTGGCTGCCCATCTGCCCTCCCTCCTTTCCAGCACTGTTTGACTGCAGGACCTGAAGAGTGGGTGGCTTTGCACTTCATGCTCCCTCAGGTGGGACCCTTGGGCAAGAAGAATGATGGTTGGTGGCAGCTGTAGGTCAATGGGGTACTATGATATGGTGACTGACATGTTGATAGAGGAGGCTGCCTAATGTATCTGCTGCCTGCAGGTGACTGATGTTGCCTAATGGAACATCTGCACGAGTTGAACGGACTTACCTAGTGGGAGTGATCATGCATGGTGGGGTGAATTCCTGAGACTGTTGGTCTTCCTGATAGGCTGAATATTGCACAATACTTCCAATTAGTAGTGACTGTCCCAGTGATGGTGGCTGTGCCTTGTTGAGGTGACTGCGCCTGAGGGACATAAATGTCTGATGGAAGTGGCTGAACTAGACTAGCCCCTTCATACAAGGCACATGTAACTCACACATTGACCCCGTTTCACTAGCAAAATGGAACATAAGAGAAGTAAAACTAAAGCTGCAGCATCTAAATGGAGAAAATTAAGACGAGGGGAATACTGTATGTCTGATAAAGTCAATCTTACGTTACTTCATTTATGAGCTTAGACAATGTGTCTTCACCAATAAAATCAACGGCAGAGATAGGAAATTGTTTACCGTTCTCCAAGTCTATATTCATATATGACAAAGTAACGCTGCAGAAACAGTGATTCACCACCCCCTCAGCCAAGAGTCCTTCAAATGAGGCATGCTGAAAACACCACCATCATTGTGACCCACTGAAGTCTTTACCCATGCTTGCAAAATAAAAAGGAACCTCTGGTCTCAATAAAACATAGAAACCTACAATACAGCCATATCCTGGAGGGACCGAATCTACACTTCTCTCCTTTGGACAGGTAATTCTGGTACTCCCCAAAAATGTGTGACATTGTAGACTGTTAAATATTGGTATAATTGTTCTACTCCATTTGTAAGTGGTCTCATTGTTACATTGTTACAGTCCCTCAAAAAACCTCATTGTCAAGGCCCCTTAGGTGGTCTCTATTTGACTGTCCCACAGGTGGCCTCTTGTTCAGTGTCCCATCAGATATCCTCCCTGTCAGTGTCCCATCACATGACCTTATTGTCAGGGTCTCATCAGATGGACTCATTGTCAGGGTTCTTATAGTTGGCCTCATTGTGAGGACTCCCTCCGGTGCCCTAATTATTGTGGTTCCCTCCGTCACCATCGTTGTCATTGTCCTCTCATCTCTGCTCATTGTCACGGTAAACTCAGCAGACCTCACTGACAGTGTTCCTAATGGGGCCTTATTGTCAAAGTCCCCACAGGATTGTCAGGGTGTCCTCATGTGGCCATACTGCCAGGGTCTTCTCAAGTGGCCTCATTTTCAGGTCCGCCTTCAGTGCCCTCACTGTTCGTGCCCCACCAGAAGTTCTCATTGATGGTTTCGCCCCAGGCTTCCTCATTGTCAAGGTCTCCTCTCAGAAAACAGCAACTTTCAGCCTCTCTCCAACGGAAGTTTGACGTAACAACACGAGTCAGTACAACGCGTGCTGTTACATCGCGGTCGTTACAACGACTGCGATGTTACCACGCTATGCCATTACAACGCAAGTCTTTACATCGACTTGCGCTAGATGGCGTGCTAACGTTAGAAAAGTGTAATTTACTATTCCAACTCCAGTCCACTTAACAGTAGGGAAGGTGTTGGGATAGTAAACTACACTATTTGTAATGTTAGCACGCCATCTAGCGCAAGTCGATGTAAAGACTTGCGTTGTAATGGCATAGCGTGGTAACATCGCAGTCGTTGTAACGACCGGGATGTAACAGCATCGCGGTCTACTGACTGCGATGTTACGGATGTTTCCCTCCCAAACGCTCAGTCAACCTACCTTTTTTCGAGAAGGGCAGACCTTAAGTATTCTGTTAACAGAGTCCCTATTAGCTGTGTTGATGGGACATTTTCTTTTCAAGGCCCTTGGGAGTAGGGGGTTTTGGAGGAAGGATTTTACACTGCCCATTGTACATCTATAGAGGGTGGGTAGTGTAACGTTGGCATTTTTTCCTGGCTGTCAGTACCACGAAAAACCTAATGGTGAGGGATAGGAAAAAAACAATAATGACCCCCACACCCTTGGGAGTTTGTTTCTGAAAAAGAAAAACAAATTTAAAATGTCTCGTGGGCAGCCATCAAAAACCAGCGGTGGCCGTCCCCCAAACTTACAATACATTGAAAGTAGCCACCATGACAGCAGTTCCTTTCAGTGTACAGAGATGACCGCTGGGCTAGCAGGCATCAGTAAATTTGTCAGAGGAACTACTGTCAGGATGGCACAGTGATGTCATCCGCCATCCTGAAGAAACTACTTCATCCTTCAAACCCTAAATCAGACCTTTAATCTGACCAATATACGCACACAATACAGAAGATGGAACAAATGGTGAGATAGAACGAAATAGGAAGAGAAAGAGAGTGACAGAAAAAGAGAGCGAGAGAGAAAGAAGGTGACAGATAGAGACAGAAGTCCAGGATAAAGCCTAGTTTGTGCAGGTGGTTGGAGATAGTGGTCACAAGGTCTCATTATGGGGAATGAGACTTATTTTTCATCATCAGATCTTGACACAGCTTGAATACAAACATAAACCGAACGGCGGCTGACCAAGTCTCAGCACCTCAAACTCAGTATTGAGCAAATTTGTGTTCTGTGCAATCAGTCCCAGAGCCTGCTGCAGCTAGGCTCTTCTGAATTCCAGAAAATTAATTTTTTACGAAAAGGAAGGTGCACCAGAGAAAGAGTCACAAACATCCAAATGAGTCCAATTGTCTTCTGTATTGAAATTCAAAATCTTAAAATGGCCTTCAGCCAACACTTTTCGTTCCAGTGACGGAACTTCATCAGGGTTTGGTTTGCAACATAAGGGATAGTATTACCCTAATTATTAAAAAGTGGTTCAGGATCAAACGCCAGACCAACACTCAATGGGACAATAATCCAATTTCCTTAATATTCAAAAGGGGAGCAATTATCTCCAATCGTTAATACTATGCAGTGGCAGGTGCCCCACAATGAGGGTACGATAGAATGGAATCCAAACTCCTTAATAAGATTGTCCGCCTGTAAGCATAGTTCTGTGTAGTAGCGCTACTACACGGAACTATGCTTACAGACGGATTCTGAACCACTTTTTAATAAATAGGGTAATGTTATCCCTTATGTTGCAAACCAAGCCCTGATGAAGTTTCCTCACTGGAACGAAACACGTTGGATGAAGGCCATTTTAAGATTTTGAATTTCAATAAAGAAGACAATTGGACTCATTTGGATGTTTGGGACTCTTTCTCTGGTGCAACTTCCTTTTTGCTAAAAAATATCTTGACACAGAGCAAGAAAGGGAAAGGTGCAAAAGGTAGAAAGAAGCAGGAAGAGGAAAGTGAAACAGTGACAAAGGGAGAAAAAAACTAGGATGAAAAAGAACGTGGAGAGTAAACTACAGAGACTGTATGTGTAGGGTGATGAATGAAGAGGCATTCAGTTAATTAAAAATAGTCAGCATCCACACTGGGCAACCCTGGCGTTCGGCAGCACCGGCGGTGCGTACCTATCAAAAATTAAGCTCTTATGGGAAAAAGAGGTCCATTAGCTGATCAGGTGCAATGCTAGCTTAACAGAAGTATCCCCAACCCCGGAATGTTGTCTGCAATCTTCACTGGTGGGATTTCCCGTTTATCTTGCCACATTTTAAGAACACAGACTCATTCTGATGCCTAGAAATAAAAGAGCACTCAGCTAAGGTGCACTGAACACACAATCCCTAACAGATACAAATCCCATCTACATCTACAAGGAACGCTGTTGCTGCAGAAATCACATGTTACATCAAAATGATAAATTACATCTGCCTGCCAGGACCTTAGCTGTCTCCCCACTCACGCATCACTAGTAAGGCCCCACCTTTGAGTTGGGGAAGGCAGTATTCCCAGATGTGATACCGCTCCACCCAATTACAAGCGTCCCAGTGTTTCCACAGCTGGATTTTAGAAGTGCGAGGAACAACAGACCCAATTTTATCAGCCAGAAACTCCAGCCAGTAAAATCAAACGAGGCTTGAGTTGTCAGTGCAGTCCAGCTTCAGACCCTGGCCTCTGCCGGACCACCTTCTCACCTCTGCTGTGGCCTGGTGCCCCTCTGCCGTCTTCCACTCACCCTGCAGTGGCCACTCTGCTTTTATTCACCACCTACTCACAGCAGCAGATTTGTCCCTGAATGGGGGCACCACATGAGTAATTAGACCTGGCAAATCCAGATCTGCATGTTAGCCCCCATTTCGGATACAAATTCTCACGACAGCAAGATTTTAGGATACTGGCCAGCAACCTTTTTTCTGGTCACCTTATAATCAGGACCATAGTACAGTAGACTTAACTGTTTCTCTTTACATACATTAGACTACTCATTAGCATTCCTGATAGATGACAAGGTGATGAATGTGTTTTTTGGTTACAACTTTGTCATGGTCACTTTTATTTTTAATATCTGATTTCTTCACTTTTGTACCATCAATAAAATTGCATGCCCTTATGTTAGTACTCTCGCGTGCAGGTACACCTTCATACAGGGTGTCTCTTTATGAGGATGCATGTATAGTCTCACACAGCTATACATTCACAGATACAGCCGCACAGATATACTCTCTTATAAAGAGGGGCCCTCATGTTAATAAGTCCAAATCCAGATGGACTATCAAACATACACTAGGGCCTTACCCAAGCAGAGTACATGCCTTTAAACACACACTATCATACTGCAAAGCTCTCATGGAGATAAGCGTTTGTAAATGTACTCTCTCATTCATGCGTGTATTTTCATATAACTACCTATCCAAATGGGGACCTTAGTATAAAGGAATGCTCTCACGATGAAGGCCTTTATACAGGTTAATTGTTATATGTATACCTTCATACAGGTTCTCACTGTTGCATCTATCAATGGATACAGTCTTGGGTCCTGAATGGCTGTAAGAAATTGGTTTATTAGTTGAGGTGGGTGAGAGCCCCACTCAAGTCATGAACACATTCCTTATCAGGGTGAACTACAAAAGTCACTGAATAAACCTGTGCTTAACCCTCTGGCAACTTGGAACAAAAGCAGTTTGGCTCAACTCAGAGTCAATGTGTAAAGTATTTATGCAGTACTCAAGCAGTAATAAGAGGAAAATACAACACAAGGAAACATGAAGTACATTTTAATAACTAAAATGACACCAAAATGATAAAAATCCAAATGAATTTTTAAAGGTTTAGGTGAAAATAGAGCCACAAAGCACTGGTCTAGTCATGCTGGGCCGGGTCACAGTCCCAAGTTCAGGCCGACGCAGCGGTGAAGAGTTTGCCATCTCAAATTCCGAGTCCAAATGAGGAGCCTCGGCTGGAACTTCGTGTTAGTGGGAGATGCAAGTGGTCACTGTTTGAGGCGAAGAACAGGTTGCCATTGGAACTTCTTTTTGGTGGGAGATGCGGCGATCGTTGTAGCCGCGAGGAGCATGATAGTGGTGGCAAAGAGCCTCAAACTTCTAGATTTTCAACTCTCGCTTGTGTTTGAAGCAGACGGAGTAAACTCTAATACCAGCCAAATGTCCATGACCTGGGGGGGGGCACCTCTTAGGTATCAGGACTTACTCCAGCAGAGACCAACAGCAGGACTCATGGAAAACCAGTTAGCGCTGGTCAGCTGGTCAGTTGCAGGGAAGGCCTCTTGATGCTTGTTGTGTCCATCTAGCTCAAACAGGTCAGCCAACTGACCCTTGGAGTCACTACTGTGTATTCTGGCATCAAGACAAGCAGTGCAATTTTCCTTCTTAGGGCAACAAGGTAGTCCTTCCGAATTTTCCATTTGGATAGGAGTGTTTTGATGAGAGGTTCAGAAGGTGCCATTCTTATACCCAGTGCCAGCCTGTGGGTTGGAGATTCCCCCATTGTCGGACCTTCCCCCTTTCCTGGGTTTGGCTCCAATCTGTCTAGAGGGACACGTGCAGTCAGGCCTAGGTGTGAGCTGCATTTGTCATGTAGAAGGACAGACAGCTGAAGAAGTCAGAAAGGGGGTGGACACAGCCCTCAGACGAGCATTTGAAGCTCAAGAAGGTCTGAGTACAATCCCCAGTACATCCTGCTCAGAAGAGGAACACACTGACCCAAAGCATTTTGTCTCTGAGTCTGGAAGGAATACACATCACACCACAGGAGAGCTATCACGGTATTGTTACCCTGAACACTCACTCAAAGACACATTTAATTTAGGCAGAAAAATTACAAATTTCTAAAAGTGGCATTTTCAAAATAGTAACTTAAAATCGGACTTTACCATTAAAGGATTTTAAATCATAATTCAAATGAGTAGAGGAAGTATTTCTGTATCTGTTTCCAAGTTGAAGGGATCACTTATTAAGTAACCCAGTTTTAGTCTCCAAGGAGCATATCAACCATGAGGCAATAGAAAATTATCGCCGCTTTTGCGGCCGTTTTCGGCCCAAAAGCGGTGATAATTTTATCGCCTAATTAGCAAGGTCACGCTAACGCGTGAAACCTTGCTTTAGCGTACGAAATCTTACCTCCCAGCTTTGCATCTCTAACGAGATGCAAAGTGGGCGTTCCTGACCTAACGTGACAGGAGAAATGTCGCTAAGCAACATTTCTCCTATCATCAAGCCCCACGCTATGAAGTATAGCGGCAAAAAAAGTAGTGATAACCCCTGTTATCACTACTTTCCTTACACCTGCTTCAGAACTGACTTAGCCATAATATCCTATGGAAGGTGGATATCATGGCTAAGTTTGTGAGTCCCTATCAGCAAGCTAACGCCACATTGCGTGAAATTATCGCTGGGTTTCCAGCGATAATCTCACGTTAGGCAATTAGCGTGAGGATTTTTATCGCTTTTGAGATAAGCGTTGTTAATAGCACGCTATCACAGCGATAAAAATCCACGCTAGCCGGCGATAATTATCCTAGCGCTAAGTGCGCTTAGTGATAATTATCGCCGGTTGTTGCTGATATGTCCCCAAGTCTCCAACTGGGAGAGATAGCCTTGCTACAGTCAAAAAAAATGACTTTAGATGTTTTTCACTATCAGGATATGTAAAACTGAAGTACACATGTCCTACTTTTTAAAATACCGCGCACTGTGAGCATTTAGGGCCTACCTTAGGGGGTCGTTTATAAATATGAAAGAGGAAGGCTTAGGCCTAGGAAAAAAATTATTTTGCCAGGTAGAATGGCATTTTAAAACTGCACTATAGTCTGCAGAGGTAGGCTTGAGACGAGACATATTTTACAGGGCTATTTTAGAGGGTGGCACAATGAGTGCAACAGCCCAGTAGTAGCATTTAATTTACAGGCCCTATGTACATGCATTTTCATATACTAGTGATATATAAGTAAATTAAATGTACCAATCAGGTGTAGGTCAATTTTACCATGTTTAAGAGAGACAGCACAAGCACTTTACTACTAGTTAGCAGGAGTAAAGTGCACAGAATTCTAATGTCGATGAAAATCAGTTTAGCAAAAACTGAGGAGTGAAGGTAAAAGTCTGGGGAATACCACAGCAAGGATGTCAGGTCTTACAATGTCCTACATATAGAATTGCCATAGACTGCTATGATGTTTGGGTTTTCTTTAAGGGACTGTTATACTTGCTGTTCCATTGTTGTGTATCGGCAGATCAGTGTTGACTGCTGGCATCATCCAAGGATGTCCCACAGACCGCAGGAGGCATAGAGTTTAAAGTAAGTCTCCTCTTCAGGCAATGAGCTCAACTCCTCTCCTCTTTCCTGTTTATTGTACATAATCATGTTGTACTCTTGGCCTGTGGGATTGCATAGGCCCGGTGGTTAGGAGGTGTAAAGTTCCCCAGTCACAAAGCTGAGTCTCATTGTCTCATTTTCACAGATGATGAACATTTAATGTTACCCAGACTTACCAAACTGTTGCCCCAAATTGATAAAGTTGCATTTATTTGACTGAGATGTTGTTTCTGTAGCAAACCTTTAAGAGAATTGTTCCTAGACTGACTGAAAGTTCCTTCAAATGGTTGTGATGAATTATCCTCCACTGCAGTTTCCATAACTGACCAATAGGCAATAACCCATTAAGACAATGTTGCATTATTTACCATTGCTGTAAAAGGTTGCTGTTTAAGGGTTAGTTATAAATATTCTGACCTTTGTTAGGCATAGAGTCGACCCGGTACTAGTATTGTTCGTAAAGGTATACGAGGCAAAGAAACTCAAATTGTTTTCTAGAGCACATGAAACTGAGCCCTTGTAGCAGAGCTCAGTCTATAGCATATGGCAAAAATTCAGATTTTCAAATAAATGAATAAATGGTAGAACAAATAAAGATAAATGGACATCCTCACATTGCTCAAAAAACAAGCATATTCAGTTTCTGCTCTATGAGGCATACTTGCTCCAAGTGCTCTACTCTGCCCCACTCTGCAGATGGTTTGGTTTAGATCCAAGTGTCTCCCAGCCATAAACTGATGCTTTTAGTTGCATTATTTTGGGTAATACAAGGCTATGTCCACCAGTGACTGGATACATACACTTGTGCATGGCAACCATAGCCCAACATATCCACACTTGTGGTGACTCATTGCCTTTCTAGTGTAATGATTCATTCTTAACTTTTGACCACATCAAGTGGCACCAACAGCTCAGTCCCACAAGACCTCAATTGCCATCCAAAATTGGAACCAGTCATATAATTATGTACTTACTGCATCCACGCTAGTCCATGCCCCATGCCTCATTTGGTGTAGTTTTGTCATCCTGTTATCATGGTCCATGCCTCATGTTATATTTATATTATGAAGCTAACTTTGGAGACTCAGCGGACTAATGTACCCACTTCAGGCATTTGTGTTTGAACCCATGGTCACAGGTTCAAATACCAATAGGTCCACTCAACCTTTTACCCTTCTGAGGTCCACACAATGAGTAGCCTTGTGCTAAATATCACATTGTTCCATACCTCCTCCTGGGAAAATGTGCACTCTCCAGATACACCTGTTATGTTATTGTTGGATCTTTGGTAGTCACTCATTGTCCTCCTCTCGAACCATGACACACAGTGAATTGCCACAAAGTAACCATTTTTGGCAGGAGATGCATCTCCCTTTTGTTACAGTGTGCTAGTGGTGACTGTTCATGCTTTGCAAAGAGGAACTGTTTCTGAAGGTACCCAGTATGAGCAATTCCTTCCTTACTGCATTGCTTTGTTTCTGTGTGTTTCCTCTTTTAGTTGCATCTTCGGATTTTTGAACATTACAGCTTTACGAACACTACTCAGAGTGCTTAGCCAGGAGCCCTGGTTTCACTGCTCCATAGCTCAAATATCCAGGGGAGTAGCTTCAGGGGGGATGTTTGGGGATGTTACAACCCCAAATAAATATATTCTGTAGTAAACAGTTGAGTACAGGTACTTTGAGTTGGGAAAGGTGAGGCGTTTGTCGGATTTCACTTGGGATTTTTACATACACATGCTGGTTATTTTACAAAATATTGAGTTTTAAGTACCCCTAACAATCTGTACTCCTCTCCCTTCCTACTATTCCTTAACCCCTTCTCCTACTCTGCTTCTCAGAAAATGTATGCTAACCAGGACGATTGTTTGGAAATCTGAAGCCTACACACCCCTATTCTTAGTGAGCAAGCTTCGCCCTTGCAAATATCACCTCCCTTTCCTGAATACCGGTTTATTGTCCGAGTCCAGTTGTGAAACACACAGTCTTTACAGAACATTCATACTCTATTGCAATTGAGATCAGCAGCGTAGGACGTGTTTCACTGGCCCTAGAGCAAGGAAGGGAATGGGCCTCCCTGGCCGATGTTTGAACTGTGAAATGCAGCAATAATCAGGGTTCAGTGGCCCCCCGGTGCCACTGCACCAGATGCACCGATTTAAGCTACCCACCTGACTGAGATGATTGTGCTGCTCTGTACCTACACCCGCACTACACCACCTCCATTGAGTTGGGCTTTGACCAATCACTAGTGTCTTACCAGAAAGTCCAGGAGCAGCAGTGTAGCAAGGGTGTAGCCCTACGCTAGGCAAGAAAATGGACCTGTTGCCTTCAGCCGGGTAGTAAAACACAGCTGTAATTAGTGTGGGACGGTCACGGTCTCTTACACCCTGAGCCCGGGGTCGCTGCACTACTGATGGCCTCACCGCTGTCGATGAAGTCAAGGAGACCTACTTTATGCTGCAGATCTTGTTTTCTGGCCCTTGTTGCCCAGAGCGTACATATGCTCATTAGCTGATGGCAGCCTGCCTTGGATTAGTGCTTGTATGAGAGTGAACCTGTGTGTAATTGTACCTATATCCAAATGTACCTCAATGCACATGTACCCTGCCTGGAAGTGTACACGTATGTAAGTGCAATTGTTTGTGAGTGTGCATGAATGACAGCAAAGTTTTTTTTATTTATTAGTTAAGCAAGAGATCAGAAAAGAAACAACACATTTTTGAGAATCAACAACAAAAGAGAGGTGCCCCACACGAGGAGCTCAAGATCACACAATTCGTACGTGGTTATAAATTTTCTTCAAGAATCAATTTTTATATTAATTTTATTTTTGTTTCTCTACAGAAATAACCAGGGAGAGTTATATTTGGTTAGGTGCTGGTCGACTGAAGGCTCCACTGTTACCTTTTGTTATACATTTTTGAGAATCATAAAAAAGCAGAAACCAGTTAATTAAACAATCATAAACATCCAATAAAACTCAAAATCCATTTCAAAGAGACATTATTGCAGAATTGTAGAAACCTTACTTCAAAGCAGAAGTTCGACCTATTCTCTTTAACAGAAATAAAGAAACTGTTCGGAATGTACAATCGATAAAATATTTCCAAATAGACGAAAATCTTTTAATTGCTCCCCTTCGATTAGCATAGGCTTCATCAAACAATTTTGTACGTTTCATCTTATTAAACCATACTTCAATGAGAAGACTAAAGTGTCCTTAGAATGTAGCCCAGCATCTACAGTGCTGACCTTGGAAACAGGAGAACTGGATTCTAACCTCTGCTTTGTCGTGTCATAAAATATATTGTGTAATTCTTGGCAACTCACTTCTTCTAACTGTACCTAAAATTGCTGATTGAAGAATAAAAGACTTAGAAAAACGCCCAACTGAGCTATCTACTGCTATCAGAATTACTTTTTGTCAATACTTGTTCCCACAGCCTAGTTCCTCTATTCCAGTATCAGCCTAAAAATACCCTCTGTTATGTTTTGTCTACCAGCTTGCAAGCTTGTGATGCGCATGTTGCAATAAAATGTTCTCTCTGCAGCCTTCTTGGAGCTAGGTTTGTGCTTTGCCATCTATTTTAAAAAGTACACTTATTTAAGTGTCCTCTCACTAATGAACAGGCAGTAACTGTACCTCTCTATTCAGGTACAGAAAGAAGTTCACCGATTCTGTGGAGCTCTGCCTCTTTTAGGCTCACCTTCATTCATACTTTCCTGTGCATCAGGCCTTTTCTGACCTGAAGCTGTTTATACTTACTGGGCTTTGTCCTTGTAGAGTACTGTCATTTCTCATTTGAGGCCAGATGTACGGCTGTATTTAGTTGCCACAAATGGAGACTCAGGCCGTTGGTGACTGATAAAATGGCTTTTAGCATGTACTAATCCTATTTTGCGCAAGTCAGTAACCTATTACCATACCAACTTGCACAATAGGGTTTGCGAGTTGGTATTAGGAAGGTGCGTGCCAAGAGCGTCCCTTCCTAATAGCAAGTTGCAAGGGCATGTACAATGTTTTGCAACCAGAATGCGGTCATAAAACACCTTATTTTACTGACTATGTGTATGAGGTGGTAATCCATTTAAAAAGGGAAGGGGTCACCCCTTCCCCTTTATGAATGTGGGCACCAGTATTTTATTAAGAGTAGGCAGTGGTCATATGCACCTCTGTCTACTCCTAAAAAATGAAAAGGTATCTTTTAAAAACAATTGCTGTATTTAAAACGAAATCACAGACATGGTGGTCTGCTGACCCCAGCAAGCCACCATCACTGTGATTGCAGGCCATTCCCGATGAGTAGCGAATTGCAGCCTACCTCATGAATATTGATGAGGTAGGTCATTTCTGACCACAAAAAAATAGCAATTGGAGACTCACAAAATGAAATGGTCATACATCTGGTCATTGGTTCCGAGCACTTTAGATAATGAAGCCTTATCAACTCTACAATTGTAGTTATGTTACTCAACAAAGAATTGCTCAAGCATGTGGGATTTAGTTTTAAAATCTGTAGCATCCCCACTGAATCTTATTGGAAACCGAGGGCCCCGCCTAAGCAATTTTTATGATTTGAAATACAGGAACAACTAGGCATCAAAAAGTACACAGATTATGAAATATTTTATTTAATTTGCAAACAAAAATATGATTCCGTTTGAATTTTAATTTTAATTGAATGGTTGCAGGTTTTCAAAATGTCGTTTTATTTCTAAAATACGGAGTGGCATGCACTGTGTTTATTTTGCTCATAATGCATCCTTTCTTTCTGTCAGCGCATGCCAGTGCTTCAATTGAACCAACCAATCGTCCAACAAGATTAGGATACAAACTTAATTGCTAGCCTCTAATTTCAAATTCCTTCATATTTACAAAGTTATTTTTTTATGTATCTATGCTTTGTTAGTTTGGTAATATATTTAATGTTCTAAACAGTCACAGTGGGTGTCCTGAACCCCCCTGGGGTACACAGACTCCAGGTTGAGAACCACTAAGCTAGGATACGCCTACCATTGGAAGAATGTGACAAAAGTTTAACAAAAAGAGCGACCCAAATGTGAACCAGGAATCCAATCGATTAAAAATTATGGATTTTAGGTGTCAAAGTACTTGCCCAAAAGTCAAGCTTTGAATGTCTGGTTGACAAGTTCATTTGACACCATTGTTCGCTGACACTATAGCTCCAGACACCGTCCAAGAGGGGACCATATACTGTTCCACTGGTCTATGAAGATAATGTAAGTACAGGAGGACATCTGGTGATGGGGGAAACATTCCTTACACCACAGTCAAGAGTACGATGTGCCTTCTCACTACAGGCACTACCTCGACTGGGATGTCACAGTTCATTCCTTTTTTAAGTCCAACACCTTCCCTACTGATACACTCACTGGAGTTGGAATAGTAATTTATACTATTCCAAAGTCCAGCACCCCCCTAAGGCAAGTCGTTGTAATGACTTGCGTGGTAAAGGAATGTGTGGTAATGACGTAGTCGGGGTACTGACTGCAGTGTAAAGGCATGCATGGGACATGCATGTGGGGTTCTGTCATACATCCGGTGATGGGAATGGACTAGCACCATTGAACTCTGCTGGTGAAGCAACACCAAAAAACACAAGTCAGCCAGACAGTCGAACAAAGGGGCAGGATTGCACAGCCACATGAATCATGAAGAATAAAAAGGGAACAACAAAGAGACTGATGGAAGAAGTAGGATCCATTATATGATGATTCTCGAAGACGCATTTGTCACATCCATTTTAGAGAGTAGTATCTATAAGCTTTCCTGGAAAGTTTACCTTCCGTTCACCAATGGAGATGTGTGGAAATCCATGTGGCTTTCATAGAGGTTGACCTTTAGAAAAAGTACTATATTGAGAAAAATAAATAGTATTTCATTTTTGCTGCATTATATGATCTCAACATTAGCAGCCTTCACGCAGAGGCAATGAGATTTCCATACATCAGGCAAAATATATTCTGTGAGTGTGTAGACTTCTGCACTGTGATTTCTCAGTTGAAGACATAACCGACGGTCTATGCTGTAGAAATATGTCACAGTTAATATAACATATTTTAAAATAAAATGTGTTGAAGAAAGATCCTAGCCAGGGATTGTTCTCTGGTGTCAGATGCTGTACGTGCTCTGTAACTGATCCTCCCTGCTGTACTCAGCGTCTTCTCTTCCCCCATCACAGTTCATCAACTAAACCAGGCATTAAAGTTATTGCAGACTATAGGGATGGCCTTGGACAGCCTTGTGCTTGATGGGAATCACGAGCATTCTGCAGACCTGACCATGAAAGTTCAATAAAGGGACATTCTAGGATTAAAGGTATTTCAGACTGCACTTCCTTGCCTTAGCAATGCATAAAGTGAATGCTACTAAACAGCAGGGCCATCACAAAAGCAGACCTTGCCTACTCTCGTGGTATATTCATAATGTGGAAGGCAATGACAGTCACAACCAGGTGGGGCCATATGCTAAAGTAGCCTCCAGATGTACCATATTTTAAGTGTAAATGAGATGACTGTGCTGCCGGGAAACTAGAGAGAGGCCCACAAGAAGTTGGTGACCCGGGCCTCCCAAAATATTTTGACAAACCTACTGAACAGGCATTTTAAGTCTGCCATAGCAGCCCTTGGCGGGTTTACTCCTCCACCAAAATTGGTCATTGCAGATTATTTCTCCACCAAAAGTGTTCATTGCAGATTATTCCTCTACCCACAATGGCATTGCAGATTATTCCTATACCAACGATGGCATTGTAGATTATACCTCTACCAAAGATGGCATTGCAGATTATTCCTCCACCAAAGATGGCCATTACAGATTATTCCTCTACCAAAGCTGGCCATTGCAGATAATTCCTCCACCAAAAATGGCCATTGCAGATTATTCCTCTACCAAAGATGGCCATTGCAAATTATTCCTCCACCAAAGATGGCCATTACAGATTCTTCCTCTACCAAAGGTGGCCATTACAGATTATTCCTCCACCAAATGTGGCCATTACAGATTATTCCTCCACCAAAGGTGGCCATTGCAGATTATTCCTCCACCAAAGATGTCCATTGCAGATTATTCCTCCACCAAAGTTGGTCATTACAGATTATTCCTCCACAAAGATGGCCATTGCAGATTATTCCTCCACCAAAAATGGCCATTGCAGATTATTCCTCTACCAAAGATGGCCATTGCAGATTATTCCTCTACCAAAGATGGCCATTATAGATTATTCCTCCACCTAAAACGGCCATGACGGAGTCTTCCTCTACCAAAGGTGGCCATTACAGATTATTCCTCCACCAAAGGTGGCCATTACAGATTATTCCTCTACCAAAAATGGCCACTGCAGGTTATTCCTCTACCAAAAATGGCATTGCAGGTTATTCCTCTACCAAAAATAGCCATTACAGATTATTACTCTACCAAAAATGGTCATTACAGATTATTCCTCTACCAAAAATGGGCATTGCAGATTATTCCTCTACCAACGATGGCATTGCAGATTATACATCTACCAAAGATGGCATTGTAAATTATACATCTACCAAAGATGGCATTGTAGATTATTCCTCCACCAAAAATGTCCATTACAGATTATTCCTCTAACAACGATGGCATTGTAGATTATTCCTCTACCAAAGATGGCATTGCAGATTATTCCTCTACCAAAGATGGTCATTACAGATTATTCCTCTACCAAAAATGGCCATTACAGATTATTCCTCCACCAAAGATGGCCATTAGAGATTCTTCCTCTACCAAATATGGCCATTACAGATTATCCCCCTACCAAAAATGGCCATTGCAGATTATTCCTCTACCAAAAATGGCATTGCAGATTATTCCTCCACCAAAGATGGCCATTACAGATTATTCCTCTAACAACGATGGCATTGTAGATTATTCCTCTACCAAAGATGGCATTGCAGATTATTCCTCTACCAAAGATGGTCATTACAGATTATTCCTCCACCAAAAATGGCCATTACAGATTATTCCTCCACCAAAGATGGCCATTAGAGATTCTTCCTCTACCAAATATGGCCATTACAGATTATCCCCCTACCAAAAATGGCAATTGCAGATTATTCCTCTACCAAAAATGGCATTGCAGATTATTCCTCTACCAAAGATGGCCATTACAGATTATTCCTCTACCAATGATGGCATTGTAGATTATTCCTCTACCAAAATTGGCCATTAAAGATTATTCCTCTACCAACGATGGCATTGTAGATTATACCTCTACCAAAGATGGCATTGCAGATTATTCCTCCACCAAAGATGGCCATTACAGATTATTCCTCTACCAACGATAGCACTGCAGATTATTCCTCTACCAAAGATGGCATTGCAGATTATTCCTCTACCAAAGATGCGTACTGCAGGATTTTAAAGTTAGTTTTTTGTAAGGCGTGCTCTTTCCAAGGGGAATCCTCTCTATAGATGCAAGCAGCTGCCACTGAGGGCTACTAAATATGGTGACGAACAGGCAAACACAGGTTTGTTTTAAGAATGTTTGGGGCCCTGGGCCGAACATGTTTTGGGGGCCCCCTGTTTAGAATAACTTTGTACTTCATTACCAATTTTCTGCTAATTCAAGCCTACATGAAGCCAAACAAACTTTCAGAAAGGGTGTGTCAATCAAAAACAGTTGAAATATTCCTAGCCAGGCGGTCCCAAAAACCCAAAAACGAAATTGGGCACAGAGAATCAGATTGAAAGGAAGACAGAGAGGAGAGTGGTTTGCATATAGAAATATACCGAGGTAAGAGAGTAAATTCACTTTCCCAGGGGGCCGAAGTATGGTGAGAGCCCTGGGCAATTGACCACTTTGCCCATGTCTTAATTCTTCATTGTTATAACAACCACAGGAGCTACCCACAGACATAAGCAGGGTGGGGTACACAATAAACAAAAGCAACAACATTTCCACAAGTGAATTAGGATTTACCCAATTTCTGAATCATGTCCTCTGTCCTCATGATGCCCCACAAATTCCTCTAAGAGTCAAAACGTCATCGACAATAGTGGGATAACGACATTTTAACTAGAAATTGGTCAATCGGGAGCCACTGAGAATAATGGTGGAATGATTCCTTATTCAATGTAGTCATTTGTTGTTTTAGCCCTGCACCCGACCATCTCATTGCCTATGGCCTTTTTACAATCATTGAGTATTGTTGCTTTTAAGTGCACCCACTTGCACCCTGTGGTCGCTTTCCACAGAGCAGTAGTAATATTTACTGTATATCCGTTTGATATTGAGTGTTTTTTTAATGCTTTTGTTGTACATAAAATATTATTGTACAAGTTTCAGGTCTCCTAACATTTATATTTACATTTATTTGTTTGTGAGTGGATTATCTAAAAATCAACCAATTTTATTGATTTCTGCTTATGAATCGATCCTAAAAGGATTTGTTGTTGCTTTTGTTAAAAATGTCTCTGAGCAAACAAGACGTTGACAACAGGGGCGTTGCTTTCATTAATATGGCAGATGCCTGAGGCGCACTCTGCTCACCCCCTACACCCCATTTTTTTTTTAATACCCAAAAAGGGAATCGGAGAATTTCCCTTGCTTGCGTTAGAGACTATTCCACCCTTGCTACGCCACTGGACCACAAAACGTTTTGGAAGTGTTATAGGCAACTTGCCACCACAGAAAGAATGCCCTTTTTCTTGACTCACATACAAAGCACTTGCAGAATTTACTGATCTTAGTGCTGCAGGTAATCTGCCACATTTCAGGGTTTCTGATATAGTAAGTGTAGTCCAGGGATATGTGGTGGCTGGTAGTTGCAATTTGTCCTGGCATCCAGGAGGTACACAGCTCCAAGTGGTCTCTGTGGCATCCTTCATTGGGATTGCCTGCTGGGGACCACCGCGGTGAGGCCACTTGGGGTCCAATGACGCTGACAGAGGCTGCTGGGACACAGTTTGTACTGATAGTCCGGAGGCACACATTTTCAAGTAGTTTTTGTGAAGGGAACTGATGGTTCATTGGAATTCCCTGCTTGGTGACAAGGTTGCAGAGACCACACGGCCATGATTTGGCTGACTTGGTGAACTAATAGAGGTAGAGCGAGAGAGGAAACCGAGGGGCATAATTACGAGAAAATGTCGGAGTGCAGAGCTGCGCCAAATTTGGCAGCGCCACACTCTGACATTTTATAACACAGGGATGCGCCATATTCACAAGAATACAGCGCACCCCTGTTTTTTCCCTAGCGCTGGCGCTAAATTTAGCTGCCTAGCGCCAATGCAGGCACCCTTGCACTAGGGTGCCTGTGTTGCGGGGAGTGATTGTTTTTGTGCAGGAAGGTGTCCCTTCCTGCACATAAACAATCCATAATGATGATTTGTTACTTCTATGTGGGCTGCAGAATGCAACACACATAGAAGTAGCAAGTTGTCATTATTTAATGTCCTGCACATAAACAATCCTTAATGGCATTTTTTTTCTCTTTCTTTGTGTGGTGCAGAATGCAGCACAGATAGAAAAAGCCAAAACGAGGAGGAACAACAGTATTTCTCCTCGTTTCACCATTCTAAGGCCTACTCTTGCATGGCGTTAGTGTTTAGTGCTGCCGCAGATTTACACATCCTTGTAAATCTGGGGCAGCATCAAAAGCAATGGGTGTTGCAGTGGAACGCCCACAGCAACACCCATTGCACGCAAAGGGATAATTTTAAAGGGGGCCTTTTTTTACAAGGGCAAAGCACCACTAGAACGTTGCTAAAAGTGACGTTCTGATGGGGACATCTCCTTGGAAACATACCCCTAAGAATTTTACGCTTAGTGCAGGGAACAAGGACTGACCCAAGGCAGAGGACAAAAGCGGGGATTCCAGAGGTTTCAGCAACATTCATGACCTTCTGTGATGCTCAGCGCTCCCGCAGTTAAACTCGAGCTGACTTGTTTGCATCTAGAATTATTAGTTCAGATATGCAGGGATAACGAGTTGGTGGAGGAATGTGGGATAGAGCGAAGTTCGAGAAAATGTATGTGTTGTGATCATAGTGGTATAAGGTACATGGTTAGAAGTGCACAGCCCGGGGGCGTGGCTTGGACGCCGTTCAAGATGGCCGCCTGAGTCCGGAGCTCCGCCGCATCGGGACGACTTCCTCCGCCTCGCGTTAATTTACGCGATGATACCACAAGCCACCTGCTGGTTCCTGTAATTGGAACATGTCCTGTTCAGGATGAACTAAAAATAATCGCGCTGGGATTCCTCAATCCTTCGTTTCAAGCCGTTTTTTGAGCTCCTCATAACGGCCGCCATTTTGTTTTCCGGCGCGATGATTCCCACGCAACCACATTTCTCCTCATGAAACATGGATTCTTGGACCATGCCCAAGGTAGATACTCTATAGTACCTTATTTTTCCTTTTGTTTGTATCCCTCCATGGTTTATCTCCAAGGACACACAGTTTTTATTATCTCCTTGGTCTGTCTGCACTTTGAGGAGCATGGTCAGTCGCTGTTCTCAGTGACTTTCTTCTTTTTGGCGCCAACTACTTCGGGTGCCTTGGTTCTTCTGCGTGGCAGGTGCAGGTGGCGGTGGGGTCTTTGACTGGAACGTCGTGTGCTGCCAATGTGCCTTTTCAACCTCTGCTGACGGTGTTGGCCGCTCTCCTGAACTGTGATACTTGTGGGGATTTGTTCGGAGCGCACTTATGGGCAAGCTTCGCAATCCAAAGTTTGTCTTCGTGCCTTCAAAGGGATCTTCGGCGCCTCTTCCTTCCTCCTCCTCGTCAGGTGATCCTCCTTCCAGTCCTGCAGATACAATGGCGACAACGTCGTCCAGTCGTCCTTCGTTGGCACAGTCAACCTCTGGTAAGGCCTCTTCCTCTGCTACGTCAACCAAACGTTCAAAACAAGACTCTCCTCCTCCAGATCCACCGTCATCCCCTATCTCCATGGAGTTAATACTTGAGGAAATACGGGCCTTACGTCCGTTCATTGAGGAAACCAACAACAAGATGCAACTTTTTGAAGAGAGATGGTCAACTATCGAGAGCAGAGTGTCGGTGGTGGAACTTCAAACTTCGGAGATGCAATCTCATTCCCAACGTATCACCTCTTTGGAGAAATCTGTTCTTGCTTTGCAGCAGCACACCGAGGATTTAGAAAATCGGAATAGGAGGAACAACTTACGCATTTATGGGCTGCCAGAATCCTTGGAGAGCGATGACCCTGTCTCGTTCTTCTCTACTTTCCTCCCGAAGCTTTTGGACATGCCTCCTACCACCTCTCTCACCATTCAGAGGGCGCACAGGCTTGGTCCTCGCCTATCATCCGCAACTAAACCCCGAGGAGTTATCATTCTCTTTCTGAAGTTCACTGACCTGCTCCTTGTCCTCTCCGCAGCTAGAGCCAAGCGCCAAGTTTCCTGGTTGGGCCAGAGAGTTTTCCTTGCTCAGGATGTTTCCAATGCTACCGCAGCAAGAAGAAAGGAATTTTTGAGCCTTCGTACACCTTTACGTGCTCTTGGTGCCAGATTTGGTCTTTTCCATCCTTGTACCTTCAAAGTCACTCACCAGAATAAGACTTGGACTTTTCAAGATCCTGCGGAACTGAAAAACTTTATTCACACACAATCCAATGTTGGCATGGATACTTCCGCTTCTACTAGTGGCTGAACGTTCCTCTCCTTTTATTTTACAGGCTGTTCCTGATAATGTTTCCGCATTGCCATGCCTTGTTATGATGTTGGTTTTTCTCACACTGTTTTGCTCTTAAGAGTTTTTTGATATATTCTCTCATTGTCTTGATTATTCCTGCTGGCTGCTCTCTTTTGCGCAGCCTTTGTTTTTTCCATTTTCACTGTTGCCCATACTTTTGGGCTGTCTGCACTCCATTGTTTATTGTCTATTCATCTATTTACGTCTCCTTTCTCCTCATTAGTGCTTTTATTCGCTTATTTTTGTGTTTGCTTTCCTTCCCCAGATCGACTAAGGTATTCCCTTCCTCCCTCATGTGAGTTGTGTTTCCCATTTCGTCCTGGTGCGGTCGGATTGTCCTCCTGGTGTCGGGAGGTCATGCTTGTTTTGTTGCGTCATCCACTGCCCCGACATCCTCTCCGTGTTCCCCTCAGGTATGTTACTTTCAGTCGTCCTTTATGGATTTGTACTGTCTCTTCTTGTATCTTCTTCTCTTCACCTTTTCCCTCTCTTCCCTTCTTTATTCTTACTTTCTTTAGTCTTCGTTTCCCTTACCTTGCTTGAGCTTCCTTTTCTTGTAGCTATTCTTTTCTATATTTATCTTTTACAATTGCTTCACTTTTTCCTCATTGCTGTAGCTATGGTTTTTGATAATGTTATTCACTGTTTAAGTTCAGAGTAATTTCTTGGAATGTGAAAGGTTTTATTAACCCTATCAAACGTCAGAGAATTCTTTCCCACCTTGCTACTTACAATCCTGACATAGTTCTCTTACAAGAGACGCATCTTTCGGAGACTGAGTCTCTCAAATTAAAACGTGGGTGGGTGGGTACGGTTCTATTTTCCCCTTCTACAAACAAGAAGAATGGTGTAGCTATTCTATGTCATAAAAAATTGGTATGTAAAGTCTTAGCGCAAGAGTCGGATTCTGATGGTAGATGGATTCTTGCTCAATTGTCAATTAATTCTATCCCTTTAACTATGTTTAATGTTTATGGCCCTAGGCAACCTGATATACTTTTTTGGCCTTTAATTACTAGCAAATGTTTTCAATATAAAGATGACCTCTTCATTTTAGGTGGCGATTGCAACCAGATTGTGGACCCCTTTATTGATCGTAAGTCAAGTGTTCGTTTCATACCCCACAAGCCCCACAAACAATTTCTCGACACCATTTCTCAAACATCTCTCATTGATTCCTGGAGACTTTCACACCCTGACACACTTGATTACTCTTTTTTTTCTCCTCCTCACTCCTCTTTCTCTCGTCTGGACTATATCTTTCTTTCTCTTTCCTTGTCGCAAAATTTGCTGTCGTCTTCTATTGAACCTATCCTTATCTCTGACCATGCTCCTATTGTAACAGATCTTGACCTTCTCTCCCCCCCTCCCAGATCCTCTCGTTGGCGCTTTAACAACTCTTTACTCACTGACCCCCTTTTCTCCTCTTCCTTCCGCTCTTTTGCTACTGATTTCTTTCTATTAAATGATGCTTCTACTATCTCTCCCCATCTTCTCTGGGACTCCTTTAAAGCCACTGCGCGCGGATTTGTCATTGATTTTGTTTCCAAAAAAAAGAAACGCTTTCTTCAGAAGCGGAAAGATACATTAGCTCATATTAAGTCTCTGGAGCGCCAGTTCTTTTCTTCCCCTAAGAATTCTGTTCCTCCGGAACTTATTCGTGCCAAACTAGATTTTAACAAAGCAACTACCGATAATGCCTCGTCAATGCTTCTTCGGAGTTCTGCCCGGTTTTATGGTGGCCGCAACAAATCTGGGAAGCTTCTAGCCAATTATCTCAAATCACGCAAAGAACGCTCATTCATTGACTCCATCTACTCTTCTGACAATACGTTATTGCATAAACCTCAGGATATCCTTGAACAATTTCAATTATTTTATCGTACCCTTTATACACCTGAGTCTTCTCCCTCTCCCTCTCTTGTCCAAGCTTACCTTGACAAACTTCCTAAACCCTTGACATCTCATCTTCATTTCCCGGATCTGGAAGTTGACCTCTCTTTACATGAGCTCTCCACGGCGTTGGCTATTCTTACCAAAGGCAAAACTCCAGGTCCTGATGGCTTTTCAGTTGAATTTTATTTGCATTTTTCTGACCTGCTACTTCCTAAACTCCTGTCTCTTTTTCAATCATTTCATTCATCGGGGAGAGCGGAAGGCACGTTTCAAGAAGCTACCATCTGCCTTATCCCTAAAGATGGCCGCGACCCCAAATACTGTAAGAACTACCGCCCGATTTCTTTAGTGAATGTTGACTATAAGTTGTTTGCCAAAGTATTAGCTCTACGTCTTGATCCCTTAACGCCCCATCTCATCGGTAGGGAGCAGTGTGGCTTTGTGAAGGGTCGGTTGACATCTGATAATTCTCGTCTCTTCCTTAATATACTAAATAAAGTTCCATCTCTTTCTATTCCTTTAGCGGCAATCTCGGTTGACGCAGAGAAAGCCTTTGATAGGGTTGACTGGTCTTTCCTATTTGCTTCATTGCGCTGGCATGGCTTTGGCCCTCGCTTCATCTCTCTTATTTCTCTGTTATATTCTGCCCCTAAGGCTTCAGTTCTGGTCAATGGTCAAGTTTCTTCGTATTTCCCTCTTCAGCGTGGGGTTCGTCAAGGTTGCCCTTTATCTCCCTTGCTTTTTGTTCTTGCCCTTGAACCCTTTTTATCGTCTATCCGAAGCAATAATACTATCACTGGTTTTCCTTATGGTGACAAGCAACTGAAACTCTCTGCTTACGCAGACGATATTCTTCTTTTCATCTCTGCTCCAGAAACATCTATTCTCCCGTTGCTGTCCGAATTCGAGTCTTTCTCACAGGTTTCTGGTTACAAAATTAATTCCGATAAAACCGAAATTCTTCCCCTTACGAAACTTTGCACTCCTCATGCCTTTGCCCCCACGGGCTTTGCTTGGAATGGCTCTAAAATCAAATACTTAGGAGTATGGTTTTCTAATTCTGTTTCTTCTTCAATTGCTCTTAATATGTCAGCGGTTTTGTCCCGCATTGAACGTTTACTTTCTTCTTGGAATCCTCTTTTTCTTTCTTGGTGGGGGAGATTAGACTCCATCAAAATGATGATCGCTCCTATTTTAATTTACGTTCTTTCTATGTTACCTGTCCATATCCCCGCAATTTTCTTTAAACGTATAGACTCTTGTTTGTCTCGCTTCCTTTGGAACAAGAAAAGATCTAGAATCTCTTTGGCTTCACTCCGTAAATCGAAGGCCAATGGTGGGGTCAATTTTCCAGATTTCCGTATGTATCATAAATCTTTTTCCCTTCGCCAGGCATCTAGATGGCTTGCTTCTGTCCCTTCTGCCTTCGCCCCTCTTTGGCTTTCCATCGAACATACATTATTACTACCCTTCTCTTTTGAGGAGGTTATTCGCTTTTCTGCTAGGGTTTCACACTTGGCTCTTCCCTTGTTTAAACATACTTCTTCTCTTCTAAAGCCACTCTTCAACCCTACGTCTACTACTCGAGAGTCCTTCTTGAACTCCACTGTCTGGCATAACTCCCTTATTCTAATAAAAAATAGACCCATCTTCTGGAAGTCTTGGAGATCGATGGGCATCATTTGGGTGAACCAGTTTTTTGACGGAGCATCCCCTTGCTCTTTTCCCCAGTTTCAGCTGACCTTTCGCTGTCCGCGCTCCTTCTTCCAGAAGTTTGCTGTCCTAATGACGCTTATTCTGGATGTTTTTTACTCTCTTCCCCCTCCCCTTCTTCGCTCTCCCAAGCACCTCTTCTTAAAATTCTCTTAACCTTACCCAAGGCTTCTCTCATTTACAAATTCTTTTCATCCCCTAATCCAGAGCGCCTTAAAACTAAGTTAGAACTTGCTTGGGAGGAAGACTTGGGTTGTGCTTGGCCCGTCGCCTTGTGGGACAAGCTTTGGTCTAGATCTTTGAAAATCTCTCGTTCGGCCTCTCTTACTCAATCTTTATTCTACTTATATCATAGACTATATCTCTCCCCACTCTCTCTAGCCCGTTTTTCTTCCTCTTCTGATTCTAGCTGTTGGACATGTTCTGCCCCCAATGCTAATCTTTTTCATCTCTTGTTTTTATGTTCTTCTGTCTCCCAATTCTGGAAGTCTGTCTGGATCTATATCTCTCGTATTTTCACTCTCCCTTCTCCATACTCAATTTCTACTCTCTTTTTAGGCAGTTTATCTGATTCTTTAAATCTCCCTCTATGCTCTCATGGTCTTTTTGACCTCATGCTCGCTCTCGCCTTTCAACACATTTCCTCTAACTGGAAAACCCTGTCTAACCTTTCCATCCGTCACTGGTGGAATTCCTTGTGTCACTTTCACAGACTAGATACGGCCTTTGCTTCCCTCTGTAACCCTACACATAACAGGGATCTTTTTTGGCTGCCTCTTACCACATACCTAGACCGGATGGCCCCAAGGAATGTTCCCGCCATCACTTCGGAAAACTTTAAACCACCTTGAGGGGGTTACTCCTCCTCTTTCCACTTTAAAATATCAGATTGGGTTATGACACTATTGGGTTTGTTGTGTAACATTTTGATTGTTGTAACGCCTACAGCTTTCATTCCTTCTTTATAGCAAGGTTTTAGGATCTTTTATTCTATAATGTTTTTGCCTTTCCCTTTTCCCCTTTATTTTCCTGATCATCCATTTCCCCTTTCCCGTCCCATCTTTCCTTAAAAACTTATAAATTGCTTTGTTCTATTTTTCTTTTAATGACATCAGCTTGTTTAATGTAACTTATTCCATTTGTTTCTTTCTTATATTGCGGCTGATACCTTTGTATTTATTCCTTCTTGAATAAAGCTTTTCAAACATAAAAAAGAAGTGCACAGCCCACAGAGCTATCCAGTTTGCTTCTGCAAACCCCAATGGCATTAAATTGATTGGGAGAGGAGTTGGCCTAACGGTTAGGGCGCTAGACCTCGGACCTGGGGGAACTGGGTTTGAGGCTCGGTAACGACGCTAAACATACTGTGATTCTGGGCAAATCACTTAATCTCCCCTGTCTAACAAAAATGAATGTGTGTCCTCATGTAAAGTAACTGGCACGATCTAAAGCGCTCTGATACCTGATTGGATTCGGTTCAAGTTCGTGCTATATAAAACTCTGCAAAAAAAAAATTTGATTCTCTAGGCATCTTTAAAACAGCCTATATAAATTATCAACGTTAGTTAATTCAAGGCAAAATTGTGGTCCTCGATTTCCTCTCTCCATCAGTGTGTGTGAAAACGACACAAAGTCAACCAATCAAAGAGAATTCTAACCTCATGTCATGCATTTAAGAGGTGGGTGTTTGTTTATCTATCTACATCCCTGTGTGTACCTTACTGAAGGTTAACTCCTCCCGTCTTCAAAATGTCTCACCTTCCTCTGTCGTTTAGTTGTATATTTTGAGTATTATAGTCACTTTCATCCAATCCCTTTTTCCATGTTATCTATGTTTGAATGTGACATATGCAGTGCTTAATTTGAGCCAGTTGTTTCCAGTGCTCGGCACTGGCACTTAATTGTCAACACCGGAGCTTATAGCACTAACTGGACCCAACGTTATAGGAGCACTTTTCATGAGCACCAGTTAAGGACACTTTGATTTTTTATAGGCACTGGGAGCTCATGTGATTTGCCCAGAATCACAGGATGTGGAGTCTACACCAAGACTCGGCCCTCATGCCAGATCATCTACCCACTTGTAGGGTTTCAGGTTTCATGGTTAGTACTTAGTTCTGTTATATGCAGCGCTAATAGAAGCAATGGGCTGTTGCAAGCTGCCTCCGGACGAGAGCCCCAGCACATACCTTTTCACAAATTAACCACTAGGCTTATCTATAGTGAATCTAGCCACAAATCAATGAGGCACTAGATAGGAAAGAAGTACTAGGGCTGGTAAATGGCAGCGACGGCCCGTATAGGGAGTGTTACCGGGGCGGTGACGTGGGGCAGAGGAGGAGCAGGGTGGGGGGTTTCAAAATGCGGCATACGGCCGATTGCAGGTAAGTTACGAAAAAAATAAAGAAAACAAATTTTGTTGCACGCGCTGCATCGCATTTGGCGATGCTGCGCGCGCAACGAAATTCGTTTTATTAATTTTTTTCGTAACTTGCCTGCAATCGGCCGTATGCCGCATTTTGCAACCCCCCACCCTGCCCCTCCTCTGCCCCACGTCACCACCCCAGTAACACGCCCTATACGGGTCGTCGCTGGTAAATGGGCATGGGATGCCCTGAGTAAAGAAGAGGGCATGGAGGCGATGGAAGGATATTTAAGGTAGGATTGTTTGTGTTGTATCATATGGGGAGGAATTCTGTTTCTCTGTAGTGTTTGGCACTGTAGACCATGCCCTGATGCTGCAGAGGCTTCATTGAGAGGTCGAGGACACAGGCTCTGAACTGGGCTTTTATGGTGGCTTCTTGGGGGGTGATCCACCACACCTCATAAAAGAGTGCAGAACTTCCCTCTCTAGGCTGCAGTGTGACGTGACTCCAGGATTCTTTCACATGTCTTGCTCTGTATCTACATTCACACTCTGTTGATTCATACAGAAATGAGGGCTCAAAATAAAGCTAACACAGGATTAGACTGGAATTAATACAACCCTAGTAAAAATGTATAAACAAGCCCCATGGTGCAGGAGGACCCTATCAGACCTGGGCCTCAGAGCTTTCATGATAGGGTCAATGACGGCCATCCAGCTCTGAAAGAAGTTTTCTAACCTGAAACCCACCGAGAAAATGGCAATTGACAGCATGGCCAGTCTGTCCCTGATCCCACACAGATGACACTCAATTTCTGATTAAGGATGTTTAATTCCCCTACCAATTTCAAAATTTGACAACATGTTTTGATGGAATTAGGGGAATGGATGTATCAAGAATGGAATGATAAGGGCTGTTTGTGGCAATGAAGCTGAACTTGCACAAAAAGTAAAGCTCCTGGGTGTCTTGTTGCATTTGCAGTTGCCAGATGGATTACTTGGTCGCTGGAGCAAGTAAAACATTCATTTTTAGATGTTTAAGCTGCGTGCAATAGTGCACCTCACGCCTCAGAATAATATCAGTTGTGGTACGGTCAGCAATTAACTATCGTCTAGATAGACAATGGACAGAGACCCCATCTGAGTATTCATATATGTAAAACATGGAAACACATATGACATCAAAATACACAAACAGCAATCAACATTTTACATCAGCATACAACGCAATACAAGAACGTACATAATTCCATGTCTACGCTATTATTAGAAATTCCCTCAAAGGAGAGGATTTTCCTGAACAAATTCTTATATTCGCATCTTTAGAACTTCACTACACACCTCACAGAAATCTGATTATTTTCAGATTTTATGGGTGCTCCTCCACATTTTCCAGAGTCTGAAAAACAGCTTGCAAAGTATCCCTCATACAGATCCCAGACTCCTCTCGCATCAGGGTAATAGGGAAAAACCTACAGTTACGCAAAGATGAACACAGGATGACATTTTGTTGTACGGCAATGAAGTCTCGAACAATTGACAATCCCTCCTCGCTCAGGGGATTCTTCGTGAAGCACTAGAGAGATGTCCAGAAACTGTGTTATATCCAGTCTAGACATAATGAAGTTATGTCTGATGTTTGCAGATAGACTAAAAGATATACCAATAGACTGTATCATCCTAAAACAACAGGCGTTTGTTGGAAAAAATTCCTTGCAATGTAGGAAGATCAGATCGGCATAGGTTGAATATCTGCCCACACGCGACTAAACAAAAGATCACCTCCAGAAAGCCCAATATTTAAAAGTTGAATTCAAGTTCTTTAATTTTCTATAACTCAAGACCACACTAGAAATGTCTTGTGCTATTGTGATAAATTGTAACGGAGAATCTGATACTGAGTCTACATAGTGCGCTACCGCAAGCAGACTTAAGAGACGACTTTGTTTTCGCCACTTTGTATGATACCATCCTACGCAGACCCAGAATCCTCCTTCTGGCTGGGACCTCTAGTGAGGTTTTACAGTTTAGGAACAAGATCCCTGCATCCTAGATCAAAGTTGACAAAAGTTTGGCCACGTATTGCTTCCCATTGGTCAGCATTGGATATTTGCCCTGCGTCTGATTGAATCTGGCGGGTACCTCAGTCACGTCCTTACTGATCTCAACTTGGCATCAACACTGGCCCTCAAATCATGTCATCATCAAAAATCAATATCAGGATTATCTCAGGATGAGGTAACCAAAAGGTGGTTTTACCGGCTACGAAGTGTTCAGAGTACAGAAGTGAGACGAATTATGAAACAGGTCGGATGGGATCTTGTCTCACTCGTTGAAGCTAACCTTTGCTGGCTGAAAGTAAATGTTTCTGTCTAGCCCATAAAACACTTTGTAGTGTTGCCTCATTATCCGTGCGACACACGCTTTTCAGTATACACGAGCCTGTCATTCAATGTCATCAGGAAAGGGTCAACTGCAACTTTTACTGCAAAGTGAGCCTTGGTGAGAGATGTGTTTCTCTTTCCTGGCAACAAAAATTAGGTGACTGTCTGATTTTTTGTTCTGGCCTAGGGACAGCTAAAACTGGTTCAGGAATGTTTTGATTTGTCCTGCATTCCGTCCATCAATTGTGTGTCTCATGTTTTCAAAACACCATCCCCCATAAAAACACCAAAATACATACATACGCATGTAGAGGGGCTTTTGATCAGCCCTCTTGGGCTGTTCAAGTGTCATTCACATTTTGCCTCCCCCACCAGAGTATACAGCGTGGGCCAGCTCACTTTATCCACTGGGTGACTTGCACTGCAAGTACCATCATTTTTCCAGATCACATGTCTATTGCTGCTTCAAAACGAGTGCGCGTTAGTGCCAAAGCAGGTTGACTTGTGTTGCTGGGCCACCCTTGAATTTTTAAGTTTTTCATATTTGACTAAATATTTTGCATATTGCATATTTTGCACAATTTTGTTTTTTAAAAGGCACACTTGCCACTTGCCAAGTCCAGACCTGCTGTGTTTACCAGTGCTTGTTTCCTTATGGTCTGTGTCCATTCAACTAGGCCTGGACAGAGTTTGATAAAAAAAACTCCACTGCACTACACAGAGCTCCGCAAGTGGCGGAGTGTGTTAGGTAGCGCCCGGTGTTTGTCCCGCGCTGGAACATCAGGGCGAACGGAACCATGCACAGCGCAAGCGGGCACTGCATCTTTCTGCCACTCAAGTAGATGTTCTACTCGAGCAGCAGCTTCCTCAACGCGTACGGATGGTTTCTCGATGCGAGCGGTTGTGACCATCTGCGACCGCTCGCGTTGACAAATCTCGCTGGGAGGTGGCCAAGCGTTGGATTTTCCTCATTCGCTAACATTAAGTTGGCGAGCGAGGAAAAAACTTTGCTCCACTTTGTGGAGCTGAGTTTTTTGGAACTCCGCATGCTCCGCAGAGTGTGGCGAACTCCGCAAACTTTGCAAACGGAGCGGAGTGCACTGCCCAGGCCCACATTCAACATAGACAGTTGGTTGACGCTTTTCTGTTGTCTGATCCCCCCTACATCATCGGGCACCAAAGCTCACACAGACACCCTGCTTAGAGTGCTCTATGTTTAAGTAATATACTTAGAGTTAAAAGTTCAATCCTATGATTTGTGGCCTCGATGTTTTAAAGAAGAGGAGCAGTGTGGTTATGTATAGGACCACACCTTTGTAAAACCTCGCTTCCTTAGGTGTCCATAACAGCAGACAGCGCAGTCCGTGGCAGGGTCTGCTGTCTGCGCAGTGACTTTCAGGCCAGGCTCCCCTTTGGCGGCAGAGATGAACGGATTATCATCATGAGGTTGGCTCTTAAGTAATAACACAGCCATAATAAACAATTATGCAGATGTTGTCACGTGATGCCTCCCGTGGTTTAGATGCAGCTTTTCCACCACATGTTTGTGCTTGATGGTACAGATTCTAACAAAGCCACAAGGGTTGTGTAATGTCTTGATTTCTGCACACAGCCAGGGGGCACACAGAAAACAGTTTTAGAATATATTTATGTATTTTTTCATTTCTCTTTTGACTTCAGCATTATGTAACACGAGAATATCTTTTTATGGACCTTTTTCGAGTTAAGGGCTAAATTCCGATCCCTGTGCTAACACGTGTTTGCAAAGTGTTGTGGTTTATAGCAGGTTGTAAAGAATTCGGTGAGGAGGGTGAGGAAAGGGCATGTAAAAGGGAAGATAAAATGCTGAAAAAGTGTCAGTCCAAGAGGTTAATTGAATTATATCAACTGCATAGGGCAGCTGCTTTGCAGCGAGGTGCAATAGCATTTTGCACCATATTACAGATTGTATGGGTGCCAGATTTCTTTTATGTTTTTTAAACTGGGCACTGAAAATGTACTATGGCACTGTACATTTTTTGGAGTCTTATCAGAAATTGGCAAGCCTTGTGTTGCTGTCAAAGTCTCACCCTTTCGACAGTTTGCACAATCCCGCGTCATACTGGCTGGAGCAGTGATGAAAACGGAGAGTTAAGTCCCATTGTATATACTTAGCAATTAAGGGTGTGGCTTAAAAACACGCAAACTAAAAATCTGTGCTGAGCATACTGTGCCGCCCGACTGGTATTTTGCTGCTTCTTTCATTGCATTCAGATATATAACATAACATGTAACATTATACCTACAACTTCAGGGGCGTAGGAGACACTAAAATTCTGTGGGGAACAGGGACAACCTTGTGCACTTTCCAGTGACCCTATACAAATCACCGCCCGTTAAACAAATACAATTGCATACTTTCGAAGTGAAATATTGAGAAAAGCAGGCATGTAGTCACAGTTTGCATGTATGCTTTATTGTTATTTACATTCATATAGTAATGAGACCAAATGTTTAAAAAAAACATATATATGAATCTTGCATCTTAATGCACAAAGCAAACAAAGGCCGCTGACTTAGGGTGGGGGCGTCGTGTTTGCAAGTGCATTATGGTTTGAAAAGTACCTGCTGCTGCATTCCTGGTCTCCAGCAATTTTCAGGCAACAATAAAAATGTGAAGATAACTTTGGTGATTAATGTTCTTTTTTTGAGAGAGATCGAAGGCTTGTCTAGTGAAAGTTTTAATTCAAAAGGTCAGTGAGTTACTGCTTTTGTCTGAGATATTCTTTTGGTATTTGAAGTTTATAAGTTAAAATCCTAACATTGAACAGTGAGCTATTAACCGTCATCAAGAGCTACATAAAAACATCAATGTATAGATTAGAACGTTATGATTTTTCCCCAGTCTTTCCCTATCCTAATCTTGGAAAATGGGTTCATTAGGATAGAAATCAATTCTGATTATTGAAGAGAACCCCCCAACCATGGTGTTATGTTTTACATTCTGAGTTTGTGTTTCTCTAGTGTTGCAAAGCCGCCCTAGGCACTCCCCAACTTTTTGCTGACTGGTACTGGTGGTACCTGACTGACAGACCCTGGCCTCTGCCTAAACAGCCAGTGCTATTCTGAAAGAGGCACTTAAAAATACAGTGAAAACACCAACATACACTAGGGTGCACTATGGGTTAGGGTACCCCTATGATTGGCATGACCTCTCCTATAAGGCCCTAGTACATAATAGGGCAGGGGGGTTAGAACTACTTTTAAGTCCCTAGAATATAATAAGGCATGGCAGTTTAGAGGCCAGCAGCCCTTTCTGCGCTTGCATGTGTGCACTGCTGAAGTCTGAGGTCAGTTTAAAAGTAGCCCTATGTTATAGGGCTGCTTTAAAAATGCAAATTGTGCCCAAACTCGACTTTTGGGTTTGGGGAACTTACAAATTGATCAATTACAATTTTGGGGCAAAATTAGGTGGAAAAATGTTTTCCACTTAACTGTGGCTGTATCATATTTGCCACATAATACATCATCTGCTGCATAATCTAACGATTTCCTCCAAAACAATTTTGTAGCTCAAACGGATCCCAAATTACTAAAAGAAATGTGACTTGTGTTGCTGTGAAGTTTGCAAAGGTTAGTAAAGAAAACAATTCCTAAGAAAACAATTGGTCCCAGACACTCCTAATGACACTCAAATGAATACCTGTAGGAGAGTGTAGTATGCAATCAATTCATACAACCAAAAATGTATAATGTAAAGACACATTCAACAGGGAAATCTCATAGATAAGAGGCCAACCAAAGTCAATTAAATTGCAAACATCAATTTATTTCCCACTGAATCATATTCATAAAATGCAAACGTAGGGGCTGACTACGATGGCAGGCGGACTTTAGTACCACCGCCATCGAATCGGGGAATGGGTCTTCAAGGTGGAGGCCCCACGATAGGCATTACAATGCGACTGCCACTACGGTGTTCGCAGTGCCTATCTTTTCCATTGCAGCAGGTGCTGCTGGCTGCATCATCCGCCGCAAAGTAAAAAAAAAAGGAACATGTTAAATATATCAGTGCCTGGCACATGGTGCAGTGATATGTTGTGGGGCATCATAGATGACCCCCAGGACCCATGTCTGGGGGCGAGGGGTAAGGGGCCTGCTACAGGCCCCCAATGTCCCTTTCGCCAGCATTTCCATGGCAGGTGAACCGCCATTGATAAGCTGGCGGGTAAGGGACATCGTAATCCCTGCTGCGGTGCATGGTAGGCACCACCAGCATTGTAGGAACCACGAGCCCCTCCACCACACCGGCGGGCTCAAGAAGCCCGTCGGGTGCGTGGTGGTTGGTCTTTCCGACCGCCAGGTAACCACCTGCCATTGTAATATGGGGGCTGTGATGCAGTCACCAATGGCGGTGGGACCGCCACCGACGGGGTGACGTGGCGGTCCCACTGCCATTATAATCACCCCCTAAGTTTGGTGTGCATGCAAATCCTACATTGCCAACCCCTGGCAAGTTGCACTGCTAGTGCTGGAAAAAGGCCAATGGAGGTACCGATGGGTGAGGTGGACTGGCCTCAAGGGTCTTGTGACCTTAGTGACAGATTCACTGTCGATCTAGGATGTGCTTCTTCATATGCCTGCCCGTAAGACTGGAAGTGAACTGCAGTATGGATTGTGGTGGACAGGTCCACCTGCGGGTGCTAAGACACCTGGGCTTCTAAGGTCTATCGGGCCTTCTAAGGTGTAGCATCGGAATAAGCTCTGTCAGGAGTGTGGTATGGTGAACTGGTCATGAAGGTCTGAACATGGTTCTCCAGTTCTAAATTCAGCAGCTCTGGCCAGAGTGCCACATTCTCTCCCACACTGAACACCATACTGCCCCACTGAGAGAAACTCGCACTGCCTTCAGCACAACTCAATTGTGCTGCGACTAAATTCAAATTATGCACTAGACAATAGTAAAATGCTGCCTGAAAAAAATGAATAACACCCTGGAAAAAGCAAACACTCATAGGGAATGCAAGAATAAGCAAAGCATGTGAACTGTAATCAGAAAAAAACATGGTTACCTTAACGGTTTTAAACTCATTATTCAGAAATCAGTAAGTGATTTTGCCTGAAAAGTTCAAGACATGGCTACAGGACCAGGAAGGGACCCCTTTCAATGTCCATTGCTTATATCCTTTCAAAATGTATGCAGTTTGCTTTAAAAAAGACCACATCCCCAAACACAGAGCCGCATTTTATAAGCTAAAATAATTAAAAAGTTGAAAACGATCATATTAAACGTTTCCACTCTACCCATCAACCAGGTATTGCAGTCCCTTTAGGAATGGCGCACTTACCCACCCTGGGAAAACAATGTTGTTCAAAGAAAGAAGATAAAAAGAAAGTAGCGCTTTCACTGGCAAACTCTGTAAAGTGGCGCTAATGTGTGTGGGTGTAAATAACAGTCTGGCCTGTCTGCTGTCCACTCTGTATTGCTTTATTTAGGTATTTAACTATTTTTTCTCTCCATTCCGAGGTTTTTCTTTTCAATAGAAAACGGTCAGAAAATGAGGACATTTACAGCCAAAGTGTTCAGCCTTTTTTGGATCAATTTCACAGGGGAACAAATAAAGAAAAGGAGAGGCAAGAGAGAGTACCTTAAGAGCTGCCTCTTGAAATCAGCACGCAAGCAGGAGCGAGACAGAGACAGAAAGAGATGGAGGAATAAAGAGAGGAGGGCAGCCGCCAGAGGCAGATCAGGAGTAGTGGACACGGTCCTTGCCATGAAGGAAAAGAGACAGCGTTTATTTTTTCTCCGTTCTCTGCCCTTCCCAGAACGGCTGAGCTTTCCTGCAGCATAACAAAAGGCAGAGGGCGGGTGGCCTCTGACTCCAGGCAGGTCAAGTGCAGGGCCATTAGGTAGCGCTTTCGGGTGCTAATGGCCCTGCGATAACAGCAGGGAGAGGGGAAATTCCTTTATCCCCTCGTCCCCCCCACCCTTGTCCCCCGTGTCCCCCCCACTCCAAAATCTGGGGGGGATATATCCCCGCGTCCCCCACACTTCCTACGCCCATGCCTACAACAAGCCAGGACTATTGGCTTTGTCAATGGTTGTTAGTTGCATACGACAAATAAGCATCAACTATGGCTTCGCTGTAAATTATATTGAATGCTTTAGTTTTGAAATGTTGAGACTGTGAAAGAACTGTAACGAGTCCCTTCGAAGTTACATCACAGGCAGTGAAGGGTGGTTCTGCTGCTCAGTTAAGATTTTTGTCACCTGAGGGTGAGGTCAAAATGGAAAGCCTGATAGAGACCCCTCAGTCTCAGCACCTGCTCTTTACAACTGCCGGTGCTCAGCACCGGCAGGACCCGGTCCACTTAAGGCCCTGCGTAGCACACAGGAGGCCCAAGAAAACCCTTGCCCACGGTGTGCAGATATAGATAGTTTGAACCATAGAGCAAAATGTTTTATGCTCAGACGCAATTTCCGTTACGCCTGCTACGCTTGTTAGAAGATTTTTCCAAATGTATCCCATTACACGATGTAGCATTTTTTTAGTTTTTAGTTGTTAGCGCAGTCCCACAGGAACAGGGCAAATGCCTAGAATGGGAGCAGCTGTTTCTCGCAGACACTTGTACTTTTTGCACTTTTTTTTAGGTTACATTTTGCATTACAGTTTATCACTAAATACCGGTTCCCAATTTTGTGAAATTTCGTACTATTTTGTTGATTTTCGCGTAACGACGTAATGGCAGATTTTGCAAACTTCGCACACCCAACTCAATTTATGTTAGCCAACCCTAAATCTGCTATTTAACTCCCCTTCTTTTTGCTGGGGGCAGAGCTGCTTTGCAAGCCAGTACCCCCTGAGGTGATTGGCAAGGCCAGGAGCCAACCGCACAACACCTCAGTGTGCTGCTGGCCTCCAACACTGAACTGTGAAAGCAACTACCAGTGCAATCCGCCCGCCGTGTTATGCGACTGTAATCTGCAAATATTTACACGGGCCGGGCAGGCACCCCGCCAGCTCCTCAAGGGTGTAATTGCAGAGTTCAAGAGGCCTGGACAGCAGGTACCTTGAGTCTGACCAGGCCTCAGCCAAGAGTGACAGCAAACAAGGTGGCCGGGGCAGCTGGCTGTGGGGCAGTGGGCGGGGCCTCGCAGAATGGCTGATTCTGTTGCAAAGCCCTGTACCCCGCTGCCTGAACACTGGGCTGCTTTATTTCAGCTCCTGCAGAAGACGGATTTTTTTGGGAAACGTCTGTGCTTATCTCATTCAATCATGTCTGAACGACGCCTGAACTGTACTCAGCAGAAAACAAACCTACATAAAATGTTACGGGGCAAGTTTTTTTTTTTCAAGAGTCCCCGAGGGACACAGTGATGTACCCAGTCTAAGTAGACCTTTTGTCATGTGATTAACAACTTTCCTCCGCTGCTAAAAAGAGCCATTTGTGTGAATTACACAAACAAGCGTCAGGGGTAACCTTTCCAAGTTCAGGCCTCTGTGTCTGCAGCTTTGCACAGACCCCTCGTTAAACACCAGTCGGACTTGTATATTCAGTCAACAGCGCAGAACGTCAATGTTACTGAAGTCAGAAATGCAGTGTGAGGTTTGCACCTCGGGTCTATTTTGGAGTTTTAGCTAAATGAAGTGCTTCCGGTGATACATTGAGTTTTTCCAAGACTTCCTAAGTGGGTAGATGCAGGTATTTCCTACAGGGCCAGGCACAGCATGCAGCACTTTGCAGAAGGTAATATACTACTGCCCATGTAGGCAAGCGCCTCAGCGCCTCTCATAGGGCTTTTAAGCGCTACAAAAAAGCTGCAATACAATACAGGCCAATACAAGCCAATCAGGACATTCATCAGCGTCCACCCCTTTAACCACCATATCTCTAGGCTCCCCCGTGCCTCACCCCAATTGGTTCAAACTGACTTACAAATGCTTTTAACAATTGTAATCAATCAGTAAATCTGTAATAATTCAGTTTCAAAAGTAGAAATATTCCTTAGACTCGATCTCAAATTTAAAATTGTGAAATGTACGGACTGTAATTGATTTAAAACAGATAAGGATAGGACCCCTCGCCTTCTTTTTGTCCTGACATCTCCCTCGGCTCGTGGACCCCACATTCAATGTTTTAGAAGGGGTGTGAACTGCAAAGATTTTGTCCCAAACTTGGGAAAGATTATTTTGCAAAAACAATTAGCTTCGGAAATCTATGTGAAAAACGTAACTTTTTAAATTATTATTTTATGTATCTTCTCGTTTAACCCTAAACAAAATGGCTCTGCAAAAACATACTTTGCAAAAGCAGCATTTCCTCAGAAATACCCACTTACCAAAAATTCTTCTTACGTTTTCCAGCATGAAACTATGTTGTTTGGGTTAGATGGTCTCTGTCACATGAACATTTTCTCTCTATGCAGAGAAAATAAAAAATTGCAAAGTCAGGGGAATGGTGGGTAGCCTGGAAAACTCAGAAACAGGTGGGAAATCAGGAACTTTTCAAAAACTTGCAGGTGAGAAAAAAAAACCTCACATCCCTATTTTGCCATCGCAAAGGAGATTGGGCCGGCAAGAGCTGCTTATAAATACAAATAGCTCTTTTTTTTTTTTTTACAAATCTGTTATGTTTCACTATTACTGGGAAGGCTTTGAGTTTTATTACTCTTCGCTCTGCTCCTTTCACATCTATCAGTGACTGAGACCTCTCCAAAATGACCATCAGTCTCTAGTATGTGTCTCTGTGAATCTCCTCTCAGCTCACAAGCATGGATGGAAGCCCTTATCTGGGATGTCCATGAACATGCTTGCTTTATTACAATGCACAAGTAACTATATAAAGAGGAACTTTGTACTTGGCTGTGCTGTAATACATAGAGCTATGCAAGTAGTGATACCTTCAGACATTAACACACAGTAATGCTAGGGGTAGCGGAAAAGACATCATACACATTTTGGTACCCAATGACTTCACATGGTTACCATTTTATTTCATTTTAGCCCCTCAACAGCCTACTTGCTGATGTTGAGTTGCCATGGACAAGGCAAGGAATAACATGCATTGGCAAAATCAATAGGTTTCGCATTTTTTTAGGGGGCAGTATGGGGTAAAGGCTTGGTGACTTTATCTGTTGCACACAAACATCCTAAAACAAAAATACCATATTGAAACAAAATATTAGTTTGAAGCAATATAAAAAGACCCTTTGCCGAAGAGACTTTGGGGCATATTATCAAGCCAGGCGATAAAATTATCGCCGCTATAGTGGCAGAAAACTGCCGCTAAAGCGGTGATAATGGGCTTGATAATATGCTCTATGGAATTCCAATTGAAGCCCATGCTAGACGTCCTTCACATTTAACATGGGCTTCAATTGGAAGTCCATAGAGCATATTATCATTTATCGCCTGGCTTGATAATACGCCCCTTAGTTGGCCGTTTTAAGCTGTGCCCTCATGAAGAGTGCTATGAAAAGAAGTCCGAAGATGAAGGCTGTTGTATGTGATGACGTTAGATGACATACACAGCAAACAATTACACAATAGATAACTTTAGGGCCAGTACATTTGTTGGATCTTTAAGAAGTCTCTCTGTGAACACCTCTTTACCTTTACTTTGTGAGCAAAAAAAAAAAAAGCTCTAAATCAAACAATATGTTATTATGACAGTAGGGAATAACAAATGAATATGCAAGGGAGGATCGGCAATAACAATGCTCCTTTATGACAGGCTAAGGCAAACAAGCTGCAGCACTTCCTAAACAAAAAATGCCATAAATCAGTAATTCAAATGTCATCAGATCAGCAAGGTGAACACATCAAAGCTTGCATGCTGGATTTAATTACAAGCTACACTGGCACACTGCATCTGCACTTTAACAAAAGGACTACTTGAGCCCAATCACAACAAGCATTGTCATAGCCAATAGGTCTCGCCTTTGGGACCTTAGAAGTATTTAGCCATGCAACAGTTGCATAACTAAATACTTTTGAGGTCCCAAAAGCGAGACATATTGGCTGTGCCAAGCGGCCATGCGGCCGCAAAAGTGAAAGTGATCGCGATCAAACATCAAAGCGGCCGTGAAAGTGAAAGTAATCGCGGTAAACCATGCACTGTAGCTCTAGGCTGGACTGGTAGCACTTTTTGGAGCCCTCTCAATAAGTCTCGCCAGACCAGCGCATGCGCTGGGTCAGGCGAGACCTAAAAATCTAACGGGGACATGAGCTGGACAATGTAGGCATAAAAACGGCTTTGGTGGACTCCCCATCCACGCAATGGAAAACCATGAAAAACACCTGAAAGATGATGTCTGAAGCGAGCTGACCAAACGCCCACTCTTTATCTTTACTGCTTCCTATTGCACGTTTTGGAGAACTGATTACATGAGGTCATATATATTAATCCTGTGTGTAGCCACACCTAAAAAAAACTACAAAATGTGAGCAGAGCTCACCTAGTAGTGTTTACGTTCTGTTCCAGCCTCTGCAGGCAGGCTGCATAGGTCGGTGAGCTAAACTTTGAATTCCAACGAGGCTGGCTCTGCTTTTCATTCTTCCATTGTTGATGGAATGGGCAACAGTCAGACCCCTCATAATAGCATTAACTATTTGAGTACTTACAGCTAATTTGGTGTATGATTTTCACTATGAAAATAATCATGATAAATATATTGAAATTCAACACAATATATTTTGTCTAAAATAGCTCGATAGACTAATTTAAGGGCTATACCAGGGCCACTGGAATGATGCAGCAGGGAGGACCACATTATGCGGCAAGGTGAACTAAATTAGGCGGCAAGAAAAGGAAAATAATGCAGCTTAATGTGGCACATTTATTTTTCGCAGTACTTCATTATTCTGATATTTTTACACATTTTAACAATGTCTAGACAACGATTTCGCGGCATTAGTACCAATTTAACACCCTGATACATAATTGAACAACAGATAGGTGGCCAGTCAACCTTTGCGAGGGGTTATCCATTGCACGTCAGCACGCGCTACTACGTTTTTTGTAACTTTTTATTTGTTTGAGCTGGAAACATTTTTGGGGGATAAAATCTGCACAGTATGCAGCAGATGATGTATTATGTGGCATGTGCAGCAAATGCACAATTATACGGAAGACGCAGTGACCGCAAAATCGCATAATTCCAGTGTCGTTTGATATAATTATCGATATGTGTTGGTTTAAAAAACGAATTGAATTTACGTAAGATCATGCTAGCATCTGCCTGGGCACCTGGGCAGCTTTTGAAACACCTTCTCAGGTGTCATGGCTGCCAGCTCGCACCTGCATAGCTTCCAGCCCTTCCCAAAGCACAGCACTGAACGTGCCCAGGTGGTAATGGGCGTCGTCCGACGTGGGAAGTGCCAGGCCACTCTTAACTGTTAACTCGAAAGGTCCTCTTGCTGCTAAAATGAGGGTCACGTGACGGCTACGCGCAGGTAATGCGTCTTAGCATTACTTGACACACTGCTACACAGGTACTTTTTCCAACTCCACATGTTCACGTGTTGTGAGGGCAGATATGAGCCCCCCCGCTAGTGCTGCGGCCAGGAGGTTGAGGGCATGTGAAGTGCTGAGAGCGTGAGACGTCCGCGGCACAGAAACCTACCTTCTGAACACCCGCACTCACGTCCATCCTGGCGTTGCGTGTCTGTGAGTCACACTCACAGCAGCTCCTCTGGATCCGCCGCTGTCAATGGAGGAGAGAGACGGAGCGAGTATAGCGCTTCGCCGGTTCCCGTCAGCAGCAGTGAGGTGAGCTTGCAGGCTGTGGAGGGCGCGCCAGTGCGGGAGGCTGCGGCCAGGACGGATTCATGCAGCTTTAACGGAGGGCACGAAACTCCCTCCGCGCGGCTGCCAGCCAATCCCTGGCAGCTGGCACACACCCTTCCAGCTTATCAGGCAGGGAGGTGTGTGAGGCTTGGCGCTTGCTTTTGCGGGAGAGAACAACCACCCCTTGAGAGGTATGAGCTCACCCTGTGCAGGGAGAGACGTGAAGGGCTGCGGTCACTGGGAACGGTGGCACGAGAGGGCTGTCCACACCCCTCTCTTTACAGTTCATGCTCCTTCGAGTCTGCAATGGAAGAAACACCCACCACACTTTTCTTTCTTTCTTTCTTTCTTTCTTTCTCTGGCTTTCTTTCCTTCTTTCTTTCTCTGGCTTTCTTTCCTTCTTTCTTTCGTTTTTCTTTCTTTCTTTCCTTTCTTTTTCTTTCTTTCTTTCTTTCTTTCTTTCTTTCTTTCTTTCTTTCTTTCTTTCTTTCTTTCTTCCTTAATTGATTTTCACTTTTCCTCTTACTATCTTGGTTTCCTCACATTTTAATTGTGTATTATATAATATACAACATAGAATAAACAGACCCTTTTTGTGCCAGTTCTCCCTTTCAGATCTTAAAATAATAAACAAACGAAAAAACGGGAGACTACCTTGGACACAAGCCAGGCCATGAAATGAAACATTGACGAAGGGGAGGGAAGGAAGGATATGATGGGATGGGGCAGGCGCAGGACACGGCAGCTTCCCTCCTTTCCCAAGACAGGAGGTGAGTGGATACAGCCCTGTTCTTATTGGTTCAGACCATCCAGGAAAGGCCCTTGCCTCCGACGCAGATATCTCACAGTTTCAAAATGCACATGTCGCTCATCTGCATTCACCTACGACAGTGTCGACAGGGCGGTTGGGAGGTGTGTCTTTTGCAGACTTTTACACTCACTACGCTCCTGGTCGCCCGTCACCACCTATGACGTCGTCAGTGTGACTTGGCTCTGAGTGCAAAAAAGGAAATGGCCCACTGGCTGCTGTTTGAACCCTGAAATACAGCAATAATCAGGGCTCTGTGGCCCTGATGCCACTGCACCTGCTGCACCTGTGAACGCCACGCCCTCATTAGCCCCCAGGCACTCACTTCTGCTGAGCGGAGACCTTGCTGTCCCCGCGCCACTCTAGGGCATGTCAGCGCCTGATCATGTCCCCAACTACCAGACCCACCCCTTAGGCCCTGAAGATCGGTTCCGCCTGGTGGGATCCTCTGACCTCTCATGCAGCCTCGCAGGCTGCGACTACTCCACAAACATTTATCACACACAACAGAGCACGTTCTGTAGGTGAACCCAACTCCTCTTGTGTCTGCTACACCTGTGAGGCAGGTGTAGGTAGCAGACACCTCCTCAACATCTCCTGTTCCCAAACAGAGACCAGGAGAGGATGTGGTCCGTCGACTTAAACTGCGGATTTTGGTGCTGGAAACCAGAGTTCGAGCCTCGAGGTCGCGTCCACATCCTGTGATTCTGGGCAAATTACTTAATCTCCCCGTGCCTGAATGTGTAATGTAAATACGGTGCTCATGTAAAGCGCTCCAATACCTTCGGGTCGAGTTCGCGCTATGTAACTATGCAAAAAAAATAACCCCAGATGAAATGAAGTACCTCATATTTCAGTCTCTTCGTAGCGTGGTGTTATGTTTTATAAAGATTGTGCACTGGCTTACATAGGGGAAGTTATAGTCCAGTAAGCTGCGAGAATGGGCCCCTGAATCTGATGTTCATCAGTCGCAATCCTTGTTCTTCAGTGAATGTGGTTGAAGGTGAACCTCCGAGCTTCAGGTTTTAGATGTGTTCACGGAGACAAGGACAAGCCTACTCACATGGAACCAGGGTACATATTATATTACAGGGGAACAGTGGTGCCTGTGGACTTGGTATTAGAATAAACAGCATCCAACAGTATATTTACAATATTAATACACATTAAGACCAATGGCAATAGTCTAGGAGAAGATGCACAGATTTTCAAGAAAGCACAATTGGAGCCCGGTAGGTAAAATGCATTGTGATTTATATTGAATTAAAAAAGTCCTAAAAGGGGGTTCGTGTTCGGTGTCCCAAGTGAAAGTGAAACCTATAACTTAGAGCGACAAATAGTGACATACATGAAGGTTTAAAAAAAATATACAGAAAAGTATAAAGCAACCAAAGAATCCAATTATAGTAACAAAACCTCCGGTGACAATGATGGCAGCTGTGTACAATAGTTCTCTTCGCAGTAGTGTCAACGACGTTTCCACCTCTTACTAGTTCTGAGGTTTCATCAGGACCTATGATTTATGGAACACCTGTATTGATATGAATGTATTGTCAAACCATGGTGCATGCACCCAAGGGAAGTGTAATTGAAGGAAGTGGTACTCACATAGGGCCCAGCAGGGCGCCCTGTAAGTCTGGGGCAGTCATACAAAAAGCATAGCTTGTGTCCAATTCACGCATCTGTGAGAAACAAGGATGTGTAGAAGTATTCTGTGCAGCAAGAACGTCGCATAGGAGAAGCGGTAATGAATCCCGCAAAGAGTCAGCGAGTTCCAGGCATTAATGGTCAAATAATGTGGGTGGGTTGCCACGAGGAGAACAGCGTCAGTCTGTCTCCTCTGTCGATGCAGATCCAAGGACGGCCAGGTTTAAGATGGCTCCTGAAGCAGGTGCAGTCAGATTCTGCACCGGTTTGCATTCAGGGTGATTGTCATCCTGGGGCCCTGGGCAACTAAGCATTTGCCTCGGTATGTCAACCCTTGGAGGTTTGCCTGTTGATCACATGTAGTAGGGTCCCAATGTGTGCAAGTATCCCAACCCTTTGATCCTGCAGATCTAATGTGCCAAACAGAGAACTTTGAAGTTGATCTAAGCTTCCGCTGGGAGTCCACTCAGAATTTGTATCATAGTCTCGTTCTTCGGTTCGTTTAGTTTAGGAGAGTGATATTATCAGCCATGGATTTTGTACGGCGAGAGATGAGTTTGAGCTTTAGGTTGTTAATGAAGAGGTCTTTGAAGATTCTGAAGTATTGTTGTTATATTTTGGGTTGATCTAGGTGTGATGGTTGAATCGTGAGCAGTGTGATGGGGATGGCGATCTGGTGAGTGCATTTAAAGGGTATTAAAAATTTACAGTGGATAGATGTCATGTAAAGAAGACTAAATCAAGGATGTGGTCTCTGAAGTTTGTTGGTTGGGTGATATGCTGCATCATTTTGATAAGGTGGAAGAGGGTGACTTGGTTTTTCATACTCAGGTTTTCTGGGTGGTTGAAATCAGTATTGAGGGTGGTATAGACCTGTTGACTATATAAAGTGGTGAGAAAGATTGAAAATTTATCAATGAAGTCCTTGTTCTGTCCTTGGGGCCTGTAGATAAGGTGTAATGTAGCAGGCTGAATTGCGGAGAGTGAGAACTGCTATGTGACCTTGAGTGACGCATACTTGCCTAGAATGCAGGTCTAGGAGGTCTTATGGAGAGCTCTTGACTTCTGACATGTGACAGCTGGATGCTGTAGCCTGTAGGATCAATGATGTCTAGAATGTGCAAGGACATAGGATGAGCCATGCTTCTGTGATGACAAGTGTGTCAATCTTGTTATAAGTCAGGAGGTCTGCAATGTCTGGAACGTGCAGTACTACAGAGCATTCATTCATGATCCTGAGTTGGAGTGCGTTCTGTAATTTGAGAGTGTGTGATGGTTACTGGAATGTATATGAGGTTGAGTCTTCATATTTTGAGGATGCAGTATGAGGATTTGTGTGATCCAAGTGTGTGTGATTGATTGATGGGATGGGTAGTGAGAGGTTCTGCTCTGAGCACATGATGAGATGTTACCTTAAACATGGTTGCTAGGGTTATAGTGGAGGACAGGTTTTTGCTCAGGCATTTCCTGACCCTAACAGGTCTGAAAAAGCAACACCTTGTCTGCCCTTAGCTGGGGATGCCTGGGTGGTGCTGGTGCCAAGCAGTTGACTGAAGTAAGGCAGCAGGCAAGAAGTTTACAATGGTGATTGCAGGGGTACACTTAATGTAGGGGTTTGTGCTGTGAAACAAATAAGAAATAACTTTCACTTGTCTCTCTTCTTCTTTAAAGATGATTTAGGAGGTAAAATACCTTCACTGCTGATATATCCCCAATGCATTGAAAGACATAAAAGTTGCTTCCCAAATGACTATTTCAGTTATAGCAATTCTTGACCTCCCCCAGCCTCTGACATAGCTTGCTCCTCATAGCTGTAGTTTTTGAGAATTTGCCAAAGCTTTGATTTTCTTTTCTAAGTTGGACTAGCTTGTCCAAGGAACTGGCTATGTGGCAGCATATATTGTCTAAGAAGGAGCCAGGATCTGTGACCTCCAGTGGGTTTAAATGAACTAAACTGTAGGTCGCTGCTGACATCTTTATTCTCGCAAAGAAGATGCTAGGCCAGAGGACTTAAATTCTCATATTCAATCAGAAAGTGACTTACTGGATTTTCTATCATCCTTTTGCACATGAAGTAACACCATGCATTTTCTCCCCAGCTATCTGCACAGAATTGAGATTCCTGGTTTCCCACCACAACCATCTTTAAAAAGAAGACACAGGTCAAGAATGTTTCCCTTCATTCATTTGCACAGAAAGTGACACTACTGGTTTGCAGCAAAAACCATCTTTAAAAGAAGAAGGCAAGCTAAAGGACTTAATTTCCCATTATCTACCTACACAGGGAGTGACATCACTTCCTGCCTTGTCCCTACTTCTATGAAATCTTTAAGGTGTCCCACCTCCCTGGCATTCCACCAAAGGGAAGACATAGACAAGGGTGTCACTTGTTTGGATCAGTTTAGGTCTGGAAGTATCTTGGTCATAAACCTTGTTCCACTGAAATTTACACGGTAAGATAAAATACTTCCAATACCTATGATCACACACAAATCTAGATGACTCAGACATACACTCAACCTCGTCAATATCCCGCTGTTAGGCCTGGCACAATTGACGTGGGTTTCCCTTGTATTTTTTTCCTTTGCCTCCTGTGTTTTTGCTCTGTGTTGGGCTTCGTTTTTGCTGGTCTAGATGCTTTGGGCATTTTGCCACTGCTGTGCCAAAGTGCACTGCACTGTTTGTGCCCATGGCCTGTAAATGAAATGCTGCTAGTGAGCTTGCAGCACTGATTGTGGCACCCACATAAGCAGCCTGTAAATGTAACTCAGGCCTGTCATTGCAGAGCCTGTGGGCAGTGTATGACTGCCATGTCGACTTGGCACGTGCACCCACTTGCCAGGCCCTAACCTTCCCTTTTCTTACATGTGAGTCACCCGTAAGGTAGGCCCAAGGTACTCCTGTGGGCATGGTGCAGTGGATGTAAACGGTAGGACATGCCCTGGTGTGTGTGGCATGTCCTGAGAGTGAAATACTGCCAATTTCATTTTTCAATATTTCAAGGCTGTTCTCATAGGATAGAATGGGGAGTTTGCTTATAACATTTTATTAACATAACTAACCTTGGGAACAAGGTAGGAAATAAAGTTTAGTATGCCTGAATCCAGAATGTTAAAATGCATCTTTTAGTGAAGGTGATTTTGACATTCTGTGTTTGATAATACCACTTTTAGAAAGTAGGTATTTTCTTTCTTAGCCATCCAGTCTGCCTCTACTAGGATATGTATTGACTATCTGGCTTTGGAGTGACAGGGTCTGGGGAGGAGCAGTGGCTCCAGAGAGTCTGGATGAGTCAGGGCTGGGTTGAATAGATCTGGGCTGCATTTAGAGGAGGGGGAAGAGATTTCCTTTCACCTGAATGGACCTTGTCTGCCTGACACAATGTTGCCTCCACCTCCTGCCAGGAAGCTGCACCAGAGAGGGCAGAACTGGTTTTGGCTGAGAACAGGGCTTCTCTGTCACCAGAGAAAAAAGGATTTTGCTGTATAAAAAGAGAGGCCCAGACCCCAAACCTTTAGATAACTTCTGGGAAATCAAGAGCAACATTTGCCAAGGAGAAGAGATGGAGAAACTGGAGGAGGAGTACTGCCTCTTTGTTGTGTGCTATCTGGGGTTGGCTTGCAATGGCTGTTTCTGCCAAGGACAGGAGAAGGACTTTGCTATGTTCTGTGTACCCTGCTTGAGGAAGATCTCCAAGGGCATGAAGTGGACTTGCCCCCTGTTCACGAGGTCTCAGGAACATCAAAGACCTCACCAAGCTTCTGGGCACCGTCTCTGGAACCTTTGGTTTCAGTTGCCTGGAGAAGAAAAGGGTAACCGACTCTGTCACTGAGTCCGTTGCAAGATTCCTTGTCCTGAAGGCCCTGTAGAGAACACCACCTCATCGGACTGACTCCGTCAAAGAGCAGCTGCTTTCACAGCGTACTGTGGGCATCGCACTCAGCACCACTTTGTTACACGCTGCACTGACGTCATCATCTCTGTCGCTGTCTGACTTGAACATCGACCGGCTCCGTCACCGCATCGTGACCTGCCAGCACTGCATCGAGCACTGTCTCATCCTGCAATGTAAGCCTTGGTCTCACCGACTCCATCAACGAGCTGCGCCCTGCACCGAGCCGTGAGGACACTGCACGATGCAATGCTTCTATCTCACATCGCAACAGCGACGGTTGACCTGGACCGGCTCGTACTATTGTGTAGGCTGGAAAAACAAAAGGTACTGTCTCCGAGTCTGTCGACACTTTAACTGACCTGTAGCAATGCGGTTGGCTGTAATTGTTAAGCTCTGTGATATTCAGTGTCACGGTAGCTCCAGATGGAGCTAGAGCGTCGGAGGGACTGTATTTTCACGTTTTTCCTGCAATTTGAACGTTATTTTGCTCAGTAACTATTTTTAAGAGTATTGTATGTTGATTTTTTGTCATTTTTTGTCTAGTTGGTTTAGATAAAGTTTGCTTATTTTTTTAAACTGGTGTGGGGTCCATTTGTAGTGTTTTCACTGTGTTACTGTATGCATGTGCAAATGCTTTACTCACTACCTCTGAGATAAGCCTGTCTGCTCGTGCCAAGCTACTAAGGGGGCAAGCAGGGGTTATTTTAGAAGTGTATCCCTTTACCCTGACTAGGAAGAAGGGTCCCTACTTGGACAAAGGTACCTGCCTCTGCCAACTAGAGACCCCCATTTCTAACACCCGCTAACTACCAAAACACCCTGAAATTGCAGAACTAATATTCCAACTACTTCTCAATAATTCATGGTCTGCAGTACTCCACACACCAGACATCACAGATCTCATCACCTATCACAAGCTTGATGCTCTCTTCATCACAGAATGATGATTCACCCTCACATCCTCACATATCCTCAATTTTGTTCCCCACAGGATACAGCATCCATTGTGTGCTGGGCACACATAAGAAGGGAGAAGCCTGACAGTCATTCATAAGTCTGCCCAGTCATGGCACAATGCCAGCAAGTTGCACTCAAATCCATGGTGCTGCTAACATGCCATTTTCCACTCTCTGCAGAGCAGACTGCCACCTTCCAACTCATCTACACACCCTCGGACAGAACATAGACTTCATTGACAAATTCTCAGATCTCCTTACCAAAATATTAGATTTTTCACAAAACTTGTCAGAAATGTTATGTAATTAAGCAAAAGCAAATTATGCGAATTTCGCGCACCTGTAATTAAAGCACGCAAGAGTAAGGCAAAGTTTTTAGCACCCTGGTACTTCAAAGACCGTCCTGACAATAAAGGATCCATCTGCAAACAGAAAAGAAAAAAGCAGAAAACCAGAACTCCTGATAGCCTCATGATGATGAAGTTCCTCCGCAAAGCATGCAGACAGTTCATCACATCAACGAAAGCAAAGACTATATGAACACCATCAATAAAGTCACCAACAGAAACAGAACCAGACCCGCCTATCCTCATGACCCACAGGAAAGTGCAATGCCATCAACCTCTTCTTCAGTGAAAAAACCCAGAAGATCTCACACCACATCAACAACATAGAGCCTGCTTCAACTCTTATGCCCACACCTTTGTGTAAAATCGACCAATGGTCAGCCTTCAATGCCCTATCTCTCGCAGATCTCACGACATAATCAACTCCCTTAAAGCCACTTATTATGAAGATGATGTCGTACCCTCGTCCGTCATCAAAACTCTCTCTAGGGAGGTTCTCTCATTCCTACTCAAAAATGCCAATGCCTGCGTCACTCACGGCATCTTCCCAGAAGCCCCCAAGAAAGGCCAGATCCTTCTACTCCTAAACCATCGTACACTAGACCCTGATAACATCGTTAGCTATCAGCCCATTACTCACTTACCATTTATTGGCAACGTCATTGTAATAGTAGTCTTTCTTCAACTCCATGATGACATCAATGCTGCTCATCTGCATGACTAGCAGTCTGGCTTTAGATCGTGTTGCATCACAGAGACTGCAACTTACACATTATAGACAATGCCCTCTTTATCACAGATGAAGCTGCCTCCTGCCTCCTGAGATCACTGGACCTCTTAGGTGCTTTGACACCATTGATCATCCCACCTTCACATGCTCCCTGGAGTCTCGAATGGGATTCACCAGCAATGTCCTACACTGGTCCTGCTACTATTCTAGCCAACACCAGTTTGTTCACGTGGTAATCTCTAGGTCCCAAAAAATACACTTCCGCTGCAGAGCCCCCCAGTAGTCCATATCGCTTCCTGGCATCTTCAAGCTCTACATGGAGCAAATTGGTACTCAACTCATGGAAAACAGCATCAAGATTCTTCAATATACCAATGATACACAACTCTAATTGAAAGTCAGCTCTGCTTCAGATGTTTAACACACTAAACACTGCCTACTCATCCTCTAGACCTGGATGTTCAGAGACTATCTGAAGCCCAAGACAGCCAAGACAGAATTGCTGTTATTTGCCAAGGACAACAAACGAGAGATAGTGCAAATCTGGCCTAATGACATAAACCCTTGATGGCTTCAAATCCTACCTTTCACTGAATCCCAAATCACTTGAATTCATCCTGTACACCAACCTCACCCTCAAAGAAAACATTGCCAAAAAACAAAGGGCCTCATCTACAAGAAAATGAGGCAGTGCTGCGCCGCAAGCCATTTAGCTGCGCCGTGCTGCGTCATTTTCAATGCACAGGGATGCGTCATATTAACAACAAAACAACGCATTCCTGTGCTTTCCCCTGTACTGGGGCACAACTGGCTGCCATGTGCTAGCTCAGGCACCCTTGCGTCATTTTGCAAGGGTGCCTGCACTGCGGGGGTGATTGTTTCTGTGCAGGAAGGGACACCTTTGTGCACAAAAACAATAATTAATGGCATTTTCCTCTTTCTATGAGTGGTGCATAATGTAGCACGAATTGAAAGAAGAAAAAACAAGGAGAAATAAAAGTATTTCTCCTTGTTGCGCCATTCCTGTGCCTCCCATGGGGAGGTGTATGATTCTGACACATTCCCAGTTTTACAAAATATTGTAAATCTGGGAATGGGTCAAGTTCTATGGATGTTGCGTTGGAGCACACACAACGACTACCATGGAACGCCCTTTTCACTCAGAGTAATGCGTGAATGGGGCCCATATTTACAAGGCCATGAAAAGTCACGCAGGGTGACTTCACATGGCCTTGTAAATATGGGCAAGCCCATTGTGACGGTGCATAAAAAAAAAGTGACGCACAGGCAGTGCAATGGGATTGTAAAGTAGCCTCAAAATACTGATCTCTAATGTCTTTTGGCTAGGCACCTGCTATAGAAATGCCATAGCCATACATACATGCATACATACATGTACAATAAGTGACAGAGATTGGTTGTGAATTCTGGATGTATGACGTTACAACGCACACTTTTACAACGCATGCACTTACAACGCATTTTTTACAACGCATAATCCATTACAACGCATGACATTACAACGCATGACACTACAACGCATTTTTAAAAAATACCTTTACAACGCATTACCATTACAACGCATACTACCTTTACAACGCATACCATTACAACGCATAATATTAAATTACATTTAAGGTAAGTATTAGATAGTATAGGGGTAAAAATTACTATTCTAACTCCAGGGGGTGCAACAGTAGGGTAAGTGTTGGATAGTGTAGGGGTAAAAATTACTATTCTAACTCCAGGGGGTGCAACAGTAGGGTAAGTGTTGGATAGTGTAGGGGTAAAAATTACTATTCTAACTCCAGGGGGTGCAACAGTAGGGTAAGTGTTGGATAGTATAGGGGTAAAAATTACTATTCTAACTCCAGGGGGTGCATCAGTAGGGTAAGTGTTGGATAGTATAGGGGTAAAAATTACTATTCTAACTCCAGGGGGTGCATCAGTAGGGTAAGTGTTGGATAGTATAGGGGTAAAAATTACTATTCTAACTCCAGGGGGTGCATCAGTAGGGTAAGTGTTGGATAGTATAGGGGTAAAAATTACTATTCTAACTCCAGGGGGTGCATCAGTAGGGTAAGTGTTGGATAGTATAGGGGTAAAAATTACTATTCTAACTCCAGGGGGTGCATCAGTAGGGTAAGTGTTGGATAGTATAGGGGTAAAAATTACTATTCTAACTCCAGGGGGTGCATCAGTAGGGTAAGTGTTGGATAGTATAGGGGTAAAAATTACTATTCTAACTCCAGGGGGTGCATCAGTAGGGTAAGTGTTGGATAGTATAGGGGTAAAAATTACTATTCTAACTCCAGGGGGTGCATCAGTAGGGTAAGTGTTGGATAGTATAGTGTAATATTATGCGTTGTAATGGTATGCGTTGTAATGGTAGTATGCGTTGTAATGGAATGCGTTGTAAAGGTAGTTTTTAAAAATGCGTTGTAGTGTCATGCGTTGTAATGTCATGCGTTGTAATGGATTATGCGTTGTAAAAAATGCGTTGTAATGGTAGTGCGTTGTAAAAGTTGCGTTGTAAAGGTTGTTCCCCGTGAATTCTTCTTGCTGTGGGGGCTTGGATGGTAGAGCACTCTGAAAGATATAGGGAAATATGTAAGTGGCCTGACAAGTCTCTGGTTGCACATTCAGTTAATGCTTTTTATTATTCATGACCACCAAGTTGAGCTGTTGTCAAACTGTATGCACTGGCCCATCCACTACCTGATTAAAACCCATTTTTTGAATGTTTTATGAACCTTTACATCTGGCTTTGGCCTCAGTCTGTTGTCATGCCAGTTGATGTCATCCATGACTAAGAGCTTCCTCGTCTTGATTTGCAGTTAATGTTTTTGTGGACTTTCTGCTAGAACAGGGAGCGCTCCTGGAAGATGCTAGATTACTAATTTAATGTATCAGTTTTTTTGTAAACAGAGGAATCTGGCTGAGAGAATATTAAAGTTATGTGTGAACACAACAGGTCCAGAAGTGATGTTTAAATTTAATTTCAGGTCTATCATGCTAGGCATCTACTACAGGTCTGGATTGGTCCACCGGAGAGTACCAAGTAAAGGCAGATGAAGGTTAGGCCAAAACCTCAAGAGACTATGTCAGGGATAGATGGCAAGCAACTTAGGGCCTGATTATGAGAACCTGTGGTGGCGGTCTGACCACTGCCGTACTCTGGGACTGCCCACGGTATTACGTCTGCGGCAGTTGGACTGCCACAGGACCACTGCAACTGCCAGGGATCCAGGATCCCGCGGCATTTGTGCAATAGTCAGAGGCAGAAATATGCTGGTGGTGCCGCAGCGGCACCGGCTAGCATATTTTGAGTTGCCTCACCTCCACATTTTTCATGGCAGTGAAGCCACTATGACAAGGGTGGCGATGAGGCTACTTAGGTGACCCTAATAGAGCCCCCTGCCGCCTCAGGGCCCAGGAGGTGCATGTGGGGGGGGGGCACATGTAGTGCCTGCTGGATTTGCACCTCCAAATCCTGCCACACCATACAGAAAGGTGAAGGTGGCGCTTTGTGAGTGGGCGGTCTTCATTTAAGGCTCTTCTATGAACCTAACAGACTGCCTCTGTCAGATTGTCACATGACCACCCACCAGATCAGGATTGAAGCTCTATTCTGGCAGGTGGTCGCACCACAGTAATGGTAGCCCTACAGGGGACGGTTTGTTGCACCATCCACTGTAGGACCGCCAAATCTGTAATTGACCCCTTAGTGTAGTATTGTCAATATTAGTACACAGGGCCTCAGGTTAGAGGCCAATATTGACCAACTTTAAGCATCAGACAGGGTAGGAATATATAGCGCATGAGGCCTTGCTATGCCTGTGTGCCAGGAAGAAAGATAAGTTGGCCCAGTGAAGTATCACCTAGCTAAATATCAGTCTGATGGGGCGAGCCTTCAACTCTTTACAGAACCGTGCAGACTTTGAGAAAGTCTCTTTAATATCTCAGATGTGCAGCACAGACACCTTTATATAAAAAGAGCACCAATAAATATTTTCAGTCTTACCTGGTTGATAATGAGCTTGTTTTGTGAGACAGGCCTCAAGGGTCTGTATAGTTAATGGTGTTGTGCGTCATTAAATAGTTATAGTCTGGCACTCTACTCCTTACTATACTATCATCTATAAGAGCCTCAGTTAAAAAGTAAACTTTATCTCATAGTTGCTCTTTTTCCTTTAAACCCACAAATTTAATATTAACTAAAGATAACTGATTCACTTCTCTGATTTATTTAATCCTCATTTCGAAAGTCTATTAAACATGTTTATCCAGAAGTTAAATATCATTCCCCTGTTCTCATTGTAAATAAATGATTCAGAGATGAGTTAAGAAGCAGGCTACTCTCAGTGAGGACTCTGGTCTGAGTCAGCAAAAAGGAGCAAACAAAATGAGGAGGTTACATTGAGTAAACTTTGTTTTTCAAGAAGTAAAATTTTCTGATAGAGAAATAGTTGTTAAAAAGAAACAATTAACTTAGATGTAGTGGTTTTAAAATCGTTAATAAATATTGTTTGAAGTATAAACACTTGCTGCACTTCACTGTGGATAAGAGCTTGGAAATAGGAGAAGAACTGTGCTTGTAAGTGCACACTCAGAATGATGAACCAGCTCCAGGCCATGGTTGGAAGAAAAGCATGTGAGTAAATATGAAACAGTAGATTTAAAGGCCAAAGTCACATGGCGGATGGTGGCTGATGAGGCCCAAGCCATTAACTTTGATTAGATTTGGGCAGACAGTGAAGCTGAATCTTTTAGTTCAAAGCATTTTTAAGGGAAGACAATGGACCTGTCAAATGGCATGGTGTCTGACAGATGATATTTCTGTAGGGCAAACTTTGCTGCAAGGAGAAATATACAATCTACTAATACATATGTGAGTAATGAATACCAGTAATGTGTGGGATATTTCTGCAAGTTGGTTACTCCTTTTGTGTCTTATTACATTACATTACGAAATGCACAAGAGAAGAATGAATGGCCAATTAATGTATGCTTAATGAAGGAATGCATTAATTGATTGTCAGCATGGAAAGGTATATAACTTTTAAAGCAAGTTAATGATAAAAGAGATGGTATTTTACAAAAAAAAACATCTTTTGTTAATAATGTATTTTAAAATTGTACTCATTGAAAAGAAAAAGTGACCATAAGGTGAAATTTGTGGTAGAAGTCATTCCAAGTAGTGTCCTTTTTTGTTTTCTATTGTAAGTTTTAGGGACTTTAAATACTTATATATAAGGAACAGTTACTTGGACAGAGGTTCTGCATTTGCTCCACTGATTGCTCTTTTGGTCTGATGAGGGCATGCTAGTTCCCCCAGACCTTAAACCTGTTTTTGGGATGTAAACTAGTTTATTAGATATGTTTCATTTAAGGATTCTCCCTTTTGGTTTCATCTTGCGGAGGTCATTTGAGAAGAAATTTACCTTCTTTATGTCAGCAGCAGATGTGCGGGTCTTTTTGGGAGTGAGATGGTGAGTTGCTGACAGTAATCTTGTGACTGCTTCTCCCAATTGTAGTAGTCAGTGTTGTGACTTCAGAGGCCATAAGACCTTCCACAAAAGAGTCTTTGCCTTTACAACTGGTTTCTTTGCGTAAGGGCTGGTCTGACATTTTACCTACGTTTTCAACCTATTTCAGACTTGTTTATAACACTCTCTAGTGTACTGTCAGGACAGTTAAGGACTTGATAGACAGTGATATGGGGCCCGATTCACAGAACTAACTTAAGACAAAATCCTAAACTTACTACCATTTTGGTATTCACAGAAGGCACTTACTCATTTTGGTATTCACAGAAGGCACTTACTCATTTCAGTATTCACAGAAGTTAGGACTCCTAACTTTAGGACTCCTAAATGCCTTCTGTGAATACCAAAAGTCTAAAAGTTAGGATTTTTCTCAGTTTAGGAGGCCTAAAGTTAAGAGTCCTAACTTTACTACTCCTAAACTGAGAAAAATCCTAACTTTAAGACTTTCGGTATTCTCAGAAGGCATTTAGGTCTCCTAAAGTTAGGAGTCCTAACTGTACTACTCCTAAACTGAGAAAAATCCTAACTTTAAGACTTTCGGTATTCACAGAAGGCATTTAGGAGTCCTAAAGTTAGGACTCCCTAACTTCTGTGAATTCCAAAATGAGTAAGTGCCTTCTGTGAATACCAAAATGAGTAAGTGCCTTCTGTGAATACCAAAATGGTAGTAAGTTTAGGATTTTGTCTTGTTAGTTCTGTGAATCGGGCCCATGGAGTTTTGATTAGTTATCAAATGAGTTTGAGACTGTGGCGCCTACTACGTTGAAATGCTTCCTGGGCAAAGCCCATTTTTTCTATGTCCAATAGTCTTACCTTGATAAAGGTTTAATGGTGTTTAAGTTTGATATGTGTAGTGATAACTATCATTCATATCAGAAGGCATTAGTCGTGTTGTTGAGATCTGGTGGAATCAGTGTCTTCTTCCGCACTTCGCTGTTCCACAGCTAGCCACACTGAATTGTAGTCTGTAGGTTAACAGCAGGCAAGGGAAAGGGGAATGAGAATGGGAGAAGAGTCAACATGTCTAATGCTCATGAGAGTGATGAATCAATGTGACAATACCCAGTGTCTCTACTTTGATTCATTAATGTCCTGGACATTAATGTCTATAGGTTGGAGTGGATATCTAAAGATAGCATACATATTTAGAATCTTATCATTATAGAGCATCACCTATCCCTTTAGTTATAACTTATACACTTTTACAATATTTCTAGTTTTCTGACTGTCTGTGTGGGAGTGGAAAAGTGGCAGTCCAGAAAACTGGAACATAAAAAATAATTTTTTTAAGACATTTTACACAACCTAAAGGATAAACGTAGTCTTTCTTTAAAAAGGCAACAACCTTCTAATTGTGAGTACATGCATTCTCTTACTGTGGTTTATTCAAGATAGCGGTTGGAAAACATTAAGAAAATAAACATTCAACAGCACTATATAGGTGACATTGAATCCCAATTACTTTTTTCCGTAAACATCACCGATGCTGTAAATACTTATTGAGCATCATAAATATTTCAAGTCAATAAAAATAGACATATGTCTCTGCTCTTGCTTCACATAACAGTATGCAATAATGTTAACAAATAATTTGGGGCTTGATGCACAAAGCCTTTTTTTGGTCGCAAATGGCCAAACACGCAGAATCGGGCCGTTTGCGAATGCAAAAAGTAATTTACAAATGTACAAAGCCCTATACGCGATTCAGTAACCTGTTACTGAATTACAATTTGGGTTCACGAATCGGTATTTGGAAGGGGCGCATTCAGGGCATACCTTCCAAATACCGATGTGCATTGGTATGCACAAAAGTTTTGTAACTGAAATGGAATTGCAAACATTTGCAATTTACCGGCAACTCAAAGTGGTGGTAACCCATTCCCCTTTGAGAATGGTTGAATTTTTTTTTTTTAAGAGCAGGCAGTGGTTCTAGGCAGTGGTCCACAGGACCACTGCCTACTCTTAGAAAACGGGCTGCGTTTAAAAAAAATATTGCTTTATTTAAAATCAATCACAGACATGGTGGTTTGCTGACTACAGCAGGCCACCATTCCTGTGATTGCAGTGAATTATAGTGGACAAGAATTGGGAAGTACCTTATTAAAATATATTGGTTATGGGCGGGCTAGTAGGAGAGGGCAAACTATCAGCCGTACAAGTTTCAGAGCCCAGTACCATAATCAAGGACAAGGATATTTTAGAGGACAAGGAGGTGCTCAGTTTTTCTCTCAAAGAGGAAGACCAAGAAGTTGTGGAAATTTTCGAATAATGGACAGAGCCAGGGTGAGTACGAAGATTATTTCCATTTCTTTCCCGAAAGGTGTAGAAGGAAGATTAACATTTTTCAAAGAAAAGTGGAAAACGATAACAGGAGATACATGGGTTTTAAAGGCAATAGATAGATATGCAATAGAGTTTGACATGGAACCAGTTCAAGAAAACGAACCACAGGAGTTGAGTTTTCAGGAGGAATTCCAAAAAGTAATCGAAGACGAGGTTTTGCAGATTTTGGGAAAAAATGCAAATGTTCAGGTAGAGGAGGAAAAGAAAGGGTTTGTGAGTATGTTGTATGTTGTAGAGAAGAAAGAGAAAAGGTGAAGACCGGTAATAAATACTGCAAAACCTGTCCAATCACATCGCGATTTGCTCGATAACCCTGCGCATGCCGTGATATCATCACGTTGGTCTTCCCAGTTTACTGAAAAACAATGCCTTCTGCAAGAGCGTGTGAAATTCTATCCATGCAGTGACTCGCGTGTACACGTTTGTCTATTTCACCCGCGTGAGCCAAAATACGGGTAAGACTCGCGTTATTTAAATCAAATTTCAACTTATCCTTCCTAATAATTTTTCTTTTAAAACGGATAACCCATCCAAAATACATTAAAACAGCACCTCAAAGGCTCTAACCTAACACCTATTCTCCTATTATTAAAAAAAAAAATAATCGCTAAATTTTTAAACTAATCATTTATAAATCTGCCAATTAAAAATTAAATTAAAGCATACATACTACACACACCCATAAATTGGGTTAACACATACAAAACTCCATCATCAATCACACCATTCCAAAATTATCTTTATACATTAAAAATATAATGAGTAAAAAATAATCCACTTAAAATGGAGAACAGAGTATAATTTATGGGACAGAACATTCTATTAGTTATTGTGATGTTATTTTTGGTTCTATTAGCTTTAAAATGGTTGCTGCTCAGAAGAGGCAAATAAAAGTTATTATGCATAATGCTAGCCTCCTGTCTTGACATAAAATTGGGAACTACCTCATTAATTTTCATGAGGTTGGTATGTTTGCGAGCCACTACAAATCGCTATTTAAGTAATAGGGGGTAAATAACCCTTTTGTATATTAGTAACAGTGATTATCAAACAATGAATTGCAAAAAATCACTCTTTGATAATCGCTATTACTATTGTTTGTACATCTAGCCCTTGTAGTTCTCTACTCCTACAAGATAGTTTGGATTCAGTACTTTAAATTGTAGACATTTGTTTCTCCAAAACCACCTGCATAGCCTTATAAAGATTCCATATGTTCAGATTCCATTTTCCCAAACACACTTTAAGGAAAAGTTAAACTGTCTCTAAATAGCTACACCATTTAAAATCGAGGTTCTTCTGGCTACAACAACAAAGGATCTTGATTGACTAGCATGGTTGTCATGAGCCACAAGGAAATATACCCCAAAGCTATCAACATCAGAGACACAATTTTTCTAAATAACAGAGAATTCATTGGAATCTTAGGATATGTAGTTTATGTTCAGACGACACGTAGTGTATCCAATAGAGAGCTGAGTTCTCCTGCCAAGCATCTCTAATAACTTGTGACCACCGAAAGCCTTTCCTTCCCTTGAAAACCCTTAACGCTATTGAGTCTGAAGTATAATTGTCACACATACATTGATTGCTGCAAGGTGAACCACAGAACTTGAGAGTATCAGGGAGGAGTTCACAATAGCAATTGATGACATATCTATGGTCAATTCTTTATATGATTCAGGATATGAAGAGAAACTCTGCATTACAGTAATGCATGAGTGGATGTTTTTGATCTGGCATTGAAAAAAGCGCCAATAGATTACTGGTCTTGTCTGTAGGTGAGGAAGTGATCATGCTGTGATACAAAATCAGGGCGACTGTTGGGTTCTATAGGACAAGGGTTTGAGGAAGGGTAGGTCTTAGGCATTTGAGATGGGGTAATATGTTGTGACCGTCTTCAGTCCTATAGTAGCGTGGGTGGTATTATTGTAGTAGTAGATGTGGGTTACTTGTGGAATATGAGTTAGCATCCCTGGCCCAGGTAAAGATGTAGCATGGGGAGGCTAAGGCAGTGTTATTAATGGTTTCTAGATTTGCTGATAGGAATAGATTTGTAGAGTGTTTTCTAATGTGCAAAGAAAACAGAGTTCTTGTAATAGTTTAGTTTGTTGGATTGATCTAGAATGGTCACTTTTTGTTTATGTCAACCATACTGAGTGAAGACTTTCATGTGTACATTGAACAGCTTTCAATGATGTAGAAAAAGTTATGCTTCTAAGATTGAAAGTGGTTACTTTTATCTCATCCAACTTATGATCAAGCACAAGCAGTTTGGCTTGATTATCTTTTAGAATAATGGGTCTGAATCACACAATTGCCATTATATAACTTTTGTATGCCATTCACAAATGTATTCCTGGCTGCCCTAGAGGCATGTGCCACTGCAGATTCCCCAGTTACAAGAGTTCAGAAATCAGCAGCAAGAAATCACAGTCATGGGGTGACGACAAGTGAGTTTTTCAAGGCCTGGTTTGCCATAGAAATTTGGGAACACCCGCAAATATGTACGTTTGTGTGTATTCCGAAACTCCTCTCTGATCTTTTTTCGCTCAGAAAAAGGTCAGAAACGTTCTCCATCCAAGCATTCTCCATCCAAGCATAAGAGTAACTCCCCTCCTCACAAGGAATTTTTTTCCCCCACAGAAACACATGTTTTTGCATCACAGGCTCCATTCTACATTCCCACTGTGTGAAGCACTTTGCAATGGAAAACGCCACACAGGGGGAAAACAAGACACTCCCAGGAAAACCTGAACCTGAAGCAGATTTCCAGGCATCCTTTTGAAAATATTCATAAATAGAAACTTTTCAATTTTTTCCATTACTACGTCTCAATGTTTCTAAGATAATAAATGCCATGAATGAGGTAGAAGACAGATTTAAGTCTGAAGGCTGGAAAGATTTAGAGGCATCTTGCAATTAAGCCTGGGCGGAGCAGGCGTGATGCCTCTACACGAAGTTCCACGGAGTTGGAAAGCAACTCCGTGGAACTTCGCTCCGCTCCCCCCTCCCCCTCCCAAAATAATAAAATTAATTAAAAGACACTTACCTGCCCGTGGCTGCCTCCTCCTCGATATCACTGCACTCCTGCCTCCTCGTCGCCGTCCTGCTTTACTGATAACCCCTACGTTGTACGTCTTGCGAGTGCGCAAAACAATTATTTTGGGAGGGTGGAGGGGCCGGCTAACTACGCTCCGCCACGGAGTTGTAGTTTTGCCTGAACTCCATGTTTGCAACGGAACACAGAGTAGGCAAAACTGTGTAAACTCCGCTGGCGGAGTGTAGTTACCCGCCCGGGTTTACTTGCGATCAGTGGCAGCTGGTATTTACCTGCAGCGTGGGCGTGGGTCACGGGGGAGACGGAGGAGTGTGAAAATAAAATACACTTACCTCTCTGCCACCGCTCCTGCCGCCGCCTCTTTCTTCTCTCGGTCCTCTTCGCCCGCAGGACAGGAAGCAGGAAGCACCCATCACCCGGCCTCCTGATAGCCAATCACAACGCTGCAATGCTGCATTGTGATTGGTCTGAGCACCGTGGATCGGCGTTCAGCCAGAGAATGGGAGGCCACGCATGTTCTCCATGCAGGCCTCCCATGCAGGCCTCATGCAGCCAGCATTAAGAACATACAAAGGGCGCTTGGCGGTTTGACGGGCCCGAGAGGGCTGACCAAAGAGTCATGTGCATGAGGAGCAGTGGGCAAACCAATCCTCCCCTGCCCTGCCCTTTGAGCAGAGCAGCCACGTCTCCCAGCTGAGCAAGGACGTACAAATAAAATGATAATAACAATGAGTTATAATCATTTTATTTTTACCTTTTTGACCTTCTCAGTGAGGTGACACTCCTCCGCCTTAGCGGAGGAGCCCCCTGTGCTTGCAATAGCTGTTCAATGTTACAAGAGGCTTCATAGTACAGAGTGATGGAAGTCCCATGCTCACTGTGCCAATGGTATCAATCTATAATTTACTGCTGAGGACCAAATCAACAAAAGAGTTCTGGGCTGCTCATTTTCCAGCCTGAAGAGGATCAGCCAGCCACTTCTGTTGTATGGAACATCAGGCCCTGCTCCCGGTTATTTTAGTTTCACGTTTTAGCTTGATATCGTTTTTTAATCTTGACTTTTTACATGATTTACATTGACACAAAATTATACTCAGAAATTATTCTGCATGCCGTTTATTTCTTGGTAAGCATTATTATCATGTTATTCGTACACTTTGTACAAGGCTTGGAACATAGAACGCGATGCCCTTGCATTTATGTTGTCCAGTTGGAGACAGCTCTAAGACTCCAGACACACAATCGCATCAGCACTTCACCTTTGACACAGTGCGTTTGGAACAGTGCATTTATTTTATAAATGGCCTCTATGTTAGATTTGCACTTCTGCTGAGATTGTCCTGGAACGCGACACACTGTGACGGAGATGCAGTCCTGCTGACATTGGCCTCTATCCTGCAAAGAATGATAGCCTGTTTTACACTGGCCAGCTTCCTAATAAGTCATTTTCAGGTATGGAAGGATGTATTTGGTAGGTGGTCCTCCCACTATGCTCTCTATAGTATAGGTAGTGTTAGGTAAGAGAATAATCATATAACAGCATAGTAATGTCATCATGGTTGAACTGTTTACCTTTTTCACCATTGTTGTTATGCAGGTTAACATGCTTTGTTTCTTCTGCCTAATCATTGCAGCACATTCTTTCTATGCATGAATAGGAATGTTTAAATAAATGTTTCAAAAGCCTATTCTTATATTTCTTGTGTTTTCCTTGGGAATGACAAAGTAAAACAACGAAAGAATAAGATCTGTTTCCACGATTTCCTTGGGAGAATAAAGAGTGGTCATGTTTGAGGTACCCTGGAAAGGTTAGGGATTCAGATGTGGCACTGTGAACCAGCTACAAACCAAGGCAACATTTTCTGATGATATGCGTGAACCGAGATTCCATATTCTGAAGCTTATGTTGTCTAGATACACAGTCCTACTTAATTCGTAGGAACAGTATAATAGTCCTTAAGTACTTAATGGAGTAAGTGTGGGTGGAGGGCTACTTATACGTGTAATAACTCACATGCTATAACTGTTTATAGCTCTCTGTCTTTTATTATACATTGAAATAACAGTTCTTTTTGGGCTATATCAGATCATCTTTTTGTTCACAATCAAAGTTTCCCACATGCTTATTTCTCTTCTCCTCATTTTTCAAGCTCCTGCAATTGCGTACACAGGTCTCGAGCTAGGACATGGCTTCCTCCACATCTGGCAACCCTCAAGAGAGGAAAGGTAAGTGTTAATAGTCCTATGGTTTAGATAAAGTGCTGCGGTACTCACTTCCCTCTCTCGTAAACCTCTTTCCTTTCTTTCTCCCCCCCTACTTCTCTATTTTGCTTTTTCCATCTAGTCTGCCTCTATGTCATTTTTACCTGACTTTTATGGAACTACTGTTTAGGTGGCAGCCAGTCCAAACCTTCCCAATCTATTAAAATTCTCCTTCTTTAAATGAGTTGCCCTGATGGGTTTAGAACATGCTTGTAGATTCTGTTCCTGGGTTTTTAGCACATAGGTTTATTTTGAACTTTGCCTTTTCCCCTTCTCTGAAAATGTATCTTGTAGGACCCGGGTTAACAAAATTTAATAAAGAGATTAATCCAAAATGAAAACCAACTCCAAGAGGACATAAAGTGAGAGGGACAGAAAAGACGTTTAAGAGAAAGAAAAGCACCAGGTAAGCCATGGTACTCCAGTGAGTAAAGCCAAAGGATGGAGTGCCACCTCTACCAGTCTCCCTGTTCTCCTTCGTCAGGGGATACCATCTCATCCTGAGTGCTTGGAGCCATCCCGAGTTCCCCAACACTCATTGTCACTTCTGTGATGGCGGGACCCAGTCTCTTCTACTGACAGGGCTGAATGTCAAGGCAAGGATTATTCTCCTCCCACCTGCCTTCCTCTCCTGCTAGGCTTCCCACTGCCCTCTTTGCTCCTGATCCAGCATCTGCATCGTCCTGGAGAACATTGTTGCCTTGTATTCCAGTCCTTTCATAGTGCCAACTTCCTACTCCCTTCTCTTTTTTCATTTCCATTCTTCCTCTCTGAAATATTTCTTCTCTTTCTGCTCCTTTGAGACTTTCCTTCCTAATCTGTTGTTGCTTTTTCTTTCCCAGGCTCCTCAGACTCGTATCTCGTAGGAACATCGCACCACACTCAGATTAGAATCCACTCCCTCTGGTAGCCTCAGTGCAGGGACCTTGTGTGATTTGCACATGACTGACCTATAACTAGAGAGGCATTGCAGGACAAAAAGACAGGGTGAACCAATAAATTAACCTGACTCAATCCTGGTAGCAATGGCAGAGAGCAGACAGGTTTACCATAAGGCAATGAGTAAAGTGTTGATGAAGTACTAAAACATTAATAAAGTCAAAACACCAAACAATAAAATTCGCAAACCGAATTAGAAAAATAGTCAATTTTAATAACAAAAATAGTGCCAAAAAGCACTAATGCCAATGATAATCTATTGAAGCAGTTGACCATAACCTCGGTGTGATTCCAAGCTGAGTGCGATGTAGCACTCGTCAGATACCCTAAGCAGGTGAAAGATTTTACCTTTTTTATGTAGTTCAAACTCTTCCAGTGCAACAAGCCTGAAAATGTATTAAAGGAAGATATATCAAAATTGGACACCTTTGCTGCATGTCTCATAAAGGCTCCAAAGGGCTTGGAAGTCCAAATATTTTGAAGGATTTTTGGCACTTCTCCGGCTGAGGTCTAATGCTCCTGCGACCCCAGGGACAGCATTCAGGGGCCAAGACTCACTCCAACATAAGCCACCAGATGGGTCCAGTCCAGGTCAAGTTAATACTGGTTGACAAGCCACTTCAAACAAGCATTTGCAATGCAATAGGTCTCGCATTTGCGAGAGTTTGATCTATTGGCATTGTAAATGACAATGCCTTTTATTTATGTGTTTTGAAAGCTGCAAGCGGTGCATAACAACGCACATTTCTTATTTATAGTACTTGCTTACGAAAAGCACGGCTGGCAGTAAAAGAGGCGTAGTTACTGCCAGCCTTGCTTCTTGTAAGGGATCTAGATTAATTTACACTGTGTATACTTACTACTAACCTGCATTTTCAATGTACTGTCCAAATCTGTTAGTGATATAGCTGATCAAAGAAGGTGACTCCTCCCTTGCCAATAATTAACACACGTATGTGCACAATCAACGATGAACTCAACCCTGCCTCACGAATTATCGGGCACATGCCTGAAAACTCACAAAGAGTGTGAATGCTTCTGCACGTGCACCATTGATGTTGAACTCCTACATGCACTGCATACACTCCAGTCCTGTGCAGACTTAAACACGCTGTTCACAGGGCTAACAGTTTGCACTCAGACATTTGATGCACACTTTGCAGTGATGCCAATCGTGCCACGCACACCCAGTGATAATGTGCATAAGTGTTGATTTTGCACATAAGTGCCAGTAATGTACAAGGTCGTGAAGTTACTCACTGCCTGCAACCTAGTGCACATTCCTTCCGATTGTGAACCGACCAACAACGTGCACCCTTGCCAATAACGTGTGCAGTCCTGCATGAGGCACATACTTAGCAGAGACGTGCACACACAAATTTGGTGCCCTATACAACACACACAGAGTAGAGCACACTTCTCTGTGCTGTCAACACGTTAGTGATGTGCACGTGCAGAACACTGGATAGTGCTGTGCATTCACCAGCAAGGTAGTGCCAATCAAACAAGCTGTTCACATTATTGTCGCAGTGCACAGACACGTGCATACATAGTGCAGCTCTTACTAAACACAGACTTTTCACGTGTGTGTTCTGGGAAGTAAAGCTAGTGGATGCGCACCGAGACGCATTCGTAAGCACACATACATGGTAAAAAGCAAAGGCACGCACGCTAACATTAGAGAAAATACAATTGCATGTAGAGAATAGGTGGTAAATCACTGCACGGGTTTTGTGTGATTTGAGACAAGTGTGCACAAAACCCATACTTAAGATTCACGTACACGCTTGAAACTGAAATGCAAGTAGACAAGTGCGAAAAGTGACGGACGGGTGGGAGGCCAGGGAGGGGCTGGAACAAATGGCCGTGAGTTTAGCGAGGTGGGAGGGAACACAGCACACGGAAAACAAGTAGCGTGAGACAAGAATAAAAGTTAAGCAAAGCATGATGAAAGGCGCAGCCACCATAATTACAGACAAGAATAAAAGTTAAACAAAGCATGATAAAAGGCGCAGCCACCATAATTACAGATAAAGCTCGGTTTGTTGGAAAGAAGCCATGCTCTTCTACGAGTTTCTCATGGGTCCTCGCCGCCTTCTGCCAGCAGCGCTGCATTTCTCAGCCATGCATGAAAGATCACTGCGGGGCTTCTTGTTGGAGGCAAAAGCATCTTTGTAGCACAGCAGGCAAGTATGATCCCGAGCATGGGCTCTGCACGGAGGGCAAATAAACACCTATTACTTTGCTGCTGTGTTAGTGCAGTAAAATAGCAACCTCTATTTGCATTAGGGAAACCATATTAATTTTCTTGCTAATGTAAAAAGAGAAAAGTGTTTTCATGGACTGGTATCTGCTGCAGCAACCTCTGTGCTCAGTTACGACTCTGCGAGGCCAATTACCTACCAGAGGCGCGTTACTGATGGAGTTTGATCTGCATCATGGGAAATGTAGTCGTATTTAGGTGGCTGAGCGCGATGCTTATTCTGTGAAAATAAGTCTCATGCGCTATATCAGCGCCTCTTTACACATGCGAGAAGCAGAAATATGGTGAGAAAAAACACATATCCATCCAGAAGTTTGTCGCACGTTACGGACTGACAATTCAACATTGAAATGACCAGTCAATCCTTGCTCGTGTATTTTTTATGCATGGTCATTCTTTCGAATGGGCAGAATCTTTGGTAGAAGAGATAACAAGCTGTGAGGGAAGTGGGATTAGGGAGGGGGTGGCAAATGGTGAGCTCATTTCACGGCCGCTTTGATGTTCTCATCAAAGCGGCCGCGAAATGAGCTTTTGTAAACGGGGGATTTGAAAGTGCTAACTAGTGCTTTCAGGCTGCCAAATGGTGCGTGCGCCCGGCGCACATGCACTGTATTTGGAGGCCTGGAAGCACTCGTTTGCACTTCCAGATCCCCCTTTTACAAAAGCTCTCGCGAGAGCAGCGCTAAAGCGCTGTCTCAGACGAGACCTAAAAAAGGCCTCTTACAGCTTGTGGTATCCTTGTAGACTCACAGGAGGTCAGCCAACGGACCCTTGAAATCCACTTCTTTATCCTGGATACAATAAGGAAGAGGTCCATTTCTTCCGAGCTCCTCTTAGGTCACAGAAGCAGGTCCAGTCATCTTCTGATCTTCCACAGGCCCAGAAGGTGTTCTTTACTTTTTTGTGTGCCTTTTTTTGTTCAAACGTTATGTATAAACACAGAAAAAACTGAAAAACCATGAGCTGATACATAGAGAATGATATTTGCACACTACAAAATAAATGATAGAGATATGTAAATTCGTAGAACAGCATTACAGTACATGAGATGCGGCTCTCGACCGGTCATAGCAAAAGTAATGTGGGAGATTTCAGGCTAACTGTAGGTAAAGATGAGATGGTAACCAGTATGGATGGCCTGAACTGGGTGGATAATGTGAGTTAGCCAGACATACACTAGTAGGCAGGCGCGGATCGTCCATTGGGGCGTTGGGGCGTAGCCCCCCGCCCCCCGCGCACCCGCCCGCCCGCGCCCGCAGCTTCCTCGGTGTCTCTGAACTTAGTTTACTTAAGTTCAGAGATGCCGAGGGTGGGGAGAACTAACTGACAATGCATGTCACTCAGCATGACGTCGGACCGTGGGTGGTCCGGCGTCATGTTGACTGACATGCATTGTCACAAGCTAGGGAAAGGCAGCACAAGTGCGCATGAGTGGGCATGGAGATTAATTTTTAGTCCGTGCCCAGTAATGCGTACTTGTGTTTTTACTGCCTTGCGCATGCCCATTAGGAGCCCCTCGGTCTCCTAATGGGCAGGCGGCGGGCGTAGCGTAAGCTGTGCCCTCAGCCAATCCTGGCACTGCTGGCAGCGCCAGGATTGGCTGAGAGGGGTTGGCAGGCCCCTCCTCCACTACCATTAGTGAAGGCGCCCAGGGGATCAGAGGTCTGAGAGGTGGCGTTGACCCGTGGACCCGTGGACCGGCTGTGAGGTAAGTTTTTAAAAAAAAATATTTCATTTCCCCCCGTGCGAGACCCCCCTCCCCCCGCGAGCCGCGACTGAACATAAGCCTTCTTGTCAGTGTTCCTGCTTCCCGGTAAGAAATGTAAATGTGCACGCCAACTCCCCAATCTGCAAATGTAAAGGGTGCCAAGTTCGGATGTGTGTTGTCTTTGTGGGTGCTTGTTTTCGTCCGTGGAATTCGGCACAAACCGGGCACGTGTATATTTAAATACAAAAGTGAAAACTGAGTAGTTTAGGGCCTTCTGTCTTTCTGCAGGACTTTGTAAAAGTCTGTCAACTGTCTCCCGTATGGGAAATTCAACAACTGTAGGAGGATTACAAATGCATGCAGTGCGCAAATAGATTTTGTGTTTTTCTGCACAAATAGATAAAAAAATATGCCTGGTGTCTATTATGTAATAAGCAATAGGGCTGGACCGAGATTTGTAAAGTGTTCAGTCGAAGCGGACAGTTTTAGGGTACAGTTTGCCTAGACAGGTGGCTTGCTCTTAGACCGCCCGATGCAGGAAGTTGAGTGACAATTGAATAACTTTTCCTCGCTCTTACCAAACCATGCGGTGGATGGACGAGCAAACAGGGAGAGACAGACTCCAGCGGCGAGAAGCGGCAGAAGCATCATGTTGACGCTGGCCGGAGCACTGTAATCTCTCTCTGCCTTCTCCGGGAGCTACCAGCTAAGGTGTGTGAAGTGTGTGCTTTTAAAAGACCGTGGCATTATAAACAAAACTGCTCTTACTGAGTGCAGTCCGCAGTAAATCTATATTTTGGAAACACTTATCTTAAAACTTTTTGTGTATTCTGTAGCAGCCTATTTTATACTGTGTGCAATGCAAGTTCGAAGCCTGTTATGAAGCTCTGTGGTTATACTGAATAAGCAGTTACCCACGTTATCATATGAAATCTCTTTATTGATGTCATAACTGCACACAATTGCGTTAGTAACCTTCTTGCTTTCTCACATTTGCTTGAAAATGAAACATTTGCCCCCTCTTTTTTCAAAATTTTCTCAGTTGTTTGCCACATTGCACTCAGCAGCAACTTTTACTTCTCACCACGTTTAAATGTCACCAGCCGCCACTGCTAGTAGGTGGGCAAATGAGATGCCAGAGTGTGCAAAAGAGAGTGCGAAAGAGAGGACAGGGGTGAAAGGAGGAGAGGTGGAGGGTGTATTAATAACCCTGGGCGGAGTTCGCGGAGTTCCGCAATGCGGAACTTTGCGAAGTGCATAAAAAACTCTGCCGCACTACGCGTAGCTCCGCGAGGGGCAGAGTTTCCTCAGATTAATGCAGTTCGCTGTAATTGTCAGTGCCAGGTGCTTGTCCACACTGTGCAATCATTGCAGACGGCATCATGCACAGTGCAAGCGGTCGCTGCTTCTTTTCTGCTGCTCGAGTAGATTTTTACTCGAGCGGCAGATTTCTCAGCACGTGCGGGCGTTTTCTCAACGCGAGTGCTCAAGAGCAAATGCGACCACTGGCAATGAGAAATCGGACCGCCCGCGTTGGAAAATCTTTCCGGGAGGTTGATTTTCCGCGCTCGTGCGTGCCAACTTAATATTGACGATCACGAACGAGGAAAATTCTCGCCGGGAGGTGGATTTTCCCCGCTTGTGCTTGCCAACTTGACGTGGACGAACATGAGCGCCGAAAAAAACTCCACTCTGCAACGCGGAGTGTGGAAAACTCCGCAAACTCCGCAAGCGGAGCGGAGTTCACTGCTCAGACTTAGGTTTTAACTCCTGGTGTGTAGCAGGTGCCCCATGGGATTAGGTGGTAGTAGGTCTCAAGGCTTTTTTATATATGCCCTTGTACATGTGAGCTATGGAGGATCCACTTTTTGGAGGTACAGGTCGAGTGAGTCCCTGAAGTACATGAGCCAGAGGTGTTTTTTAAGGATATTTCTGTGGTGGATTTCCATTCTAGCAGGATTGTTTTAGAGCCTAAGGGCAGCATCAAGTCGTGTAAGAGTGAGTCTTCTGGGGATAGCTTGATGATTATTTTTAATATATTATGATGATTATTCTTATTATATTACGATAGGGTGATGTGCTGTAAGACCTAGCGTTGAGGTCAGTACAGTTGGGGGGAAATGGATTTTAAAAATGTCTTGGATGGTCTGCTGTATCTTGGACCATAGTGGTTGGACCACTTTGCATGTGAGGAGCATATATTCAATCGACCCAGTGGATTCCTCGCAGTGCCAGCTCTCTAGTTTGAGGAGTCCAGTAGGATTTGTGTACTGACCAAAATCTGGATTGAGCAATCACTGGTGTAATTTTCGCTTGGAAACGAGAATGCCAGATTCTATGCCAGGTAGAGTCAGAAAAGTGTGCGGTTAAGTCTTCAGTAATGTGAGTTGACCATTTATTTTATTTTTCAGTTAATTGATGAGGTGTGGTCTTTGAGGCTCTAAGAGTTTATAGATGCCGATGCAATGTGACCTGTTCTTTTGAGTTTTCCTAGGAGGTGAGGTAGCTCTGGTTTGTGCGGATTCGAGAGATCCCTAGCTGACTTTTTTCAAGTTTTAAGAAATTGTAGAATTCAATCGGAGGAAGATGGTGTTGCAAGCTCAAATCCGTAAAGGGGATGGGGGTTTATTGTTGAGTCCAAGTCTTTAATGCAGTCAACACCTTTTTCGGACCATTGTTTCCAGTAAAGGGTTCCGACCTCTAATTTGATTTTGTGATTATACCACATGGATTTCATCAAGGGTTATCGGGACATTGGGCAGAGATCTGTCCTCTGCTGAGGCTGATGGGTGTGAGCAGTAGTTTGGATATGAGATGAAGTATTTTGGGTCTATTTGGTTGTTGGGAGTGTAGAGGTCGGAGTAGAAGTTATGGAAGACTTCCAGAAACTCTTTAGGAGAGGTTATTGTGTGACTACAGTTATTTCTTATGGCAGAGGTGATTGATTGATTTCAGAGTATTTTAAGTTATTTGCAAATACCTTCCCAGCTTTGTTTCTAGTGGTTGATTTTTCCTCTTTAACAATTTCCACCCACTTCAGCACTCTGGCGCTTAGTATTTGGCTGTACTCATATTGTAGTTCGCTCAGTTTGGGAATATCTTGTGATTCAGCTGAGTGTCTGATGGATTTGTTTAATGGACTTGATCTCAGATTCAATGGATTTGAGACATTTACTTATGGATTTGTTCCTGATGGCAGCTAGTGACATTAAGGTACCCCTGAGTGTGGCCTTATGGGTATCCCATTGGACAGAGTCCAAGGTATCCCCTATTCTGTCTTCTGTCTTCTATCAAGAATTGTTGTATAATTTCCCTGATTTTAGTTTTGGTTAGATTCTCTTCTATGTGTCATTAAGAGGTCAGACTTTTGGCATTATGTGTATCTCCATAGTTGAGAGTTCAAGTGATATACAAGCATGGTCACTGATTAGGATAGGTTTAATTTTGGGATTCTGTGCCACGGGAACTAGGGACCTATCTATTAGGTTGTAATCAATTCTTGTGAAAGTGTGATGTGTGGTGGAGTAAAATGTGTAATCACTACCATTTTGGTTGAATAATCTCCATGTGTCGATTCGATTATTGCTTTGGCAGCATAGTTTCATCTGTTTGTGAGACCTGCTGACCAAAAATTTATGTGCGAAGAGTCTACAATGTACATCATCCATTGGAATGTTACAGTCTCCCCCTACAACATTATCTTGTATTTCTGAGATATGCTTTTTCAAATCTTGCCAAAATGCGACCAAGTTATCGTTAGGTGCATTTCTCTGTTTCTCTTTTGTATCCTTGTAATTAACCAGAGTCCCTGTGGTCATGTGAGTAGGAGAGGATGGATAACCTGGATTTTTTTGCAGTAAGGTAATGACATAGTTTTTCTTGGTTATGGCTGGGGAGATTAAAGTATTGTCTACCCAGGATCAATGGAATCTGGCATCTTTGACTGACTCGATATTAGTCTCCTGTAACAGATTAACATCTCCTTTCTCGTTATGGCAGTAGTCAGTGAGAGGCCCTCTTTTGGTCCTACTTGACCTAACGGCAGCCTTTGATACCCTGTCTCCCTCGACTTTACCATCACGTCTGAGGGAGGTAGGAGTGGCGGGTCCGGCCTTGAGCCTTTTGTCCTCTTTTTTAGATCTAAGAGAGCAGAGGGGCAAGCTTGGAGAGTTCCTCTCCCCTGCCAAATCCTTGCAATGTGGGGTTCCACAGGGGTCGGCCTTGAGTCCGACCCTGTTTAACATCTACGTGGCCCCACTTGCTAGGCTTGTGAAATCGCAGGGGATGGAGGTTGTGTCATACGCTGATGACACCCAAATCATGGTGTCCCTGGCTCACTCGGTTAGTACATCCGCGTTCAACTTTAAGAACTGCATGCAAGCAGTCTCCGAATGGATGATCCAAAACTCCCTAAAGTTGAACGGCGATAAAACTGAGGTCCTGATCTTTGGTAAGAATCAGGATATTTGGTCCAGTGAGTGGTGGCCCCCGTCTTTGGGAACCTGCCCTATTTCATCCCACTCTGCCAGGATCCTTGGCGTTATATTTGACACCTCGTTGACCATGACTCTCCAGGTCAATAGAACGGTGGCCACTTGCTGGGGGGTTATTAAGATCCTTAGGAGAATCGTTCACTACCTTTCCCCCCCAGGCCCGTAAGCAGACTGTGGTTGCGCTAGTGGGTTCAAGGTTGGACTATTGCAACGCACTATATGCAGATATTAACAAGGGTCTCATTCAACGCCTTCAGGCTGTGCAGAACGCTGCAGCAAGATTTGTTCTAGCTGTACCTAATGCTTCCTCGGCTACCTTAGCCAGGAAGAGTTTGCACTGGCTTCCAATCCAGCATAGGATCCCGTTCAAACTTCTATGCTTGGTGTATGGAGCCCTATTGGCAGGATCCTCTGATGCCTTAGGTTCCCTGCTAACCCGCTATATCCCAAGCAGGTGTCTTCACTCCTCTGATATGAATCTTCTTGTAGTTCCCCGTTCCAAGAAAGTCAGATGGGGCAGCAGGGCCTTTTCCAACGTGGCCCCTCGATTATGGAATGCCCTCCCCTTGGAGATTAAGGCCCAACCTTCACTAGCCCTCTTTAAAAAAGCGCTCAAAACGTGGTGTTTTATCAAGGCCTACCAGTAAGCAAGCTCATTTGATCTAACTAGCATTTTTTGGTTAGGCGCCTTGACGCCCATTGGGCTTAGTAGCGCAATATAAATTGGATTTCATTCATTCATTCATTCATTGGTATTTAGCAAGAAGATTCTGATGCCAGCCATTGGATGATGAAGAAGCCAAGTAGTTATTGAGTAGGCGATATCTGAGAAAAGTTGGTAGTGTGGAGTCGCAGGAGGATAAGTGTTGTGACCAGAGGGTGTAATGTGGGAATCTACGATCAATTTAATTTCAAGTGGAAGCATGTAGATTATGGGCCCAAAAAGTGTTCTGAGGAGGATTCCTTGGGGTGCCACATTTATGGTTGTGGTACTAGCCAGGGGGTGTGGTGACTCCCTGACAGGCTCTAATCAATGAAGAAAAAGTTCCCAAGGCCAACCACACCTACTATTCCAGCAGTTCTAATTTGCCATACTGCAAAAAAATGCACACTGCCACTCACTCCCAAAATCCATAAACCAGCTCTGTGGGTATCTTCCTACCCACTGGACATGGTATCAGCCTGGTTAGTGTGGGTGTTGGGGACAAAAATAATTCCCTTCTACAGGCCTCTCTCTGTTTACTAAACTATGAATGGTCAGACTTCACCTCTGTCCCACCCAAGTCATTGAAGTTCCTGAGCCAGCCCCACCAGTCCTGCCTGAGCTGATAGCAATCTAATGCCCCACACTCATTCCATCTGGTCACAAGCCTAAACCATTGCTCTTCTCTAGGAGCAGATTTTACACCTCATTAAGACCAAGCACTTGGCTGTACAGCTGCTGGAGAGCTTATGCAAATTAGTCTTCTGAAGCTTCAGGTAAGCAAAAAGTAGTTTTCTAAAAGTTACTTTTTCTAATTATTTATAAAACTTTCAACTTCACCAATGAATTGGTCTTTTAATAACTGTGACAATTAGTCACTGAACGGCTATTTTAGCTGTTTCCTGTAAAAAGTTACAGATTGAAGTCTACAATCTACACTTTGAAATTTCCAGGGAACAGCTACAGCCATGCAACTGAAAATGGGCTTTGGATCTATTCTTGGGTCTATTCAGTGGAGCTACATGCCAATTTTAGTTTTGCAAATGTTCCACTTTTAAATATTGGGCATTTTACCTTGTGGGAGACAAGGTGTACTTAGGGGTGATTAATTAAAAATGAAAAGCAGGATTTCCTGCCTGTCAAAAAGGGTTATTTTGACAGGTGGGCCGTAGGTTTTTAGGCTGTTGCAATAAGGCTACACAGAGTAGGCTGTAAGCCACGATTTATTGGCTAACTATGGTGGCTGCAGTCCATAGGTGGCATTTAACGTCCAGGCCCTGGGTATATTTCCTATACCATATTCTATGAACTTCTAGGCAAGTTCAATATGTCAATCAAGGCTAAGCCAATTTAACCACGAGTAAGTGAGGAACATAGACACTCCTGTTTAGCAGAAGGGTAGCACAGAATTAAAAATAAAACAGCACAGATAAGGTCTAGAAAAAGGCAACAAATCTGGGGTGAATATGCAGAAAATGTGGGTTTGCTACACATTCAACTCAAAATGTTTTTATTTATTCTAATAAGGGGAAGCTAGGGCACCATCTGATTCCTAAAGAAATCAAAAACACATTTCCAATATCATATTTCTTCCTGATTGAAGATGTTAGTAGTAGGCAGTTAGAGCATGCACAATACAAGTCTCATTTGAAAAATAGTTTCATTTAAAAAAATGACAATATAATATGAATATGCATATTTTTGAGACATGTTTTTCAGACTACACAAAATTGACTTCAAATTAATTATATTATTACATTTGATCTTAACAAGGGTCATAACTATCTCAAAATATCATGACTAATTGGAACAGGTGGTACACACCTGTGTCCTATTGACAAATTACACATTGTATTACATTTAGTGATTCTATATTACTACTGCTCAGATACTACAGAATGGTATTCAGAAACCTGTGGGGGTAAATCATCTCCATCGCCTCTCCTATCAATTCAATTTGAGATCTCCACACATGTAAGCTTACTACTTAGGGCCCGATTCCCATGCGGTTTGGAAGGCCTCCTAACGGCATTTGCTCCTTCTGAATCGGATTGGGAACGTGTCTTTCCGACCAAATCGGAAAGGTTTCCGACTGACCGAGTACAATGCGAGTTAGGAGTTAGGAATATCCCAATCTGAACCCAACAGCATTCGGAAGGACCGAGCCGTACGGAGCAGAATCGTAAGTGTCTTCGGGCCGCATTTCCGAACGACCGATTACGATGCTGGATTCGGACAGCCTTTCCGAACCATGCATTCTGACTCAAATCGGCAGTCAGA